>NW_006408688.1:3563207-3564446 GCF_000296735.1 Chrysochloris asiatica | reverse complement strand
TTGAGGACATTATGCTGAGTGAAATTAGTCAGTCACAAAAGGAGAAATACTGCATAGGACCATTATTGTAAAAGACTAAGAAAAAGAACCCACCCAAAGTGTGTGTGGGCGGCTATGTATATAATTGCTGATCACCGGGATGTACGGGATGAGTGGAGGGGAGGAAGGGGAAGATAGAGCACAGTGTAGGGAATAGATACAGGAAAGCTTGGCAGGGGTGGGAGGGTGGGGGTGGGGCAGGCAAAACACAAGAAGGGGGAAGGGAATGGAAGAACAATGTTTATGGGAGAACAGTTAGTCAGGTTCGCCTGGGCTCAGTGGGACAGAGGTAAATGATTTTGTATGCATGCACAACCTTGGAATAATAGGCTTCAGGATACAGGGATTGAGGCATGGTTTGAAAGGGTAAAAGAGGGGAATAAGGTTAAGATGTTTAGCTGTCTTTTGAATCTTGGTTTCTCTTGCCTACCATTGTGAA
Organism: Chrysochloris asiatica; assembly: GCF_000296735.1. Taxonomy (NCBI): domain Eukaryota; kingdom Metazoa; phylum Chordata; class Mammalia; order Afrosoricida; family Chrysochloridae; genus Chrysochloris; species Chrysochloris asiatica. The sequence continues at coordinate 3,563,968 of NW_006408688.1, read as the reverse complement.
ATAGACACTGGGAGAGGGCGGCAGGAATAGCCAGAAACATCACAATAGAACGCTTATAAGTCTGTCTTCAGCCTATAACTGATTGGAATACCTTAAAGGGGACTAGAAATTGCCCAGTGAAAGAGACCTCCTGTGGAGCTTTTGCATTGCATAACACCATACATGGAAACCAGAATCCCATCCAGAATTGTCTGAGGTGGGAAATTACCACTGGAAAGGACAAGTTGACCAGTCTGGAGCAGATAGTTTGTGAAGAAAGATCAGCAGGAAAAATCAGAAACAATAATGGCAGTATGACTGATTATTACAAGAACAAACAAGCTGTTCACCCGGGAGTCATCAAGGCAAGTGGGAGGGTACCCTCAGAGCAAAATCCCTTCCAAGACTAAGACTCAAGGGGAATACACGAGCAGACATATGGTCTGGCTGGTGACCACGTTGGTCACCGATAATGGGAAGAGGAGGAAAAACAACAATGAAGTTGGTATCTAAGTCTGACCACATTCAATAGACTCCTTTGAACTTGGGAGGAGACCTGGATGGCCAGCAGTTACGGCATGACCCAGGGACTCCTGGGCCCAGGAGCATTGACATGGCCACGGAGGACTGTAGCGGAGAGTGAAGTGTCCAGCTGATATGAAGTGAGGAGAGATGCACAAGAGCACCCATACTTGCAGATTGTACTCACTTGATCTGGCTTCCATGACTGGATGATCAGAATTCTACTAGAAGAAGAAAGAAGAGGGGGAAAAAAAAAAAAA
>NW_006408688.1:3554949-3563107 GCF_000296735.1 Chrysochloris asiatica | reverse complement strand
GGTTCCGACTCGATGGTACCTGACAACAACAACAACACAATCAACACACATGGAAACAGCAGTTAAGAAATCAAATGACATATTGCATTAGACAAATCTGCTGGACAATACCTCTTTAAAGAGATCAGATCAAATACCTCAGTTTGAGGACTAAAGTGCCTCTGACTCAAGCCACTGTATTTTTAATCACCTCATATGTATACAAAAGTTGAACACTGAATAAGGAAGATAGTAGAATTAATGCATTTAAGTTATGGTGTTGGAGATCATAGAAAGTACCATGAAGAACAAACATATCTGTGTTGGAAGAAGTACAGCCAGCGGACTCCTTAAAGGCCAGGATTCCAAGACTTCACCTCTCTTACTTCAGACATGTTATCAGGAGTGACCATTCCCTTGAGAAGGACATCATCCCTGGTGAAGTGGAGAGTCAATGAAAAAGACAAAGACCCACATCAAGATGGATTGACACAGTGGCAGCAACAATGGGTTCAAGTATAGCAACAGTTTTCAGATTAGCACAAGAGTAGGTAGTGTTTTGTTCTGCTGTGCATAGGGTCACTATAAGATGAAACCACCTCAATGACCCCTAATATCACCACCAAAATCATGAAGACAATGTTGTACATCATATTTTGGTGAATAGCGATTGGGATCTTAAAAGTGCATGAGCGGCCATTTCAAATGCAACTACTGGTTTCTTCATGTGCAGAAGAAATAAGAGTGATGAATATTAAATATGCTCAGAATCAACCAATCCAATGGACCAATGGAACATGTGAACATCAGTCACCATGACTTTGAGACCAGAAGAATTAGATGGTGTCTAGCTACCATTACCAATGACTCTGAAAGTGACCACATTAGAAGGTCCTGGATAGAGTGGGAGAAAATGTGAAACAAAGATCAAAATTATAACAAAAAAAAAAGAAAAGAAAAGAAGACCAAGCTTATTTCTCAGAAAGAGACTGAAGAAACCTGATAACACTTCAGGTCTGGTACTCACCCTTGTGGTCAGATTTTCAGCCAAACATTAGATAGGTATTTAGGTATGACAACAACACTAGTAAAGTATGGTCACCATGGAATGATCAGTCATTCAAGACCAAAAGGAAACATTTACCTATGGACAAAATTGAAAAGGGTTGGACAAGAGGGTGGATTGGAAAATAAGAATTTGGTGGAGGAAAAGGGATAGCAACAAATGTGATATAAGTGTATCTTAATAGAAATTGTTCAATGTTCTCATTATTATTATTCCTTTACTAATTTCTTTTAAAGTATAATATCATGAATGCAAAGATTTTGATAATACGCTGTCAAGATATAAGGCAGGATAAAAAAAAATCAGACAAAGATTACCATGCACAGGTAGAAGCTATAGTTGTCAATTTGAATACAATCAACAAAAATTTAAATCACTGAAACAACAGAATTATTAAGATTACATATTTCTAAATGAAAAAGAGAAATTGTATCTAATGAGTAATTTAAATGACCATATATTGAAAAGGAGCTCTGGTAGCGTAGTGGTTACAAATCGGGCTGCGAGCCGCAAGGTCAGCAGTTCGAAACTACCAGCGGTTCCGTGAGAGAAAGATGAGGCAGTCTGCTCCCGTAAAGTTTTACAGCCTCGGAAACACTGTATAGGGTCACTATGAGTCAGAACCGACTCCACGGCACATAACAACAACAACAACGACATATATTGAAAAGATGTGGAGAAATTAACATTGAAATTAGTAGTAAAGCTTTTTAACATCTATATTTTTTTTCTTTTAAATTAAAACAAAATTAACATCAACACTTGATAGGGCTTCGTATTGACATTAATTCAACAATAAATTCAACAATAAAATCTTCTTGAAGAAGATTTCAACAAATAATTTGAGCAATCGGGCATCCAAAAGCAGGAAGAAAATGGAACCCTGATCTAAACCCTGTATGCAACATTTAACTTAAAATAGATGAGAGGCTAAAGTGAATGAATTACATCTCCAGTATAGTTCAAAAAAATAGAAGACCATCTCCAAGGTTAAGGACTAGACTTGAGAACTAAAGCACAAGCCAAAATGGAAACTTAAAATGCAAGCCACCTATCCAATAAAGGACTTATTTCTAAAGTATATAAAACTGAAAAGTACTGAAACAAGTAATCCTTTTAGAAAATTTACAAAAGATCTAAATATATATTTTGCTGAAGAGGAATATAGATCACAATTAAGAACATGAATAAAAGGCTCAAATCGTTGTTGTTGTTATGTACCATCAAGTTGGTTCTGACTTATAAGATGCTTAAGCATAAGGGATAAGACAAGGGGTTTGAACCACTGACCTTGCAGTTAGCAGCAAGTGCTTATACTACAGTAACATACCAAGACTCTTTCAAAATCATTAGACATCAGATAAATGAAATTTAGACATTTATAACATCACTATGTACTATCAGAATGATTAAAATAAGAAAATAGAGATAATACAAATGCTGATAAATATTCAGAGAAACTGGTAGGGCATAAAATAATAAGGACATTGAAGAAAAAAAGGAAAATGGCAGTTATTTACAAAATTATGTTATCTTGCCATACAGGTCAGTAGTTACACTCTTGAGTACACAAAAGTCTGTATACAAATGTATATATCCTAATACTGAAAATAAGTAGCTAATCAAACTGTTGTTACTATTATTGTTAGGTATTATTGAGTTGGTACCAACTCCTAGTAACACTAATATGAAAACAGACTGAAATGCTACCCTGTCCTGCCCATCCTCACAACTGTTGTTACGCTTGATCCCATGGCTGCTGCCAAAGCATTAATCCATCTCATCAGTGGTCTTCCTCTTTTTCATTGACCATCCTAGCATAATGTCCTTCAACATGATAATACATCTGAAGAATGAGAGATAAAGTCTCGCCATCCTGGTTTCTAAAGAGCATTTTGGATGACCTTCTTCCAACACAGATTTTTTTTGTTCCTCTGACAGTCCATGGAACTTTTAATGCTCTTCTGTAACTCAAATGTATAAATTCTTCTAACGTCTTCCTTACTCCATGTCAAACTGTTACTGTATATGAGACTATTGAATATAGGGTTAGATGAAACAAGCATAAATTGCTACAATTTGATGAACTTGACCTATACTTATTGATGTAGTAGCTTAAAATATAATCTGAGAGTGAAGGAATCTTCACATCAAGGATCAAACATATTCCCTCTGTACACAGAGTTAATAGGGACAGGCAATTAAGACATTGGCTACCTAAAATGGGGTAGTGTGCAATAAAGGCATGAGGTGACTGGCTTACTAGTTTTCAAGAAAGAGTTTAGTTTCGGAGTGTGCAGGGGAAGGTAGAATCCCCACAGAATAGTTTTCATTTTGTCTAGATGGGTCTGGTGAAAGAAGATGGGGATAAAATTCTTATGATTCAGCACTGAATAATTGTTATCATGACTAATTGCAATTGTCACAACTGTAAAGGTAGAAGTTTTGTGACATAAAGGGGAGAGCAGTTAATCTTATATTCCAGAAACAGAGGACCCTAGGACCATCAAGGGAGGAGAGCACGAGTGGAATATGGGACCTTATCCAGAGAAACAGCGACACCAGAGATCATGACATGGATAGACAGAGCAGCTGAGGACTCTAGACTTATGGAAAGAGAAAGGCTGTGTGCTGGTGGCCAGGAGGCAGGCTTGGAGAGTGTGCCCTTTAGTTGTTTAAATGATTATATATATCTGAGTGTTTTTTTGTACATGCAAAACAAAAAAAAAATACAGCAAAGGGAATAGAAAAAAATATTGTTGAATGATGATGCACGGAGGGGATTTTAATTCATTGTAATGAAATAAAATACCATAGGATGAGTATAAAACCAATGTTCTTCCATGTCAACTATAACTCAATTTACAATAAAAACTTTTAAAAAGAAAATAGATGCAACTTAGAGGTAGGACAGGCTCCATGGGGGAGGGTCTGAAAACCCAGAAATGCTCTGCTCACGAAACAGCACCAGAGCTCTAGATCCAGCATAAGTGTCAGGGCATCAGTTTCCCACAACCACCAGTGGAAAAATCACGGTATGAAGAAACATATTGAGATTTAGAAATTGGTCAAGAAATCTGGACTTCTTTGTTGCCTTCCCACCTGGGCAGAGGTCAGAGGGCAGTGTTACAGCCAGACCTGCACAGGGAAACAGTGCTAAAAGCAGCTCAGTGACATTTGTAAAAGGAGGTGAGGGGAAGTCTACATATTTTTTTCCTCCTCTTCCCTTTCACGCCTTTTTTGCCCAACCTGGGTGCATTCAGGTGGATGGGTGCACACACACCCCAAAAAAGTCCAACGTTGAGACCACAGCTTCCCCATGGCAAAGAGAGAAAGAGACCCATAGGTCCAAGGGCAAATTATTTGGCTGTTGCCTTTGACTTCTTCCTGTGGATCCCAGCCCTAAAGTTAACTTGTGCAGGACCCTTTATCCATCAAGAAAAAAAGCAGGTTTGGCCTGACAGGAAAGCCATATGAACAATCTGTAAAACCCCAACATAAAAAGATGCAATTGTTTCAAGAAACACTTTGTGCATTCACAGATACCTAACTGACCTTCAGAGAGAAAAATAGTAAACAATCTTTCTCCCATTAACTTCTCAATATCTATCTGCACAACTCTACGGTGGAGACTAGAGGAGGATCCTGAGTGAGTGGACACCCCACCCACTACTGGAGGCTTCTGCAGTGCACATGCACTGCCGGTGTAGCAAGGCGACTGGCCAGTTGGCCACAGTTTTATTTTTGTTTCAAAGTGGTGTTTTTTGTCTCTGAATTTACATTGCTTCTGCTTTGGGGCCTTTTGATCACACATTTTTCCTGGACATGGGAGATTTTTCTCCCTACATTACCCAAGAAGAATCAGCAATCGTGGTCATATAGCCAAGCTACAAGCATACCGCATAATATTCTACTATTGAGACAGAAGCCAATAACAGCTGCTAAGCATTACATGCATAAAGGGAAGCCTATCTCTGGATCATTCCACCAGGAAACACACAGTAAGCTTAATAACACAGCAACAAACATCCATTTAAGTATTTAAAATCCACAAGCTATTGGAAATTACAAAAAAACAACAAAATATATCAAAACATGTCCAAAAGCAGAAAAGAGAAACTGAGACAAATGAGCTAGAGACAGACAAAGGCTTTCTAGAAGAAAAACAGGTTTTGGATTTGCCTAAGAAGGAATTCAGAAGAATGGTATGGAAACAAATTCAAATACTCCAAAAGGCTTGGAGGAAAACAAGGAAGAAATCAGGAAAGTACTACAAGAGCAATCAAACAAGATTGATACAGCATTGGAAAAAATTTAAAACCTTCAAAAAGAGGTCCAGATGATTAACAATAAAATATTGTTAATGAGCAATACACTGAAAAGGGAAAGAAGCAGAATTGAAGAAATGGAAGCCACGACCAGCAAGCTGGAAGGCAAATCTCTCAATACTGCTAAGATACATGAGCAAGCAGAAAAAAGGAGAAAAAATCTGAAGAGAGTCTAAGATTCATGCTGGATAACATGAAGATGAACAACTTAAGACTTATTGGCATTCCAGAAAAGTAAGAATCAGAGAAGTCCACAGAGGAGATAGTTGAAGAGTTTCTGGAAGAAAATTTCCCTAATATCTTGAAAGATGAGACAATAAACATTCAAGAAGCTGAAGATACCCCAGGAAGGATAGACCCCAAAAGGAAATCACCAAGACATATAATAATGAAGCTCTCCAAAATCAAAGACAAGGACAGAATCTTAAAGCAGACAGGGAAAAGAGAAATGTTACTTATAAAGGCAAGTAAATCAGATTAAGGTCTGACTATTCAGGAGAAACAATGCAGGCAAGAAAACAATGGGGAGACATATACAAAATCCTAAAAGAACAAAACTGTCAACCAAGAATTATCTATCCAGAAAAACTGTCAATCAAATACAATGGTGCAATAAACATTCCAGGATAAACAGAAGCTAAGAGATATTGTCAAAGCCAATCCAGCACTTCAAAATATCCTAAAGGGAGTTCTTAGAACTGAAAACCAACAAGAAAAAGCAACAACCAGAGATTGACAGGCATGAAAACACCACCTGAAACTCAGATGACGGATAGTAGAGTCCAGCATAGAACAAAACTACATCAAAGAATTTGAAGGAGCTGGGAGGTCAATCAAATATCAAAATAATAACATGTCAAAGCAGGAAATAATGTAGGAACAGAGATCCAGGTGGTAAGGAGGTCAGATAGATTACTGGATGCAATAGACTTTCTTAAATGGAGGGAAGAAAAATTAATAGACTAAAAAGTAATCCCAAAGAAAGTTAATACTTTTCAATTACCATGAAAATGAACTTTCAAGCAGAACAAGCAATCATGAAAACTAAAAAGAAACTGACAAGAAATGGCACAAAAAACACAAGCTCAGCACAAGAAGGCATGCAGAACAAAGGAATGAACAGCACTACCACAAAAGTAGCATAATGGAAACAATTAATTGATATCTATTGATAATTACATTGAATGTCAATGGATTGAATGCACCAGTGAAAAGACAGAGAGTGGCAGAATGGATAAGAAAACAAGACCCTTCAATATAATGCCTGCAAGAAACACACCTTACACACAAAAACAAAAACAGACGAAAAATTAGAAGGATGAAAAAAAAAAATATATATATATATACCAATCTAACTGCAATAATAAACAAGCATGAGTGGCAATGCTAATTTCCAGTAAAGTAAACTTTAAGACAAAAACCAGCATAAGAGGTAAAGAAGGACACTATCTCATAAACAAAGGGTCAATTGAGCAAGAAGACATAACCACAATAAATATCTACACTCCCAAACGAAAGTGCATCAAGATATATGAAGCAAACTTTACTAGAATTGAAGAAAGAAATAGATAAATCTAAAATTATAGTGGGAGATTTTAATATACTACTTTTGAAAAGGGACAGAACAACCAGAAAGAAATTTGACAAAGTTACAGAGGAACAAAACACAATCAGCCAACTTGACCTCATAGACATGTACAGAGCATTTAATCCAACAACAGCACAATATGCATTCTTCTCCAGTGCATATGGAACACTTTCCAGATTTGACCATGTGTTAGGTCACAAAACAAGCCTCCATAAATTTACAAACATCAAATATTACAAAGCATCTTTTCAGACCACAATGCTATAAAACTAGAAATCAACAATATGAAGACCAAGGAAATAAAGTCGAATATATGGAAACTGAATAACACCCTGCTGAAAAGCGACTGGGTATAAGAAGAAATTAAATGTGAATTCACAAATTTCCTAGAAACAAATGAGAATGAAAACTCAACATACCAAAATCCTTGGGACACAACAAAAGTGGTGCTGAGAGGATAATTTATTGTGATAAATGTGCACATCCAAAATGTGGAAAGAACCAAAATTAACACATCAACACATCATCTTCTCCAAAAACTAGAAAAAGACCAACAGAGGGAACCTACAGTCACCAAAAGAAGAGATAATAAAGATAAGAGCAGAAATAAATGAGCTAGAAAACAGAAAAACTATAGAGAGAATAATCAGGACATGAAGCTGGTTCTTTGAAAGAATTAATAAAAATGACAAACCTTTCAGAAACCTAACAAAAGAAAAGAGGGAGAAGACACAAATAACTCACATTAGAAACCACATGGACAATGTCACAACAGAACCAAATGAAATTAAAAGGATAATAACAGAATACTATGAAGAGTTATATTCCAACAAATTTGAAAACTTATAAGAGATGGATGCATTTTTGGAAAAACACGACCTACCTAAATTATACAGAGTGAAGTAGAAAACTTGTACAGACCTATAATAATAGAAGAAATTGATCAGGTCATCAAAAAACTCCCAACCAAAAAAAAGTCTAGGCCCAGATGGCTTCAGGGATGAGTTCAATCAAACATTCAGGGAAAAGCTGTCACAAATTCTACTCTAATTATTTCAGAATAGAGAAGAGGAACTTCCTAATACTTTTTATGAACAAAGCATAATCCTCATACCAAAACCAGGTAAGAACATCATTAAGAAAGAAAATTATAGACCAATATCCCTCATGAACATAGATGCAAAAATTCTCAACAAA
>NW_006408688.1:3541470-3551303 GCF_000296735.1 Chrysochloris asiatica | reverse complement strand
TGGTGAACTTCACCTATACATGTGGATGTAGTAGCTCAAAACAGGGAACAAATCTTTACAGCAAGGATCACTCCCACCTCCTCGGCACACAGGGTTGACAGGGATGGGCGACTTAGACATTGGCTACCCAAAATGGGGGTGGGGGACTATAAAGACAAGAAGTGTCTGGCTTACAAGCTTACAAAAGGAAACCTAGTTCCAGACGGGGCAGAGGTAGGTAGAACCTCCATTGAATGATTTCCAATCTTTTGGGGATAAGACTCTTTTGGTACAATAGTGAATAATTGTCATTAGAACTGACTGTGAGGGTCCGAAATGTAGAGGTAGATGTTTTTTGACAAAAGGAGGGGAGGTCCCTGGGACCATCAAGTGAGAAGAGCGGAAAGCAGGACCCTACCCAGAGAGGCAGTGACGCCAGGCATGGAGACAGAGAAGATGATGTGGACAGATGGAGAGGCTGGGGACACTGAACTCAGGGAGGGAGAGGGGCTGTGTGCTGACTGCGGAGGGGGGCGGGCGGTCCTGTGAGGTGTATCCTTTGGTTATTTGATGACACATCATGCAGGGGATTGTGATTATTGCAATGAAACGAAATACGATAGGATGAATGTAACATTCATGTTCTCCCATGTAAACCCACATAATTCATAATAAAAACGTAAAAAAAGAAAATAGATGCAATTTAGTCCTTGAACTGACATCTTTGCTCTTGAAACTTTAAAGAGGTCTTGTACAGCAGATTTTCCTAATGAAATACGTCATTTGATTTCTTGACTGGTACTTCCATGGGTGTTGATAGTAAATCCAAGCAAAATGAAGTCTTTAAAAACTTTAAACTTCCCTGCCTTTATCATGATGTTATTTATTGGTCCTGTGGTGAGAATATTTTCTTTATGTTGAGATGAAACTCATGGTGAAGGCTGAGGTGTTTGATTTCATCAGTAATTATTTTAAGTTCTCTTCACTTTCAGCAAGCAAGGCTGTATCATCTGCATATCTCAGGTTGCTACTGAGTCTTCCCCCAATTCTTATGCCACCTTCTTATTCATATAATCCATCTTCTCAGAGTATTTGCTCAGCATATGGTCAAAAAGGCACACACCTTTACTGTTTTTACACAATTTAGTATCTCCTTGTTCTGTTAGAACAACTGCCTCTTGGTCTATGAAGAGGTTCTTCATGAGCACAATTGGGTTTGGAATACCCATTCTTCACAATGTTATCTATAACTTGTCATAATCCTCATATTCAAAAACAATAGCTATTCAGTAAAGCATAGGCAAAAATCTTTCTGGTATTCTCTGCTTTCAAATAAGACCCATTTGACATATGCAATCACAGTGATATCCCTCCTTCTACATCCTCTTGCGAATTTGACTTGAACAATTTTAATGAACTGTTGCAGCCATTATTGAATTATCTTTATCAAAAATTTACTTGCATGTGATATTAGCGATTGTGTCTGAGGAGTTTTGCATTCTGTTAGGTCATATGTCTTTGGTTATAATACTTGACTTTGTGGTTTCCAGCTTTCCTTTGAGTTTTGTTCTTTAGCTCTGCTACCTCCTCATATCCTCCATTTGCTTTAGTATTTCTATGCTTGAAATCAAGTTTCAGAGACTCTTCTGACATCCATTTTGATCATTCTGTGATGCATAGTGACCTTATGTAAAACAAGAAGAAACACTGCCTGTTCCTTCCCCATCCTCACAATTGCTGCTCACAGAACTCTATATAGTGTTTCATAGGCTGTAAATCTTTCCTGGAGCAGAAAGCCTCATCTTTCCCTGGTTGTTTGGAGTGACTGGTGGTTTGATTCTGCAGCCTTGTGACTCCTAGTTCAGTGTTTATTCTACAAAGTTATCATGCTTCATATCATCAGCCAAAACAAGGCCGGGGACACACTGTGGAAGACACAATCAATTGCTCATATTTAAGTTCAGGCTGAAACTGAAAAAAAAAAAAAAAAAATGTAAACAAGTCCAAGAGCTAAAATATGACCTGAACATTTACCACCTGGATTTACAGATCATCTCAAGAACAGATTTTATGAATTAGACACTAATGACCTGAGACCAGAAGAGTGGGATGCCATCAGGAACATCATACAGAAATAAAGAAAATGATAATTAAGAAGACAAGAAAGAATGAAATGACCAAAATAGGTGTCATAAAAGACTCTGAAGTTTTCTCTCCAGCATAGAGATACTAAAATAAAGGGAAGGAATGAGGAGGTTCAAGTGTTGAATAGAAAATTTCAAAGGGCATTCAAGAAGACAAAGTGAAATATTGCAATGAATTGTGCAAAAATCTGGAGTTAGAAAGCCAAAAGGGAAGAACACACTCAGCATTTCTCAAGCTAAAAAACTGAAGAAAAATTCAAGCCTAGAATTGCAATATCGAAGGATTCTATAGGCAAAATGTTGAATGATGCAGGTAGCATCAAAAGAAGATGGAAGACATACACATAATCACTGTATTTAAAAAGAAATGGCCTATGGTTAACCATTTCAAGAAGCAACATATAATTAAGAACCAATGACACGGAAGCAAGAAGTTCATGGTTCACTAAAGTCATGAGCAAAGAACAAGGCCCCCGAAATGGATGGAATACAAACTGAAATCTTTCAACAAATTGAGGCAGCACTGTTGGCACTCACTTCAATTGAAGCTGAAGAAAACTGAAGCAAGTCCACAAATAGGTTCAACTCAAAGCAACCCTATGCACAACAGAACTTAATACTGCCCAGTCCTGCACCAGCCTCACAACTGTGTTACCTTTGAGCCCATTGCTGCTGCCATTGTGTCAATCCAGCTCCTCTTTTTCATTTACCCACCACTTTACCAAACGTGATGTTCTTATCCAGGGACTTGTCACTCCTGATAACATGTCTGAAGTATTAGAGATAAAGTCTATTCATCCTCACTTCTTAGGAGCTTTCGGACTATATTTCTTTGGGCAGTGCATGCTTACTTTTAATATTCTTCTCCAACACTGTGACTAAAATGCATTGGTTCTTCTCTATTTTACCTTACTTACTATCCAACTTTTACATGCATATGAGGTGATTGAAAAAAGCATGGCTTCAGTCAGTCACACCTTAGTCCTTAACCAGGACTTGTGCATCAGATTTGCTGCATACAGTACCTCATTTGATTCCATGATTATTGCCTTTATGAGTGATGAATGTGGGTCTAAGCAAGCTCAAGTATTTGACACATCAATCTTTTCTCTATTGATCATGATGTCATTTATGGGTCTAGTTGTGTGAATTTTTGTTTTCTTTATTGAGGTTCAATCAATACTGAAGGCTGCAGTCTTAGATCTTCACCAGTAAATACTTTAAGTCTTCTTTGCTTGCAGCAAACAAGATTGTTTCATTTGTATATTGTGGGCTGTTGATCAGACTTCTTCCAATCTTGATACCCGATGCCACTTTCTTCTTCATATAATCCAGTTACTCAGATTATTTCCTCAGCATACAGATTGAATAAATATGATGAAAGGACACAATCCTGGCACGAATTTTTCCTGATTTTTAAACTATTCAGTGTCCCCTTGTTCTGTTCAAATGACCGCCTTTTGTTGTATGTACAGGTTCTTCATGAGCATAATTAAGTGTTGCCTGATTGCTTTAGAAAACAAAGCCACCTTGATTGCTGGTGAATTCAAAGGACTTTTAGACTGCTGTTCAAACCCACCAGCTGCTTCTTGGAAACTCTATAAAAGTGTTGCTATGAGTTGAAACCGACTTGAAGGCATTTAGAAATAATAACAGCAATATGGGATTGCAAGCATTCATTATCTAGTCTGAAGTTTTGTGGTTCAAATCTATCAGGTGTTACACTGGAGAAGGATGTGACAGTTTGCTTCCATAAAGATTCAGCCTTGGAAACCCGATTGGACAGTTCTACTCTGTCCTATGTAGATAATGACAAATTATAGATAATAATGCAAAGAATGGATTTTAAACCATTCAGTTTTCCCTTGTTCTGGTTGAAAGACTGCTTCTTGGTCTATGTACAGGTTTTTCGTAAGCACAATTAAGTGTTCTTGAATACTCATTCTTTGCAAGGCTATCCATAGTTTGTTACGATACACATAGCTGAATGCCTTTGTGTAGTCAATGCACAAGTAATCATCTTTCTGGTATTCTTTTCTTTTAGTCAATATCTATCCGATGTCAGGAATGATATATCTTGTTGCATGTCGTCTTCTGAATCTGGTTTGAATTTCTAGTAGTTCCCTCTCAATTAACTGCTGCGACCCTCTTTGATTTATCTTCAGGAACATTTTGCTTGCATGGTTCACCTTTCATTTGAATGGGCATACATGCAGGTCTCTTTCAATTGCCTGGACAGGTAGCTGTCTTATAAATCTCTTGGCATAGCCAAATGAGTAGCTCCATCACTGCATTAGTTTGTTGAAACACTTCAATTCATAATCCATCAATCCCTGGAGTCTTGTTATTTGCTAATGTCATAAGTATTTTTGAACTTCTTGCTTCAGTATTGTGGGTTCCTGATCATGCGCTGCCTCTTGAAATGTCTAAGCATTAACCAATTCTCTGTGGTACAGTGACTGTGCATTCCATTCATTTTCTTTGGATGTTTTGTGTGTCATTCAATGTTTTGCCTATACAATTCTTAATTTTTGTAAGCCTAGGTTTAATTTCCTTCAGTTCTTTAACTTTGAGAAATGCTAAATGTTCTTACTTTTTGACTTTCTATTACTGGTCTTTGCACATTCCATTATTATGCTTTGTCTTTTTGAGCTGCCCTTGGAAATTTCTGTTCAGCTCTTTCTCTTTCTCATTTCTTTCATTTGCTTTAGTTTATCTATGCTCAAGATCAAGTTTCAGACTCTCTTCTGACATCCATTTTTGTCTTTTTATTTCCAGTCTTTTAAACGACCTTTTGCTTTCTTCCTGTACAATGTTCTAAATGTCATCCCACAACTCTTCTGGTCATTGGTCATGAGTATCTTATGCATCAAATCTTTTGTTGAGATGATCTCTAAATTAAGGTGGGATATATTCAAGATCATATTTTGGGTCTCAAAAACTTGCTTTAATTTTCTTCAGGTTCAGCCTAAACTTTTATATGAAAAACTGATGGTCTGATGATATTGAGCTTCTCCATTATCTCTCCCCAAGATATAGTCATTTTGAATCCTGTGAAATCCATCTAGTGATAGCCATGTGTACAATTGCCTCTTAAGTTGTTGAACAAGGTATTTATAATGAATAAGTCATTGTTGTAAAATTCAATCATGCTACTTCCAGCATATTTTCTACCCCAAGTCTATATTCTCAAGCTACTAACCCTTTTCTTTATTTCCTATATACTCATTGCAATAATCAGTAATTATCAATTTACATTGATTGCATTATTGATCGATTTCAGACTGAAGAAATTGTTTGAATTCTTCAAATTCGTAATCATTGGCTTTATTTGGTGGTGTGTAAATATCAATATTGGTTGTATTAATTGGTATTCTTTGTAGGCTTATGGATATTATCCTATCACAGACAGCACTGTACTTTAAGATAGATCATATGACCAATTAAATAGGATTAGATGACTGATAATGAAATATTAAAGTGTTTTTAGACATTTTCAGATAGTTTAGATGTTTCTTCTTATATGTTATCGCATTCACAAGTCGATACTTATGATGCTATATCTTGATGTTTCAAATATAGATTTTTCCCATTGATATCCTACTATAATGAAGTTGCAGTCCTCTTATGTTGCATTATGTAAAAATGTTTTCCTTACTGTATTGTTTTAATAATATTTAATCACAGTTATTTGTTAAGTAAAAACTATATCATCATGATATGAAAATATACATCACATCTGATACCTATAATATTCTAAACCCACTTTTTTGTGGGGAGGATATTTGTTTTCATTGGAGATAATAATTACTATGTATTTACTTCTTTCTTTGCTTTTGTCTTTTCCTTTTCTTTATTATTAATTGAATCCTACACTCTAATACTATATTTGGTATATTCAATCAAAAGTTAACCTACAAATTCACATGTTTTCTTATTTGGAGGCAATTACCCTAGACCCATCGCCTTCTTTTCTAGTCCTCATTATTTTATTGGTTAAAATTTTGTTGTTGTTGTTGTTAGGTGCTGTTGAATAGATTACACCTCATATTGGGTTGCCTTGAAGTTCAAACTGATCTTGTTGTCCAGTGAGAATCCTACAGGGCAACATTAAGACATCGTGGAAATCATCTTTCTCATGATGAAATTTTCCTTCACTTTATCTCTGTTTCTTTGTATGCCATGCTTTCCTCTTTCTTTAAATTTTTCATCTTACAGGGACATGTTTGCTCATGAGTTTCAAAGCAGAAGGTTCATGGGAGGTAAAAAACCATTACAAATTTATGAAAAATATATAATTTGTTATAGAATTCTAAGTCAGGATTTATTTTCCATAGTACTTTCTTGATCAATTCCCCTACATTCTAAAAATGTTTCTGAGAAATCCCAATACAGTCTGGTTCTCAGAATGGTGTATTTCATTGTTTTATTTATTAATTAATTTGTTGTTATTTACTTCTCTCTGAAAGCTTTTAGGCTTTCTATGTTTAGATCCTAAAATAAAGAGACATTTGGTGGTGCAGATTTTTAATTCGTTATGTTTGACTCATTGTGAATATTTTCAACCTGTAAATTGACAAATATAGTTCCTAGGGATTATATTCTTCTTTTCTCTGTTATAAATACCTCTCTTTATAAATCTTTCTCTTTTATTTTATTTTTCCTAATCTTTTAAACCCTCTAGTCTTTGCTATCTTGTTGCAATGCTTTTTTTCCTAAATTTTATTTTTGCTGGTATTGTTGAGGATATACACAGCAAAAATACATTTCAACAATGTCTACAAAAATAATTTAGTGATACTGAATGAATGCCTTTTTTGACCTGTTCAAGTAGTCTCAACTTCCATTTCCAAGTTGTTTCTCTATATTAAAAACTCACTGTTTGCCATGGTTCCTATCTAAAAATTCAAGTTACTTTTGACAGTTTGATGGCATATGTTGGTGTTTTAAAGTGACATAGAGTCAGTACCAACCCATAATGACCTTATTCACAGCATAACAAAGCATTGATTGCCAAACTCTGGGTCAACCTCACTACTGTAGCCATGCTTGAGCCCATCAATGCTGCCACTTGGCCAATCCATCTCGTTAGGGGTCTTCCTCTTTTTCTCTGACCCTCCACTTTACCAAACACAATATCTTTCTCCAGTGATTGGTCCCTCCTGACAATATGTCTGAAGTATGAGAGACGAAGTTTGGCTGTCTTGGTCTCCAAGGAGCACTCTGGCTTCACTTCTTTCAAAATAGATCTATTGGTTCTTTTGGCAGCCAATGGTACTTTCAATATTCTCCTCCAATACCATAACTCAAAAGCATCAATTCTTCTACGGTCTTCCTTATTCACTGTCAGCTCTCACATGCATATGGAGTGACGGAAAATACTATGGCATGGGTCAAGTGCACCTTAGTCCTCAAGCTGACATCTTTGCTCTTTAACACTTTAAAAGGTCTTGTGCAGCAGATTTGCCTAATGCAATACGTTGTTTGATTTCTTGACTGCTGCTTCCTGAGTGTTGATAGTTGATCCAAGAAGAATGAAGACCTTGACAACTTCAATCTTTTCTCCGTTGTTAAGAATGTTGTTTATTGGTCCAGTGGTGAGGCTTTTTGTTTTCTTGACATTGAGATATAATCCATACTGAAGGCTGTGCTCTTTGATCTTCATCAATAAATGTTTTAAGTTCGCTTCACTTTCAGCAAGCAAGGTTGTATCATCTGCATATCACTGATAGTTGATGAGTCTTTCTCCAATCCTGATGCCATGTTTTTCTTCATAGAATCCAGCTTCTCAAATTATTTGTTCAGCATAAAGGTTGAATAAGTATGGTGAAAGAATACAACCTTGCCGCACATCTTTTTTAAATTTTAAACCATGCAGTGTTCCCATATTCTATTTGAATAACTGCTTCTTGGTCCAGGTACAGATTCCACGTGAGCACAATTAAGTGTTCAGGAATACTCATACTTTGCAATGTTGTCCATAGCATGTCACGATCCACACAATCAAAACACTTTGTGTAGTCAATAAAGCACAGGTAAACATCTTTCTGATATTCTCTTTCAGCCAAGATCCATCGGACATAAGCAATGATATCTCTCATTCCAAAGCTTTTTCTGAATCTGGGTTGAACTTCTGGAAGTTCTCTGTCAATGTATGATTGTAACCATTTCTGCATTACTTTTAGCAAAACTTTATTTGTATGGGATATCAAAGAGATTGTCCGATGATGTCCGTATTCCATTCGGTCACCTCTCTTTGGAATTGACTCATGTATGGATCTCTTCCAATCAATCAGCCAGATAGATAGTTGTCTTCCAAATTTCTTGGCAGAAATGAGTGAGTGCCTCCTGTGCCACCTCACTTTCTTGAAAGATTTCCATTTTTATTCCATCAATTCCTGGTGTCTTGTTCTTTGCCAATTCCTTCAATGCACCTTGGACTTCCTCCTTCAGTATTGTATATGGCATATAAATAGTACTTAAAAGAGTAAAAGGCACAAAGCAGACCTGTTTTTTAGTTTAGCTAAATTATTGCTCAGTTTAAGATGACTTCAGGGATATTTTTTATTAAAATTTATCTTAGAGTAATAATTCCATCATCCAACCTCCATGGCTTCAGAATTTAGATTCTATGAGAACTTGAAATTCTATTCTACATTCTCCCCCTTATAATAAGGATTCTTCTGTAGAATCTTTGATTAAAATGTTTAGTAATGGTGATAGGCATCATTCAGTTCTGCTGGGCAGATGACAAAAGAAACAGTTAATCATGGAGAAGTTAGCCATGTTACCATATCTTCCTCCTGAATCTCCTTCCTCTGTTATTCCAAATAAAGAGAAGCTAATTGTTGTGCCTCAAATGGCTGCTTGTAAGCTTTGAAAACCCCATGCAGTATACAGCAAACTGAAGTAGAGCAAAAACACTAATATGTAATTAGGGCAATTATCTGTGATATGCTGTGAAACCATGACTCTAAACCCACCAACAAAGGAATTAAATCGAATTAAGTGTTTGGCTGTAGTAGCCTAAGGAGCTACATTTTTTTGTCATTGCTATATATTATACCACTTTTTTTTTTTAATTCAATATCACACAACTGTTTCCAATTCAGCTTTTTACAGATGTACAACATATAGATCAGTAGTTGGAAAATATGACCTTGATGTTAGCAATGAGGCTGTAGATAGCATAATAGAATTTTGAAAGAGTAATGACTGTTCAGGGTCGCTATGGGTCGGATCCGACTCGACGGCACTCAACAACAACAACACAACAATGACTTATTCATTGGAAATCACTTTTGTAAACAACATGAAAGTTAACTATACACATGACTCTCACCAGGAGGAATACACAGCAATCAAACATCTGTGGGAAGAAACAGTAGAAAAACTCAATATCATCAGCGAAAACAAAGCCAGAGAAAAACTGCAGAACAGACCAACAATTGCTCATATGCAAGTTCAGACTGAAATTAAAGAAAATTCTAAGAAGTCCAAGAGAGTTAAAATATGACTTTGAATATATACCATATGAGTTTTGAGGCCCTCTCAAGAAATAATTTGATACATTAGACACTAAGACTGAAGGTCACCTTCCAAGACTGAGACTCAATGGGAATACATGAGCAGACATGTGCTCTGATTGGTGACCACATTTGTCACTGATAAGGTGGGACCTGGTTGGCCAGCAGTATAGCAAGACTTGGG
>NW_006408688.1:3536748-3539085 GCF_000296735.1 Chrysochloris asiatica | reverse complement strand
AAAAAAAATGGCCATGTTCAATTATTTCAAATGTCACACCAGGACCCCATTTCAAGAGGCAGCATGTGATAAAGAACCAATGGTATTGAAGTAAGAAGTCCAAGCTGCATTGAAGGCATAGGCAAAAACAAGGCTCCAGGAACTGATGGAATCCCAACTGAAATCTTTCAACAAACTGATGCAGCACTGGAGGAGATCACTATCTATTTATGTCAAGAAATTTAAAAGACAGTTACCTGGCCAAATGATTGAAAGCAATACATATTTTTGTCCATTCCAAAGAGAAATGACTCAATGGAATGCAGAAATCATTGAATAATATCATTAATATCTCATGAAGTAAATTTTTACTGAAGACAATTCATAAAATGGTTTCAACAGAACACTGATAAAGAACTACCAGAAATACAAGCTAAATTCAGAAGAGGAAGTGAAACTAGAGATATCATTGCTTATGTCAGGTGGATATTGGCAGAGAATACCAGAAAGATGTTTACCTATACTTTATTAACTGTGCATGTGCATAGGCTGTTGACTCTGTAGACAATGACAGACTATGGATAACATTGCAAAGAACAGTAATTTCAGAAGACTTAATTTCGCTCATGAAGATCTTGTACATAGACCAAATGACAGTCAATAAAACAGAACAAAGGTTTAGCAAGTGAACAGTTTTAAATCAAGAAAGGTTTGCAACAGGCCTGCATCATTTCAGTATACTCATTCAATCTGTACAATAAGCAAATAATCTGAGAAACTGGATATATTAAGAAGAACTTGGTATAAGGATTTGAAGGAAGATTCATTAACCAGTGTGATACACAGATGATACAATCTTGCTTGCTGGAAGCAAAGAGGACTTAAAGTACTAAACTATGAAGATCAAAGACTACAGCCTTCTATATGGATTGTACCTCAATGTAAAGAAAACAAAAGTCCTCACAACTGGATCAATAAATAACATCATGACAATGGAGAAAAGTTTAAAGTCGTCAAAGACATAAATTTTGCTTGGACCCACAATCAATACTCATAAAAGCAACAGCCAAGAGATCAAACGATAGATTACATTAGGCAAATCTGCTGCTGCTGCAAAAAAAAAAAGTCTTTAAAGTGTTAAAGAGCAAAGATATCAATATGCAGACTAAGGTGCAACTGACCCAAGTCATGATATTTTCAAATGCCTCATATGAATGTGAAATTTGGGCAATGAAAAAGGAAGATCTAGAAGAACCGATGTATTTAAATCATGGTGTTGGATAAATTATATTATTGACTTCCAGAGAAACAAACAAAATCTGTGTTGAAAGAAGTACAGTCAGAATGTTCCTTAGATGGTAATAGTATGTCTCTTATACATTGGACATGTTATCAGGAGGGATTAGTCCCAAGAGAAGAATGACATCCTTGGTAGCACTTTGGGAAGACCCAAAGTGAGAAGTGTTGAAACAGTAGCAGCAACAATGGTCTCAAGTGTAGCAGTGATTTTGAGAATGGCACAGGTCTGGGAAATGTTTTGGTCTATGAGTTGGAACTGACTCCACAGCACCTAACAACAGCAACGCAACATATTGATTGCAATTAAATTAATCAACTCTTCATCCCTACCCTTAATCAAAGAGCTTATTCCATTTCCATTTAACCCCTTTAATCCTTCCTTTCTATCCCTAGTAATGATTAACAAAATATGCTCTGCATACATTTGTCTTTTCTTTTTCATAAATAGTTAATAAAATATTTGTCATCCATTTGTCTCATTATGATGTCTTCAAACTTCATGCCCTGTAGTATGTATTAAGACTTCACTTCTTGTACTGTCTTAGTAGTATTCCATTGTATGTATTTCCACATTTTGTTTATCCATTCATCTACTGATGGGCAGTTAGGTTTTTTCCATCTTTGGGCCACTATGAATAGTGTCACATTGAACTCTGCTGTATTTGCTCCTTGTTGCCATCTGGACCTGGACATTTTTGGTTGGGATGTTTTGATGACCTGATCAATTTCTTCTTTGTTATACGTCATTTCAAGGTTTCTACTTCACTCTGTAAATTTTGTTAAGTCTTGTTTTTCTAAAAATGTATCCATCTCCTCCAGATTTTCATATTTGTTAGAGTACGACTCTTCATAATATTCTGCTATTATCCTTTTTATTTCTATTGATTCTGTTGTGACACCACCCATGTGGTTTCTATGCATATTGTTTGTGTCTTTTTCCTCTTTTCTTGTGTTAAATTTGCCAATGGTTTATCAATTTTATTAATCCTTTTGAAGAACCAGCTTCCTGTCCTCATGATTCTTTCTATAGTTTTTCTGTTTTCTATCTCATTTATTTCT
>NW_006408688.1:3534394-3536330 GCF_000296735.1 Chrysochloris asiatica | reverse complement strand
ACCTCCTTGGAAGGATAACTCAGCCATAAAAGTTACTTTATTTAATGTAGCGCTGTAAGAATAGTGCAGGATGGCAAAGTTGGTTTGAACCACAAGGCTGAATGTTCAAACTCACCAACCACTCCTCAAAAACCACTAGGAGTCAGAATCGCCTCAATGGCACTTAACAAAAACGGTTATTTCCTTTAGCCTACTAGAATAAAATTGCTCATGTTTCTTCATTTTTTCATAAATTCACCACTGCTCAGCAGACTGACAGCCTGAACTTCATAGAGATTGAAGGTTCTCAAAACAATTTCCCAAAACCAAACCCACTGCCATCTAGTGGATTTCTACTCATGGTGATCCATTATAGTGTTCCCAAGGCTGTAATAGAGCTCTGGTAGCTAGTGGTTATGAATTGGGCTGCTAACCTCAGGGACAGCAGTTTGAAACTATCAGCTGTTCCATGGGAGAAAGATGAGGCCTGCTGCTCCCATAAAGATTTACAGCCTCGGAAGCCCTGCACAGGGTGGCTATGAGTCAGAAATGACTCCACAGCATATAACCACCACCACCAAGGCTGTAAATCTTCATGGGACCATATAATCTTATCTTTCTCCCACTGAGTAGCTGGTGGGTTTGAACTGTTAATCTAGTGCTCAGTAATCTAAGTCTTATCCTACAATGCCACCAAGGTTCCTTCACAATAATTAAAGTGAACACTAAAGTTTCCAATATTTATAATATGCCATGGGAAAGACCATGCTAAACAAAGGCAACTTAAGAAAACTTTAACTAAAATAAAACAAGCTCTTGATGACATGCAATTAGAGTAACATCTAACAGAGCACCGGAGGCATAAGCAGACACTATGGGGCTTTATGGTCAGTTAGGCAGACAAAGAATTCACAGTCAGCGGTAAATGATCAAACCGGGTACCAGAATTTTGTGGGTGTCATAAGAAAAATCTTTTCCCCTAGGGTGTTAAACATTGTAATGGACAAAAGAGAAGCCACTTTATTTACACTCTTTTAATTAGTTTAACTCCTCATAAAACCTACACAGGGTCACTATGAGCTGGAAATGATTCCAAGATCCTTACAACAATAACATCAATTAGTTTAAAGAAAGACTAAAGAAGCAGAAGTATCCAGCCCTGTGTGGTAATAATTCTGCTAGGACCATCACAGTATCAAATAACATAGGTAGACTTGGAAAAAGGATATATGGACAAACCATACTTGATGACTAATTTTAAATCAGGTATGCTGATTTGATTTCATAACATATGATATGAGGCTACCTTGTGTCAAAGTTAAAATGAAATAAACCTTCTCGTATTATCTCTATTATGTACTAAAATTACTTAACGTAATTTACAATACAACAAAAATTTATATAACTCTATCCAGTACTCAAGTTTTATGGCATGTAATTAGCATTCTGACTTTGTGTGTGATATTCAATAATTTATATCAAAATTTATTTAAGTATTAATCAAAAAGAAAAACTTTATGGAAGCACCAGTACAGTCTCTGAAGACAGCGGATATTACAAGTTTTAACCTACAAATTAAGCTATGTTTCAACTCAGCAAAATTCTGGATTGCGTAAGATTTGAGATAACATTGTATGGCTACAACAATTGCCTAGGATTAAATGGAAAACACTCATACTGAGACATTTTGGTAAGTAAAAGAAACTCCAGACAGACAACTGGTAGCAACATAAAAAACCAATGATATAGAAGCTTACAAGTAAATAGTAGAAACCACTGGATATTTGCACTAATTAGTACAGAGAGTGAATATATCCCATGCAAGTCAAGTTTTACTAAAGGTAATACAGAAATGGCTGCAAGCACACATTGACAGAGAACTTCCAGAGGTTCAAGCCGAATTCAGAAGAGGCCATGGAATGGGGGATATAATTGCTGATGTCTCATGGATCTTGGC
>NW_006408688.1:3522686-3532215 GCF_000296735.1 Chrysochloris asiatica | reverse complement strand
GATGTCCAAACTTCGTCTCTCATACTTCCGACATATCGTCAGGAGGGAGCAGTCGCTGGCAAAGGATATCATGTTTGGTAAGGTGGTGAGTCCGAAAAAGAGGAAGACCCCCAGTGAGATAGATTGGCCAAGTGGAAGTATTGATGGCCTCAAGCGTCGCAACAGTAGTGCGGTTGGCCCAGGATTGGGCAGTGTTTCATTCTGCTGTGTGTAGGGTTGCTATGGTTCGGTACTGACTTGATGGCACCTAACAACAACAACAACTATGGCAAGTAATAACAACAACAAATAGTATTATACAAGTATTTTCTAATGTGATTATTTTAAATTTAAATGAATTTTACTTTGTGCCAGTACTATAAAAAATCACGGTGACTCCAGAGATTAGTATTGGGCTGAGAACCACAAGGTCTCCTGTTTGAGCTTGCCAACCCCTCCACAGAAGTAAGATGAGGCTTTCTATTCCCGTGAAGATTTAAAACTTTGAAAACCCTTTACAGGGTCACTATGACTCAGTACCAATTTGATGATGCTCAACACAACAACAAAGTCTCTATAAATGATCTCCCTATTGCTGTGATTCCAGGAGACCCTGAGGGAAAGTATCAAAGTTCATATTGCATACACAAGCAGACCTGGGAATGCTTGCTATGTGATACATTACATATAATTGAAAGTAAGAAAGAAGGAGAAAGAATGACAATTAAAGCCATTACCACTGTGCCAATTTTGGCTCGTGGTGACCCCTATGTGTTTCAGAGTAGAATTGTGCTCCACACAATGTGCAATGCAAAATTTTTCTTCCATAGCTCTCCAGGTGGATTTGAACCATACATATTTTCCTGCACCTAAGAACCTTCGACAACAGTATTAATGTGATTGTGTCATATATTTTCATTATATCCTTTGCATTGGGAACATTCAACTAGAGTTACACTGTGTCAGTGGTATTTGCAATTTTTGAAAGTTGTATTCATAAACTTTATATGATCCCCATAAAAGCACTATTAAGAGACAGTAGATTTGAAAACTGTGGAGTTAGAATACACTTACAGGAAATGGTGAAAGTAGCTATCCTTGCAAGAGGAAAACAAAAGCAGAGCTACAGTATTAGTTTTTGGTATGGTGTTCCTGACAGAAAAATGAATCTGAATGCCACATCAGAGAACCAGCCCATAAAAGGTATATCAATCTTAACCTTTATTTCTGCATCTTTAGAAACTTTGTTGACAGGAATGTAACATATAAAAAATGTATCCCTGTGGAAAATTTGCTCACACATACAGAGATAACACTTTGCTGATATGCTTATGAAACAATATTTTAAAAATAATTTTTAATATGTTATTAATTTTAAATTGCAATATAAGATTAAAAATCTGTCCTTCACAATAGGTTTAAATAAATTTAACTACATTCTTTAAACTATTTCATACTGCAAAATATATCTGACAATATAGTCTGATTCTTCATTCTGTTTTCATGCTAGTGGTAGTTGTTCTTATAATTTTCTGATAACAATAATAACCAACAACATATATCCCTTTACCATGTGCTATTAGCAGTCACTGAGAATCACAGCCTCTTCAGCTGAGTTTTTAAGACACAGTATGATTAAGGAGAGTATCCAATAACCAGCAGGTTTATTGGATTGTCCAGCAGGTAGATTATTTTAAGACTTGAAGCTGCTGGGATTTTGTACTCCAAAGAGTTTGATTTTTTGTTGTTGCTTTTGCTATATTTTTTTAGTAGTGAATTTCACATTAGCACACACTATCAAGAAATTCTGACACTTAGATCAGAGCAAGTTAATTACTCCCCAGTAGGGTCATCGTCAGTGAGCTTGCACTTAACACTGGAGATATAGGAACTGACACTTGTAATTATATGGTTGCAAGATAGTCAATCTTGAAAGTTTATTTTCAGTGTCTGGACTGATAAGCATTAATTTACTGTATCAAAGTTGGTTGACTTAAGACAAATCTTCAAATACTACAAAGTAATAAATGGAAATGTTGGTACTGAAGAATAATGGTTATAAAGAAATAGATGTGTTTTCTTATCCATAAAACTTCTTAGGCAACATCGAGCCTGGCTTCAAAATAGAGCTTTGTAATTATGGTAGCCAAACACAACAAACTATTGAGGTTTGCTCGGTGGCAAGCACTGTGTCAAGAGGGTTATATACCTTATTTTGAATCTTCCTATTAAGCTAATTACAATTTTTGGATTTTAAAGATGGGGAGAATGATCTAAGTTATTATAAATAACTTCACCATAAAACATCTAGTAAGTTCCTAAAAAAAAAAAAAAAATCATGGCCCAGAATTTGCCTGTTTCTGGTAACAATTGCAACAAGTGTTTTAATTGTTATTGCTTTTGTAACAAAAGTAAATTGTTTCACAAGATAGAAAAGTCAACTATGTCTGAATTAAACATCAAGTAATTGTTGGCTCAGTAACTGGAAAATCCAAAAACCAGGTTTTACCTAGGAGGCTAATAAAAGATCCAGTTTCTTTTTATGTCTCTATTGTATTATCCATTATTTTTTTCTTTGCCCAAGCCTGATGATACAAACATTAGGTAGATGCAAGCAACAACCCAGGTACATAGCTTCTTCAGGGACAAGGAAGGAAAACCATGTCACAACTATCAAAAAGAAGTTTTGTGTTTCATGCTGATTGAACCTCTCTAAGCCAAAACTAAACCCATTACCTTGAGTCAGTGCAGGACAGAGTAAAACTAGTCCACAGGATTTCTAAGATTATAAATCTCTACTGCCATGTCTTTCATCCAAGGAGTGAATGGTTGGTTCAAACTGGCTCTCTTCTTGTTAGCTGCAGGAAGCCGGATGGCTCACTTAACCTCTGTGCCCTCAGGGCTCCTGCATCTCCCTAAACAGATCTAGAAATCAATGTCATGCACTACTTTACTAGGGAAACATCTGATTCATATGTTCATTAATTTTCCTCTGTAGTCTCACACCAGAAACTTGAAATCCACTCAAGGAAATAACAGTGGCATTTTCCAATAAAACTGTAACAATATTTACTTAATCAGAAACCTAAATTGCTTGAAAAGATACAAAAATAAATTCATGCTGAATTTCAGTCAAAAGTGCCATTGTGTTAAGTAACATTCAAGTAAAGCTAATTTCATCCAACTTTTCATCTATAATTTAAAGTTTATTAATGTAGGGAAGTATATCATCATAGAGCAAAATATCTATACCATAATATCATTATCCCTTGCATAACTGATTTTATGACTCTTCTGGAGGGTTAAAAATATGCCATTCGTTATATTATGGAGCAGTTTATTTTTTTTACTTTATTATACAAAGCAGTCTTCAAAAACATTTCTGCATATAATAATCCATCATTACAGAGTCAATGTTATTAGAGAAAATGGAATTATTAAAACAGAATTAAAGGTCAGATTGTTCTGTATTAAACGATTCATAACAACACAGAATATACTACAGTAATAAAATGACCTTCATATTTCAAATTAAAATAACATAGCTTTTTATGAGAAAATAAATGTACATTATTTCACTTCCAGGACGTGAAGAAACAAAAACAAAACATGAAACAAAAAACTAAAAACCAGCAAAAAAAGAAAAAAAAAATTCCTTTATTTTTCTTCTCTTATCTTTTCCTTCTTTTTCTTTTTAAGCACTGTTTCTTTTTTGTTTGCTTAATGAAATGACCTTATTCATTTCAAAATAGTTGCTTTGTGGATATTTGACTTTGTGGTTACCAGTCCAGTGCTTATGCTACAGTGCCATAATAAGGTCCAAGAACAACTATATCTCTTTATTGAGACATTTTCTTAAAAGAAACACAATGCAATACTTTTTATTTCTGTAATTCTATTAGACATGGCCACTGGAACAGCGAAAAATGGCATAGGAAGACAAAGCTCTATATTAGGAAATACTTTAGTAATATTTTAGAGTCCATAACTACAAAGTGGAGAATCTGGGTAGTGACAATTGTTTAAGCACTTGACTATTAACCATGTTTGCCATTTTAAACACACCCAGACGTGTCTTATAACAAAGTCATGACGATCTACTTCCAAAGGATCACAGTATTAAAAATTCTACAGAATACCGTTCCACTTTGCACACATGGAATTTGCCAGGAGTTGGTATCAATTTGATGATGATTGGTTTTAACAGTCAGAACAAACAGAAGAAGTACTGGCACAATGGTTAAGCACTCAGTTGCTAATGTAAACCCAACAGTATGTTAATGGGAGAAAAGACTGGAGAGCTGTTCCCATACAGATTTCAGCCTAGAAAACCATATATGACAATTTTATAGTGTTCAATATAGAGTCCTGGTACGATGCTGTGAGTTACTGTGCTGGACTGCAAAGTCATTTGAACCAGAAGTTTGGTGGTTCAAGCTCACCAGTTGCTCCTCTACAACCCTATCAGGGTGACTATGGGTCAGAACCGACTCAATGGTACTGAACAACAACAACATTTGGAGTCCTGATTGGGCACTGTAGTATAAACACTAGATTGCTAACTGCAAGGTTGACAGCCATTCCTCGGAATCCCATTCCAGAGCCGTATGAATTGGAACCAACATGATAATACTTAACATCAGCATATGATCACTATGAGTTGGAATTGACCCAACAGCAAATAACAACAACATAATGAACAGCATCATGCCATAGGTTTTTACCATTGTAGAATTGTAATTGCCATCTTATTGACCTATTGGCATATTCTTCGCTGTAGCAAAGTCTAGGAAATTACATGTGATTAATTTTAAAAATGCTATTTGGTATCTATAATATATCATGATGCGTGTCAAAGATAAATTGCTTTCCAAGATAGAGGAAATTATCTTTTGGATTAAAACTGGAATGTGCTATAATGGCAAATATAAATAATGGGTGAAAATATTACTATGAAATAAGTAGAACTAAAAAGAAGGAATAAAAAGTCCAAACTGATATGAGGGATTGAGAAAAAAAAAATAATCATAATAAGTAGCACAACTACAGTAAATAGCCCTTTATTTATCTACCTTGAAACCAGCTATCAAATTAGAAACTAGTTCTTATCATCATTGCAAGTTTGGCAAATATGTGTTTCACTAAACTAAAATTCGGAGATAAGCTGTAATACCTAACTTTTTGTTAGGTATTGAACATAACTTCCAAGTCACTGTTTCACATCCCATTAATATGCAGATGAGTTTGGCCATGGATATAAACATGAAGTCCAAAATTGCTTTTCACATATCAGACTAATGGTATTTGTGTTGTTGTTAAGTGCCGTGTAACCCATAGCAACCCTGTATAGGGTTTCTGAGTAGCAACTGATGAGTGTGAACTGCTGACCTTGCAGTTCAAATTGACTTTGCAGTCTAGCACATTGACCCAATCAACATCACATTAATGCCAAGGCTTAATGCCTCTTCTAGTCTCAAAAAACAGACAGACTCACAATTTACTACAAATTATTGCTGAGTAAGTTCTTTTGCTAGTTTATAATTTGTCATTCAAGTAATATTTAAAGAAATTAATTAGTTGGTTAGACACTCTGACAGTCAATAAGGATGTAGTGATAATTAAACAACCAAAACAAACAAGAGACTTTCAGGGGAAGTTGGCAGAGTAGTAGATGCAATGAGCAGATCCTCTGTAACAAAGATAAGGGATATCAAGTGAAACAGATACAGATGGTGATGCTGGAATCCTGAGCTTCAAAGGATAAAACAGTGAGTTGGATTGATTGTCTTCTGTAAAAGGAATTTAAAAAGGCAAGAAAGAAGAAAAATGGGCAGATTGTCAACTGCTGTGAAGCAGCATAGGCAACTTGCATTTTTGTTTGTGGTTGTTAATACCTTGGCCTATAGGCACAGGATGCAGGTGAAGATAGGTGCCAAGGGTGTTGTGGTTCTTCCTTGTTCTGTGCCCTCCTGATAGCTAGGGGCATGGCCAGTCCCCAGTGGCATCCTGTACTTTGCTGGGATCGGGTGACAGACATTCACTTCTACATCTGGAGGCACGTGAACCTACCCCGAACTATGCTACACAAACAGAGAACAAGAACTGATTTCACACTTCCAGTCTCTATCACATCCACAAGAAGATTGATGATGAGGATCTGAGAACACACCAACATACAATCATCAATTGAATATAAATAGCAATGAAACCACAAGCTCTCAGAGAGAAAAAAGGGTATTTCATCTTACACTTACATGAAGAAACAAGACAGAATGCCTCAAGCAAATAATGAAAATACAGAGTCAGAAATATACTACTAGAAATATTATCAGAAATACTGGATAAGGAATGCAAAAGAATGATATTTAGGTAACTTAAAAGGATATAGAATAACCTTGGAAATAGAGGGCTCTGGGATACAGAGATTTAGACATGGTTGGAATGGGTAAAAGGGGGGAATAATGCTAAGCTGCTTGGCTGTCTTTTGAATCATGGTTTTCCTTGCATTATAATATAAAGTAAACACTGGATGGGGAGAGAAAGGAATAGTTAGAAAAAACACCATAGAAAGCTTGTAAGGCCATCTTCTGCCTATACTGATTGGAACATCTAAAATGGTGCTACAACGTGCCCAATGAAGGAGGTTTCCTGCGGAGCCTCCGCAATACATAAGACTATAGGTAGGTAGAAGCCTGAACCACATCCAGATCTCCAGAGATGGGAAATTGCTACTTGAAAGGACGAGCAGACCAGCCTGGAATGGCTAGAAGAATAGAAAATACTTCTTGAAAGAAAGACCTACAGGAAAAACACAAAACAATAGAGGCAGATGGACTGTTACTACAAGAACAAACAAGTTGCTTGCCCAGGAAACATCAAGGCAAGTGGTCGGGTCCCCTCAGTACAAACCCCCTTCCAGGACTAAGGCACAATGGGAATACACTCTCTGATTGGTGACCACATTCGTCACCCATAAGGGGAAGTGAGGGGAAAACAGCAATGAAGTGGCGAGCTAAGCCCTACAATGTGGAGAGTGAAGCGTTCAGCTGATAAAAGAGGGCATATGCATAAGAACATCCACACTTGCAGATAATACCCACTTGACCTGGCTTCAATGACTGGATGATCAGAGCTCAACCAGAAGAAGAAAGAAGGGGAAAAAAAGAGTAATCTGATGTAATTTGATGAACTTGACCGACACCTATGGAGGCAGTAGCTCAAAAGAGGGAATAAATTCTTACAGCAAGAATGATTCCCACCCCCTCCACACACAGAGTAGACAGGGATGGGCAACTTGGACACTGGCGATCCAAAATGGGGGGGGGGGGCGCTACAAAGTCAAGAAGTGACTGGCTTATAAGCTTTCAAGAGGGAACCTAGAGCCAGGGGTATGTAGGAAAGGTAGAATCTCTACTGAGTAGTATCCAATCTGCCTAGGTGGAGCTGATGAAATGAAATACAGATGGGTCTCTTGTGATACAATAGTGAATAATTGTTATCAGGACTGATTGTGAAGGTTGAAAATGTAAAGGTAGATGTTTTATAGCAAGGAAGGGAGGGAATAACTTTCCAGTCTAGGAGCTGAGGTCCCTAGGACCAACAATGGAGAAGAGACGAGAACGGGACCCTACCCAGAGAAGCAATGATGCCTGAGATGGAGGCAGAGACAATGACGTGGAGCAATGGAGCAGCTGGGGACTTTAGATCCAGAGAGGGAGAGTGACTGTGTGATGAAGACTGTGGGGGGTGGGGTAGGGAGGGGCGATAGTATGGGGGCAGGCTTTCAGGGTATACCCTTTGGTTGATTGATGATGCATGGAGGGGATTGTAACGATGGCAATGATAGGATGTACGATAGAATGAATGTAAAACTAATGTTCTCCCATGTAAACTATAATATAATTCACAGTAAAACACTATAAAAAAAAAGATATAGAGAAAAATCTATAAAAGCAAAGTGAACACAGACACAAACTAGAAAAAATCATAATAACACTACAAGAACAAACTGACATAATAAATGAAAACTTGGAAACCATACGAAAGCAGCAATTAGAAAGTCAGAAGATTAATACTGTTGTTGTTAGCTGTCATTGGGTCTTAGATAATTCTGAGGTTTCTGGCTTACATTAAAACTATTTTGTAAGGGGGCCATCCTCAAATAAAGACAGTGGAAAATGACTGAGACTTAGGATACGTATCATCAGTTAAATGTGTGTGTATTTGATGTGACTTCAAATTTTACTTTCAATACATAAAATTTCCTAAAGTTGCACCCCCATAATCACAACAAACAAATAGCTAAAAACCATAAATTAAAAAAAAGTAGATCCATCAGGTAATTGATGTTACACAGCAAAGCACCATCCTAAAAACTGCAAAGAGAGGGATTTACAGAAAATCACAGGTAACTGGAGCTGACATTTGCTAGTATACAGTAAGCATATTTAAAGAGTAATTGATTGTTGGTGGCAGCGTCAACTGTAGTTAAGCATTAAACTGAAGGTCAGCAGTTTGAACCCACCAACTTCTCTGTTGAGAAAGATACTGAAGTCTTCTTCCACAAAGATTTACAGTCTTGAAACTCCCGTGGGACATGTCTACTCTGTCTTATAGGGTCACAATGCATTGAAATCAACTCCATGAGTTTATTCTGAGCATAGACTATTTTGAGAGATAAAAACTCATCAAAGTTCAGTTTAGGGAGCACCCACAATTTTGTGAATTTTGCTTCTAGGCATCCCAAGGGGAAATAAGAAGGTGAAAAAAATTCCAAAAGCAAGTTAAAATTGAAGCTAAAGAAAAATAGTAAAATCCATGAGTATCAAAGAACAAACTTGAGTTTGTTCCAATTAAATTTAGAAACATCTCTAGAATAGATTTGATGCATTGAGCACTAAAGTCCAAGAGT
This sequence comes from Chrysochloris asiatica, assembly GCF_000296735.1. Lineage (NCBI taxonomy): Eukaryota > Metazoa > Chordata > Mammalia > Afrosoricida > Chrysochloridae > Chrysochloris > Chrysochloris asiatica. Next base: position 3,523,325 of record NW_006408688.1, on the reverse strand, counting down.
TATAGGATGGTATCAAGGACATGAAGATGACAAATGTCATTAAAAAGACAGGAAAGAAAGAAAAACTAAAATGAATGTCAGAAGAAAGTCTGAACTTTGCTATTGAAAGAAGAGTAGCTATTGTTGTTGTTGTTAGGTGCCATCAAGCAGGTACCATCAAAAAATGGTCATATGTACAATTGAACGAAACACCGGCAGGTCCTGCACCAACCTCACAATCATTATGCCTGAGTCAGTTGTTGCTTCCACTGTGCCAATCTGTCTCATTGGGTGTCTTCCTCTTTTCACTAACCCTCCACATTATCAAACTACCATAGACAGCCAATCTGTATTGGAAGAAGTACAGCCAGAAATGTTGTATGTTCCTTGGAAGCAAGAATATATCAAGCATATTGTCAAATGGGACCAGTCCCTGGAGAAGGATATTATACTTGGTAAAGTGGAACATCATAGAAAAAGAGGAAGAGCTCACAAGATGGATTGACACAGTGGCAGCAGCAATGGGCTCAAGTGAAGCAACAATTGGGAGGTTGGTGTAGGACCATGCAGTTTCATTCTGTTGTGCATAAGGTTACATTGAGTTGATACTGACTTGATGGTACCTAACAGAAACAACAAGAACCAATTTTTCTTAAATTT
>NW_006408688.1:3519892-3521052 GCF_000296735.1 Chrysochloris asiatica | reverse complement strand
CAAAAAAAAAAAAAAAAAATGTCAGAAGAGACTTGCTCTCTAATGTAAAGATGCTAAAGCACATGAAAGAAGTAAGGAAGTAAAATAGCTGAATAGAAATTTCAAAGGTCAGCTTGAGAAGACAAAGTCAAATATTACATAAATGTGCAAAGACCTGGAGTTAGAAAACCAAAAGGAAACAACATGCTCAGCATTTCTCTAGCTGAGGGAACTGAAAAAAATATTCAAGCTTCAACTGGAAATACTGAAGGATTCTATTAGCAAAATATTGAATGATGTAGAAAGCATCAAAAGAAGATGGAAGGAATGCACAGAGTCACTGTACCAAAAAGAAATGGTCAATGTTCAACCATTTGAAGAGGTAGCTTATGATTAAGAGACAAAGATACTGAATGAGGATGTTCAAGGTGCATTGAAGGCATTGAGAAAAAACAATGTTTCAGGAATTGATGAAATACAAATTGAAATCATTCAACAAACTGAAGCATCATTGGAAGTACTCAATTCTCTATGCCATGAAATTTGGAAGACAACTACCTGGCCAACTGATTAGAAGAGATCCATATTTTTGTCTGTTCCGAAGTAGGTGTAACCCAATGGAATGCAGATATCAATCACAACCATTAATATCTAATACAAGTAAAATTTTGCTACAGATAATCCAAAAACTACTACAAACATACATTGGTAGAACTGTCATAGGTTTAAACCAGATTCAGACAAGCACATGGAACAAGGAATATCATTGATGATGTCAAGTGGATCTTGGCTGAAAGCAGAGAATACCAGAAAGATGTTTACCTGTGCTTTATTGACTATGCAAAGGCTTTTGATTGTGTGGATCATTACAAGCTATGGACAACATTGTGATGAATGAGTATTTTGGACCATTTAATTGTGCTATAAGGAACCTGTACATAGACCAAGTGTCAGTTATTTGAACAGAACAAAGGAACACTGGAGGGTTTTAAATTAGTAAAGTTATTACTTTGCCAGGGTTATATTATTTCACCATATTTATTCTATCTGTATGTGACATCAGGATTAGAGGAATACTCATTAACAACCTTATATATGCTGATACTAGAACCTTGCTTGCTGAAAATGAAGATGACTTAAAATATTTACTTATTGCAGAAGATCAAAGATCAGAACCTTCG
>NW_006408688.1:3516844-3518487 GCF_000296735.1 Chrysochloris asiatica | reverse complement strand
GGCCCAGGATCGGACATCGTCTCATTCGGCTGTGCATGGGGTCACTATGAGTCAGTTCTGACTCGATGGCACCTGACGACAACAACAACAATAAACAAAAATAATTAATGTTGATGGAAGAAATGACTGAAATACTTCACTGAGCAAATATGCTTCAATAGATTTCATTAAAGTGATAAAAAGCAAGGATGTCACCTTGAGGACTAAGATATGTATTTTCAATCATTTCTTATGCAAGCAAAAACTGGACTCTGACTAGGAATATTAAAGAAAAATTGATGTGCTTGATTTTTGGTATTGGCAAAGAATGCTGAACATATTATGAGTTTCCATAAGAAAGAACACATATCTTGAAAGAAGTATAATCAGAATGCTCCTTAACATCGAGGATGGAGAAACTTACCATATACTTTGGCTACGTTATCACCTGGGACCAGTTCCTGAACATTATGTATGGTAAAGAGCTAAGAACTATAACAAAAAGACCCTGAACGAACTGGATTGACATAGTGACTACAAACCTAGGTTCAAATATAACAACAGTTGTGAAGATGGTACAGAACCAGGCAGTGTTTTTGTCTGTTGTACGTAGGATCATGACGAGTTAGAACCCACTCAATGGCACCTAACAACAACATATCTTTAAATTAGTTTGAACTTTAATGAAACATGCTTTTTTTTTTTTCTTTTTCCATACATTAAGTAGCAGATTGTTATATATGTTAAGTTCAGACAAGGTCATTTTAATGCTCATCTACGTTAACGTTATTGGTAACAATGAAAATCTATTTCTGTTGCTTTTTGATGGAGTCTTACTGCAAGCACTCATTTTTATACCATAAAACTGACTACAATAGATTAAAGAAAAGCTTCAGACTTTAGGAAATGTTTCACAATTGCTTCTTTCTGACCTGAAGACATTGATATATGACTTCTTAGATGATAGAAATTTCATGTTCTCTCTGTCCACGGACTAGATGCTTTGCTATTTGAAAATATGAGTGGTTAATGTTAGCTTCCCATGTCTCTGACACCCTATTTAAGATTAGTGATGGTGAAAACTTTGGTTATTTTTTCTCTAAACTTTGAACTGACTAGCTTGCTAAAGTATACACTCTAAAATCTTACATACTGCTCTTGTTTTTATCACTCTGAGAAGGAAAAACAAGATTTTGGACATCAAATATACTAAATAAGCATAAGAAAAAAACTATTGATAAAACTTTTTTCATGAAATTTGTCGTGACTAAAAGTAACTTTTAGCATATTTTTTCACTTAAATGACATTACATTTAGTGTTTTCAGTCTACGGTGAAGGAAAAGACTAAAGATTCTTTAGGCTCAAAAATTTAATAATTAATATTGTGAGCACTGTTGTTATTGTTAAGTTTTGTTGAGTTGGTTCCGACCCATAGTGATCCTGTTTAGGGTTTCCAAGGAGCAGATGATGAGCTTGAACCACTGACCTTACAGTTCAAGTGACTTTGCAGTCGGGTTCATTAACCCACAGTTCCACACTGTAGAATACATCAAATCTTAGATTCTTTGTTAAGATGCACTTTGCTCAGACTGAAGGAAAGAATAAGCAGTTATATAATTCTATGATCATTTTCTAAAGTAAATATTGCATAAAACGTCTGAAT
>NW_006408688.1:3509328-3510479 GCF_000296735.1 Chrysochloris asiatica | reverse complement strand
CATTGAAGCTTCAGCAAAGTACAAGATTCCAGGAATTGACAGAATAAAAATTGAAATATTTCAACAAACTGATGCAGTACTGGAGACACTCATCTGTGCCAAAAAATATGGAATAGAGTTACCTGGCTAACTAATTATAAAAGGTCCATATTTGTACAATTTCCAAAGAGAAATTATCTAACAGAATGCTGAAATCCTCTGACAATATCATTGATATCACGCGCATGTAAAGTTTCTCTAGAAATTATTTAGCCATAGCTGTAACAGCATATTTATAGGCAATTGCCAGAGATTCAAGCATATCAGACGAAGATGTAATTGCTGATGCCAAGTGTATCTTTTCTGAAAGCAAAGAATACCAGAAAGATGTTTACTTATGTAAAGTCTTTTATGATGTGGATCATTACAAAATATGGAGAATACTTCAAAGAATGTATATACCAGAATAGTTATTCGTGCTCACGAGGAACCTATACATAGACCAAGAGGTGGTTGTTCAAACAGAAAAAGGGTATATTAAGTGGTTTAAAATAAGGAAAGGTGTATTCTTTTCCTATATTTATTCAATACATATGCTGAAGAAATAATCCAAGAAGATGTATTATATGAAGAATGTGTCATCAGGATTGAAGGAAGGGAGAATCATTAACAATCTTGTTTGCTGAAAGTGATGAGAACTTAAAATGCTTATTGATGAAGATCAGCCTTGAGTATGGGTTGCACCTCAAGTTAAAGAAAACAAAATTTCTCACAGCTGGACCCATAAACAACATTCTTATAAATGAAGACATGATTGAAGTTATCAAAGGCTTCAAGATATCAAAGACTTATACGAATATAAGAAAGACCGGCTAATACCAACAATGTACTTCAAGATCAATCTGGAAATATTCTTTTCATGATGAAAGTGATGTCACTCATCCTGAATATATCATTCCCATTGTAGCAAACCATACAATTATTAGAATCACTAAGGCCCATTCCAGTCCATTTCAGCATACTAACGCCTAGGATATTGATCTTTATGCATTCCATTTCATTTTTGACAACTTCCCATTTCCCTAGATTTATACTTCATGTAAAGATGTCAACTTGAGGACTAAGATGTATCTGACCCAAGTCATTGTATTTTCAATAACCTCATATGGATG
>NW_006408688.1:3499825-3508648 GCF_000296735.1 Chrysochloris asiatica | reverse complement strand
GGTAAGCACTGGACTTCAAATCCCCAGGTCAGCAATTCAAAACCACCAGCTGCTCCTCAGAAACCCTATAGAGAGGGTCACTGAAAATTGGAACCAACTTGATGGCACTTAACAACAAACATTCAAATGCAGTCTGCCTCTGCTTCTTCCTAATCTCTGTTAGTCTGGAAACTACACTGAAACCTGTTCACCATTGGTGACCCTACTGATATTTAAAATACTGGTGACATAGCATCCATCATCACAGCAACACAAATGATATATACAACAGATGAATGATGTTCTATGATGGCATGGTGTCACTGCCATAGAGTAGGTGACATCCATTGACAGAGCATCAAGCTCAAGGCCCATGCACCAGTGTCCCAGTAACTTTTTTTAAAATGACATTCTTGTTCTCAGGAGATATATATGCTTTTCTTCAGTAAATTGAAGTGATTGGATTTGATGTCTCACAGGCAAATGTTATGATTCTACCTAGAAATCTTCCAAATCTTTTTTCTAAACTTCAGGAAGTTGTAACTGTATATATGTCCTCCCTTTATGGTCATTGTTTGGGACCATTTCTAACAAAGTAAAATATAGAAGCATTTTCAAAGATTATTTAGGAAAATCAATTCTTATCCATTACTGTATCTGGAAATAATAACATACTTTCATGAATCTGGAAAATTGTTTGAAAGTTTGGGCTGTTAGGTTGTATGACAATAAGTGTTCATTACCTCTGAATCATATAATATTAGTTAGAAAGTAACTAAGTACTGTCTTGTTCTAGCTCTTCCATGTATGGATTTATTAACTGAATTTAATAATAATAAAAGTAGCTGATTGGATTATTAACAAAATTACAAGTAGATGCTATATTTAATTTTTAATTGTTTTTGTTTCCTATGGGGAATAAAAGCGTAAACCTTTTTTTTTTTTTTGTATTCTTTTTACCTAAACAGATGCAATAAATATAACTCTGAGGAAAAATTTTTGTGAGGCTAATAGAATATCAATACAGTAGCAATTTAATGACTTACAAACACAAAATTTCTGAACTATGCCTGAAGCCAGTATGTATGATACAATTACTTACTAAATCCTTATTCTGATTATAGCAATCCATCTCTCATGGAAATACAAGTTATCTCTGGTTTCATTTATTTCCACAAATGTTTTGCTTTAAATTCAAATAGCTTTAATTCTCCAAATTTTACAAAGCAAACTATCAAGTGAAAGCATGAATTTTGTGGTGCCACTAACATCATCAAGGAGCTGTGGTAGAGTAGTGGTTACGAATCGGGCTGCGAACCGCAGGTCAGCAGTTACAAACTACCAGCTGTTCCCTGGGAGAAAGATGAGGCTTTCTGTTCCAGTAAGGCAGAATGCCATGCATTTTTAAAAATAAAAACATCTTATTATCTTCCTCAATATGCCTAGCAAAACAGTTTTTAGTATTAGTTTGAGATTCTGAGGAACTTTTTTTTTTAATTTTGAGATTTTTTTTTATTAATGAAGACATAGTGTTGAAGAGCAAAGATGTCGGCTTGAGGAGTAAGGTGAGCCTGACCCAAGCCATGGTAGTTTCAATAACCTCATATGCATGTGAAAGCTGGACAATGAATAAGGAAGACCACAGAAGAATTGCTGCTTTTGAGTTATGGTTTTGAAGGAGAATGTTGAAAGTGCCATGGGCTGCCAAAAGAACCAGTGAATCTGTTTTGGAAGAAGTGCAGCCAGAGTGCTCCTTGGAGGTTAGGATGGCCAAACTTCGTCTCTCATACTTCGGACATATTGTCAGGAGGGACCAGTCGTTGGAGAAGGATATCAAGTTTGGTAGGGTGGAGGGTCAGAGAAAAAGAGAATGACTCCCAGCAAGATGGATTGGCCAAGTGGCAACATGGATGGACTCAAGTGTGGCAACAATTGTGAGGTTGGCCCAGAATCGAGCATGTTTCGTTCTATCAGCATAAGGTCGCTATGAGTCAGTACCAACTCGATGGAACCTAACCACAACAACAAGTTGATCTATTTAATGAAGAAAAGAGACACTGAGAGATATTATCTAAGAGCACAGTCTTTTGAATCTCAGTACAGGGTTCAGATCCTGAAAAGTCATTCTCACATGAGCGTTGTTGTTGTTAAGTGCCTTTGAGTTGATTCTGACCCATAGCCACCCTGCAGAGGGTTTCCAAAGAGCAGCTGGTGAGCTTGAACCACTGACCCTGCAGTTCCAATGACTTTGCAGTCTGATGCATTAGCCCACAACGCCACACCAGGACTTCCATGTGACAGCAGAAAGAGCTTTTAATGCTTCTTGCTTAAATTTTCCTATAAAACGAAAAATTTTGACAAGAAATGTGTTCATTTAGTAAGATTAATGTATTGGTTTTATAATTTTAAATATTCACAGTGATTGAGTCAAGGCCTAGCACACAGTAAGTATTTTACAAATCTTGACAAATATTGTGATTGAGGTGTATGAAAAGACATTGAAAAATAGTAATTCTCAAATATTTTCATCAATCTGTTCTACTTTATTGTTTATACCCCAAGACCACTGTCATTAATTTGACCCTTTAAGACCAAGCAAAATTGTTCCATCGAGTTTCTGAGGCTGTAAATCTTTATGGAAGCAGATTGCTATATCTTTCTCCTGTGGGGCATCAAATAGGTTAAAACCACCAACATTTCAGTTTGTAACCCTTCATTTACCTCACTTAATCCACTTTTCTGCCAGACCTCCTTTTACTGCTTGTAGTATTGCTCAGTCTGTAGAGGAATAGATACATGCTACTTTTAAAACAGTTTTCTTATAGCTTGAAAATATTTAATTCATGAAAAAGTGGTTTGCTTCATGATCAAAGGAATTCGCAAAGACAGATTTTATTTGATGTTGACTTTTGATACCACAAAAGATCATTCCAAAATAATGGGCCCAGTTTTCCCATAACTTTGAGGACCAAGACAGAATATACATTACAGATACGGAGAATTTTTGCAAAGCAATATAATCTTAGTTATGTATGAACCCTTGATAAGATGGATCATTTATGAGGCCAAATGTTTATTATGTCTCTTCTCTATGGTATTATAGTAGATTATTAATCCATTACCCAGATAAAGTCATTGTCGGATTGCTCCTATTCCTCTAAAACCACAAGGACATAAAGACATCATTTAAATTCATAATTTAAAAGCAAATTTTGATAGTTTTAAAGAAAATCTTTTGAATATATATCCCTCACTTTTAAATTAAGAGTGATGACAGTCGGTATAAGGTGGTTTTATTCAACATCTCTTTGTTTTTATGCACACTGCTCCCCTCCCACTGTAGCTTCCTTGGTAAACTACAAGGCATCCTTTGGATCCCTCCAGAAACTTTAGTAATTATTTCTGTTACAGTATTTCTTGGAGCTGTTTCCTTTCATCTATCCATTTTTTGGAATCAAGTATAATTAGGGATTGTTAAGTGCTGTCAAGTACATTTCAACTCATAGCAACCCTGTATAGGGTTTCGAGGAGCCGCTGAGTGATTTGAATGGCTTACATTGCGGTTCAAATCAACCTTGCAGTCTAGTGCTTATCTTGCAGTGCCATTGATAGCTATCATTGAACAATTGTTTCATGAATAGCTACATTTATGAGCATTCATCATTACACTATTGTTAAGTCCTTGAGTAGGTTCCATCTCATAACGATGCTGTATAGGATTTTTGAAGAACATCTGGTGGGTTTGAATTGTGGCTCTTGAGGTTAGTAGTCTAGTGCTTATCCTTCAGTAACACACCAGAACTATTCAAGTATACAATAATTTCTGATCATTACAATAATGATTACATATATGGGAGAATAGCATTATTGGCAAAATTGGGGCATGGGATACGTGTTGCCCTGGTGCATTTGCAGTAGTGTCTTGAAGAAAGAGTTGGAATTTGAGTGGCTGAGATGTGTTGTTGATGTTAAGTGCCTTAGAGTCATTTCCGACTCATAACAGAACAGTATAGGGTTTCCGAGCAAAGGCTGATGAGTTTGAACCACTGACCTTGAGGTTCAAACTGGTCTTGCAGTCCAGTGCATTATCCCACAGCACCACACCAGGACTCCTGAGATGTAGGGGTAGTTTATAACATAGAATATTCTAAGCAAAGGAAGCTTCATGAGAAAACAGCATTGTTGTGAACAAGGTAGTGCATGCAGGAAATTTTAACATGTTTAATTGTTAAGTAGGGCATGAAAAGAAAGCCAAGTTTTGAGGGTATTGACTATACTAAAGAATTTGGGTATTATCTTTTTTTTTATTCATTTGTTTTAAGTTTTTATTGTGAATTAAGTGATAGTTTACATGGGAGAACATCCATTTTACACTCACTGTTTCATTGTGATTTGTAATCCCCTTTTTGCATCATCATTCAACAATATTTGTTTCTATTCCCTCTGTTTTGTTTTGTTTTGTTTTGAGGGGAAGGAGGATGCACACAAAAATACTCAGGAATATATAATCATTTAAACAATCAAAGAGCACATTCTGCAAGCCATTCTCCAGGCCACCAGCACACAGCCTTTCTTTTTCCATTAGTCTAGAATCCCTAACTGCTCTTTCTCTCCATGTTCACATCTCAGCCTCCATCTCTGGTGTCACTGGTTCTCTGGATAAGGTTTGGGCATTATCTTTTGAAGGAATGATGTGACAACTGATCATAGGACATAATCAGGAACATCTATTCAGAATTTCATCTTTGTCACTTTATGTAGATCTTCTCCAAATGGCCCTTGAAATTTATCAGACTTTAGTTCAGTTCAGGTTTGCCCAAAAACGTGTCCCCTCAGTCATAACATAAACACACAGAGAGATAATCCTCAAAACTTATTAGACATTTACAATTTTTTGTAAATATAGCAAGAAAAAAAATTCTTAGCATATTATAATGGTTTTTAAAAAACCCTACAGCTCGTATTGTTGTTTTTAATTGCTCTCTAGTTGCTTCCTAATTCCTAGTGACCGTTATAGGGTTTCAGAGGAAGGGCTGGTGGGTTTGAACCACAGATGGTTAGTAGTACAGTGTTTATCCTACAGTGCAACACCAGGACTCCTACATCTCATAGTCCTCTTAATAAAATAACTCTAATGGCGCTGTGGATAAATGCGCTGGACACAAAGTCGGCTTGAAACGAGAAAGGTCAGTGATTCAAGCTCACCAGCCACGTCCCAGAAACCCTGTGGATCACGATGGGTCAGAACCAATTTACCGCACTTAACAACAACAACAAAAATGTAATTATGAGAAGTCCTGCAGGCGTAGGAGTTGGGCTGTTAACCCCAATGTCAGCAGTGAGTCTATCAGGCACTCCATATGAGAAAAATGAAGTTTTCTGCTCCATAAAGATTAATAGCCTCAGAAACCCTATACAGGGCAGCCATGGATCTGAATCTACTGGACCCCACTGAACATCACTATCAATGGAATTTTATATCAATGAATGGATGCGGAAAGTAATAAAAGGTATCATTTCAATTTTGAATGAGAATGACACATTAATATTAACGTCTTTTAATTTATCTAATGACTTGGGCATTTTCTCTAATGTCCAAGTCATTAGAGAAATTTAAAACTACTTTGTCAATATAGGCAGAGTTTTATTACTTCTTCATATCACTTTGTAAACTGCAAGGCAGATATGAAAATATTAACAAACACAACAGTTCGGTGTATGGATTAAGTATAAGATGAATCAATATTCTTAAGGAGTAAAGGGTCTGGAATTGATTACATTTCTATAGTCACTAAAATTTATTACTTACTTGTGCTTTTTATTGGTGTTGTTTTTGTTTAGTTCCGTGGAGTTAGTTCCAACTCATAGCAAACCTGTATAAGGTTTCCAAGGAGTGGATGATGTTCTTGAATTGCCAACTTTGCCATCTATACTGATTTTGCAGTCCAGCATATTTATCCATAATGCCACATATCTCTTTATTTAAAAATATGTATTAATTAATAATCATTCTCCTAGCAAGTTCTGAATTGGAGATTTTACATGCAAAATTCATTCATATCAAGTTTCCCATAATTTTTAACTATCAAGGCTATTTTTTTTTAATTCAACTCTTCCTGAAGAAATTTTAAGTAAGAAGTAAGTTAGCTCAAGTGAAACAAATATTTTAAATCAGCATCAAATACACAAACAATATAGCCACAAAAAAATTATAACAATTTTTAGTTTCAAAATTGTTAACATAAAGTACAGGTAAAAAAAAAAAATGAGTAATGTTTTCTAATGATCTTTAAAAATATTAAAGCTGGCCATACAATATAACCAACCATTTTAAAATGAATTATTTGCTTCTCAAAACAAACATACCTACATTTTTCTTGAACTTTGTTTGCTATTTGGGAGGTTAGATGAATGGCTCACTAAATCTCCTTCCTTTTCAAGATTTCATGATGTTATCATCTTGCTCTTTATTTTTTGTTATTATTCTTTTTAAATTCCAACACTAGTGCTGTGGTTAACATCCTTATTAACAAATATTTTGATTTTTCTTGGCTATTTTTTGGTTCTTATATAGTTCCCTACATTCATTTCTGTTTTTCAAATATCATTGAGTCTATAATTTAGTCTATGTTGAAGGAATTCCTTAAGGTCACTAACATGTATCTAACTCAGAGAATTCTTAAATGTGTTCTGTAGAGCACTTGGCAGCGTTTGCTGAAGTACCCGACTTCCTGTAAATGCATTACAAATTCCATCTTCCTTGTTCAGCTCATATAGATATCTAACTCACCATTGTTTCATTTAATATACTTTTCTTCTAGGTAGGTTTTTGTCTTTAGCTATCTAATATATCTATGTCCATATTGCCAAGTAGCAAACTCATTTTGTATTACTTTATTTTTCCAGATGCTATTAATTTCAGATACAGATGGAAAGTTTCCTTATATTGCAACAACAAAAGTCAATTTTATGTAATAATATTGTTACTTTTTGAGCTTTAAGTTCATTTAAACTTTAGCTTATATTATTTTATTGTTTGGACTTTAATAAAATATATACATTTAGAGAAAAAATACTTTTTATTATACAAATGGAAATAATTCTAACTCTATTTAAATGCTCATAATTTTAAAGTTTCCCTCAGAATGAAAAATGAGAAATGAGGCATGAGGTAGTTCTGGGCAATTAATCAGGTATTAGCTTAGTCATTCTATCAGCAGGGAAATACTAAGAGGTTTCCTATATAACATGGTTTATATTTTAAACCTCATGTGCATGTGAAAGTGGGACAATGACTAATGAATACCATAGAAGAATTGATGCATTTGAATTATGGTGATGGAGGAGAATAATGAAAGTACCATGGACTGCCATGGTACAAAAACAAACATATCTCTGTTGGAAGATGTACAGCCAGAATGTTCACAGAAGACAGGATGGTCAGATTTCATCTCTCATGCTTTGGACGTATTATCAGGAGGATCGGTCCCTGGAGAAGTACATCATGCTTGGTAAAGTGAAGGAGCGGCAAAAAAGAGGAAGATCCTCAATGAGACGGATTGGTGCAGTGGCAGCAGCAATGGCTCAAGCATAGCAATGATTGTGAGACTCGTACACGATCGGACAGTGTTTCATTCTGTTTTGCATAGGGTCACTATGAGGCAGTACCAATTCAACAGCACCTAAAAACAACAACCTATTTTTAAACGGTCATTATGCCTCAACTTAGAGAAAAATTACATCAGAATAGTTCTTGCATTTTAAAAAGTTATATTGTCACTATATATTAAGCTTTAGACCTTATGGTACAGTAAATTCTGGCTCTTTTATCACAGTCTTTGTAATTCCCACCAATTGACTGGATGGGACCATGGAAACAGGCCATACAGATGGTCATACAATATAACCAGCCATTTTAAAATTAATTATTTGCTCTATAACAGAGAAATTGGTTAGTTTTGCCCTCCCACTAAGTTTAAAAGAAGCCATCTCAGAAGCAGGAACAGATGATCCCAGGACCATTAAGAAAGAAGAGGACCCCAAAACCATCAAGAGAGAAGAGTCAGGAGTGGAGCATGCATGTCCTTTAGACCTCAACATCCCTGTCCAAAACAGCAGTGGCTTAGAGAGAAAGAGCAGTGGGATTTCTGCCCCTTGAAATGAGTAAATCTGAGTGTCTTTGAGCCAGAGCCTAATTTGCAGAATTAGGTACCTTATGGACATTCATGAGAAGAGCTAAGGAGATTAAGGATTCAGCCTTGGACTGATTTTGAATTTGATTCTCTTTCCCTCTTGTGAAGCCAGAGAGATCAGACATGGCCTTCAGACCATTTTTTGTTGTTGTTGTTTTAGGTTCCAATTTGATTCTAGTCTACAAAAACAAATTGGTCATTAGTTTGTTTTTCAGTACTTGTGGCTAATTAGAAGTGCTGTTTCTACTAGTTTGACAGGTGGGAATAATGAGAGCAGAACAAGGCAGTTTTTGATGTTGAAGACAGATTCACATGGGTATAGTCAATCTCGTCTGTCAGTTCATTTTACTATGGTGGCTTGTGAGTTGCTGTGATTCTGGAAGCTATGCCATGAATATTTTAATTACAAGCAGGGTCATCTATGGTGCACAGGTTTCAGATGAGCTTCCAGGTGAAGACAGACTAGGAAGAAGGAGAGACAAACTGCTTCTAAATATTTAGTCACTGAAAACCTTATAAGTAGCAGAGAAACACTGTCAGATACAGTACTGGGAAATGAGTGCCTCAGGTTGGAAGTCACTTAAAATGCAACTGGGGAAGAGTTGCCTCCTCAAAGTAGAGTTGACCATTATGACATGAATGGAGTACAGCT
>NW_006408688.1:3496491-3498355 GCF_000296735.1 Chrysochloris asiatica | reverse complement strand
GCAAAGAACAAGACACTGGGAATTGATGTGATAAAAATTGAAATCTTTCAAGAAAGTGTGGTGGCACTGGAGGCACTCACTCATCTCTGCCAAGAAATCTGGAAGACAACTATTTGGCCAACTGATTGGAAAGATCCGTATTTGTGCCCATTCCAAAGAAAGGTGACCAAACAAATTTGATTTCAAGGACAAGATAAAGAGATAATGCCTAAGCTAACAGATTTCTTAAGATTCAAGTACAAACTTTATAGATATAAATAGCTAAGGAAAATGCCAAGTCCAAGACAGTAAACAGTAACAGTGGAAGGCAGGAACCTAAAGAAGGATCAAAAGGTGATAAAAAGATTTATCTACAGTATTGATCTTATTGTTGGTTTCTACTTCTGGCTCTGAGTTTAGACGGTCTTAATATCAATAGCTAGCTAAAGAATAAGATTAAATAAATTTATGAGAGAACATATGGTTTGCCTGTGTTACTGAGGGATTCCTGGTGTGGCGCTGTGTGTTAATGCGCTTGACTGCAAAGCCCATTTGAACCACAATATCGACTGGTCAAGCTTACCAGCTGCTCCTCAGAAACCCTATTCAGGGTCACTGTGGGTTAGAACTGACATAATGGAACTTAACAACAACAACTATAACAACAACTGTTATTGATAATCTAAAGTTTGACACTGGTACAGTACAACCCATAAGGAAAATGTGAAGTCTCCTAGTAACATTCAGACTCCAGGGCAATTCTTCACATGTTTTGAAATGGTGTGAGAAGTCCTAAAGTATTTCACAATACTTTCATAGGGTGTAGACACAGTTTAATGAAGAGAAACTACAAATTAATAAACTTGGTAAATCTCTCATAACATGAATATAATCAGTACTCTCAGAATAAATTATGTTATAAAAATGTTTTAAATAATTAAAGTAAGTGTTATGGTTATTTAATTTTAAAAGTAAATTTAAAGGAAAAAAATAATCAAAAGTAGTGCTGGTGAGCTATACTACTAAAATTGTATTCCAAAATGCTGAGGAAATTCCAATAAGGAAACGAAAAGCATGTTTCCCCAAAGATAATTATAGGCATCTGCCTGTGTTTACTGGGTTGGGTGCCTGATTTTGCAAAATTAAGTAAAAGAAAACCTCACTGTCATTAAAATGAGTACAGATTGGATTACTTGAGCTTTTGTTGGTTTGGATAACATTTCTCACAAATTTAGGGGCCTGTCCGAGATTTTCTGCCACTTGGAGCACCAGCCCTGGTGGAAAAGGAGATGCATCTTGGTTTTGGCAGCCTACTCCACAGAGTTGATTGCCTCCCAGCGAGAGCCAGAAAAAAACTGGAGACTGTTAAAAGATAATCATAATTAGCAAGAGAAATGGTGGAGGACTGAGAACAGAGTAACTGCGGTGACCAGACAATCTGTGCACTGGCCACGGAGGGAAAATTGGACTGTAAGTATTGCCTGGGTGTTCAGGTATTTTCGTGGATCATTATGTAACTGAGATTCACCTTGAATTTAAAGCAAGTGCGGAGTTCTAATCCGGTCTGAGATGGACAAAGTGTATGCAAGAACTTTCCATGAGTACCCAAACATGGGGAAATTTTGGGAAGTTAAGTATGCAAGGGAACACAGACACCAAGACTGAAAGAAATGGAGACCAGAATTCTAGGCCTAGGGAAGAAGGGAGCAAGAGCGACTCCCACATTCCCCCTGTCAGTCTTTTGGGGATAGTGTTGAGGGCTTAGGGGGACAACGCTTGAATCCGAGAAAAAGATAAAAATATTGTTGTTTTATTTGACCAAAAGAACAAATCCATTCACCATCTGTGTTCTGGCCTCCGTTTGGTTCCAATGAGGACTGGGTCT
>NW_006408688.1:3491170-3492511 GCF_000296735.1 Chrysochloris asiatica | reverse complement strand
TGTTTTGAAGTGCAGGGAGGTATGTGTGAACTCCCAAGCTTGCAGTTGGTACTCATTTGATCTAGTTTGGATGGTACAGGTTGTTGAGGTGATTAGCATCTTACCAGAGTATAAAGATGTTTAATACTCTGAGAAAACATCAGTTGCTACAATTTGATGGACTGGACTTTTGCTTATGGATGAAGTTCCTAAACATTCCAAACAGAATGAAAGTCACTTCAGATAGAGGAACACGCATGTCTTCTCAGTGTACTGGGTTGGTAGTATGGGCAATTTAGGTGTGGTGCTCTGGGTTAATGCACCAGACTGCAAAGTCCTTTGAAATGCAAGATTGGCAGTTTAAGCTCACCAGCAGCAACTCAGAAACTCTATACAGGATTGCTACGGGTCAGAAATCACTCAACGGCACTTAACAACAACGTCATTGTTATAAAGGCATGAAGTGACTAACTTGACAAATTTTCATGGGTGTGCTTGGTTTTAGAAGGAAGAGTCAAGGGAAAATCACACTGACTAATTTTGCTCATTCCAGAAGAGTCTGGTGAAATGGGGTAGAAAATGATGCTGATAAGATTTTATCATTTCAATTGTAATTGTTAGTAGTATTGATTGTGATTGTCAGAATTGTAATTGTAGAAGATATGTAGCTAAAAGGAGGGAATCATTAATTTTCATTTCAGAAACGGAGAATCCCAGGACATGAAGAAGGAAGGGAGGGCATGAGTGGAACTTGGGATCTCTGCCTGAAGATGCAGTGACAGCAGTAATGGGCAAAGGTGGTGACCTAAAGCAGCTATGGACTCTAGGCTGAAGATTAATGATGACACATATGTGTGCATCAAATATTTATGATTTGTTCAATTCATGATATATAAGGAGAAAATGGGGCCAGTGCATTTTCAGTTGTATGTGTTTCAGTTATATTAAGTCAGGTGTAAGTATGATTGATTCAAACTGATATAGGCATAGTTAGCTGTTCTCTTAGGGACATCAAGAAATGATACACTTCATGAGGATTTAGAATGAATAAATGAAGATGACACAAATAAGTTTACTAGAAAAGAATAAGATTTGTGATACACTCTTGAGGGCATAGTCCAGCTTCAGGAATTCATGAGATTGCTAAACCAGGGAGACAGATTGTTGATTTACATGCAGAGATATTAAACCAGGCTTTTCTTATTTGTTGTTAGGTGCCATAGAGTTGGTACTGACTCATAGCAAATTTATGCACAGCTGAATGAAACACTGCCCAATTCTGGGCCAACCTCACTAATGTTGTCACGCTTGAGTCCATCAATGCTGTCACTTGGACAATCCATCTCATTGGGGGTCTTCCTC
>NW_006408688.1:3488649-3489612 GCF_000296735.1 Chrysochloris asiatica | reverse complement strand
ATATATTGTCAGCAGGGAGCAGTTGCTGGAGAAGAACATCATGTTTGGTAAGGGGGAGGGTAAGAGAAAAAGAGGAAGACCCCCAGCAAGGTGGACTGACAAAGTGTTAGCAACAATGGTCACAACAAAGAGTGGCAACAATAGTGAGGTTGACCCAGGACTGGGCAGTGTTTTGTTCCATTGTGCATTAGGACATTATGAGTTTTTATGGACTCCATGGCACCTAACAACAACAACAATCAATATCTGTCTTAAGTCTGAAAGCTCGGCTGAAACCTGTCCACAGCAACAAACAAGACACCATGGTAAGACAGACAATTGGTGGTTCATACTCTAATAGCAATATATTAACCTAAGTAGACTTACAGTCTTTTTTACCCAAAATTAGGATATCATAAAATAAACAAAAAACAGATCAATATTTTTCAAATTTCTTTTCAATAAAAATTTTATCTTGATTTATAATGGCTTAAAAATAACTTCTCTACATTTATTATTTGTATAAAATTATCTTTTCTTTTTACAATTGAGAGTGAGGTTTTCTTTATTCAATTTTACAAAATCTGCTGCCCAACCCAGTACACACAGGCAGACGTGCCACATGGCTTACCCAAACAGTTTTTATTCTTGTCTCCAAAGTGCCACTCCTCCAGTTCCAGTTCCCCATATACAACTCTATGGCATGTCCCATTATCCCTCCCCACAGAGAAGCCAAAATGGCTGACCCATGGTCATAATGACTGTATTCTTATTTAAATTTCTTAGGGCTATCATTGCTAATGTCTGATGGATCTTAGCTGAAAGCAGAGAAGGCCAGAAAGATGTTTAGCTGTGACAAAGCTGTATTCTTTCACCAAATAATGTGAGAAGCTGGGTTCTATGAAGAAAAATGTGGCATCAGGATTGGAGGAAGACTCATTAACAACCTGTGATATGCAGATGATACAACCTTGCTTGCTGAAA
>NW_006408688.1:3483700-3485068 GCF_000296735.1 Chrysochloris asiatica | reverse complement strand
TGTATTGATAATTACTGGTGATTGAAATACAAAGGTTAGCATCAAAGAGATTGGGCCATCAGTTGAAAAATATGGCCTTGGTGATAGAAAGAATGCTGGAGATCAAATGATAGAACTTTGCAAAACCAATGACTTCTTTATTGCACATACCTTTTTTAAACAACATAAGACGATGACTGTACATCTGGACCTCACCAGGTGGAATACACAGAAATAAATTGACTACGTCTGTGGAACGTGATGATGGAAAAACTCAATATCATCTGCCAAAACAAGGCCAGTGACAGACTGTGGAAAAGACTATCATAAGCAAGTTCAGGCTGAATGTGAAGGAAATGAAAGCAAGCCCATGCGAGAGTCAAGATATGACCTTGAACATATCCCACCTGGATTTTTAGATCATCTGAAGAATGGATTTGACGTGATAGGCACTAATGACCAAAGACAAGAATTGTGGTATGATATCAAGAACATCATACAGGAAAAAGGCAAAAGTTCCTTAAAACAAGAAAGAAGGAAAACTTGCTCTCCAGTGTAGAGATATTAAAGAAAATGGAAGAAGTGAGGAGGTAAAAAAGATGAATATCAAATACCAAATGACCAATACCAGTCTATAAACTTTCAAAAGGCAGCTCGAGGAGACAAAGGCAAATATTATAATGAAAAGTGTATAGATCTGGAACTAGAAAAGCAAAGGAAAAGAACACAATCATTTCTTAAGCTGAAGGAACTAAAGAAAATAAAGCAAGCCTCGACTTGAACTGTTGAATGAGTCTATGGGCAAAATACAGAAAACATTAAAAGAAGATGGAAGGAATACACTGTCACTATAACGAAAATAAATGGTCTATGTTCAGCCAATTTAAGAGGTAACATATGATCAAGAGTCAATGATGCTGAAGGAGGATGTCCAATGATCATTGAAGACACTGGCAAAGAATAAGAATCTGGGGATTTATGGAATACGAATTGAAATTGTTCAGCAAACTGATGCAGCACTGGAGGCACTCACTCATGTATGCCAAAACATTTGGAAGACAGCTACCTGGCCAACTGATTGGAAGAGACCCAGATTTGCGCCCACTCAAAAGAGAGGAGGTCCAACAGAATGTGGAAATCATTGGACAATATAATTAATATTGCATGGAAGTAAGCTTTGCTAAAGATAATTCAAAAACAGCTGCAAAAATACATTGACAGAGAACGGCCAGAGGTTCAAGCTGGATTCAGATGAGGACATGGAATGAAGAATACCATTGGTGATGTCAGATAGATCTTGGCTGAAAGCATAGAAAACCAGAAAGATATTTACCTGTGCTTTATTAACTATACAAAGGCTTTTGGTTATGGGAATCATAAAAAGCTATG
>NW_006408688.1:3476294-3483261 GCF_000296735.1 Chrysochloris asiatica | reverse complement strand
TTTTGCTCAGATTAACCATCAACACTCAGGAAAACTATAGTTAAGTAATCAAGTGACAAATTGTATTAGGCCATTCTGCTGCACAAAAACTTCTTTAAAGTGGTCAATAGCAAAGATATCACCATGATGGTTAAAGTGTGCCTGACCCAAGCCATGGTATTTCAATAATCTCATATGCATGTGAACATTGGACAATGAATAAAGAAGACTATGAAAGAATTGATGCATTTCAATTATGGTGTTGGAGGAAAATATCAGATGTAACATAGACTTCTAAGAGAACAAACAAATCTTAGTTGGAAGAAGTGCTATAAGAATGGTCCTTCAAGAAAGGAATGCCAGATTTCATTTCTCAAACTCTGGACATAATATCAGGAAGGACCAATCCCCAGAGAAGGACATCATGCTTGATAAATTGGAGGGTCAGCGAGGAAGATCCCCAATGAGATTGCATGACACAGTGACAGCAGCAATGGGCTCATGCGAAGCATTGATTGTGAGATTGACAATCTGCTTTGTGTAGGGTCACTCTGTGTCAGCACCAACTCAGTGGCACTTAACAACAACAACATTAGAGTGTGAAACTATAAATTATAGAATTTTCATGACTAAGTTAAAACAATTTAATCGTTTCTTTAATAGAAATACTCTTATACAGGCCTCCATCACAATATTTGAATGCTATATCTATTGCCAATGTGTGAATAAAATGTTATTTAAGGAATTTTATTGATAACACCAGTTGTTCCAGCTTTGGCAGAGTAAATATCTTCAAACTGAATTTATTGAAGGGTGACTGAATAATGAAGGAGTTCTGGTATGGTGCTGTAGGATTAAGCACTGGACTGCAAGGTTTGTCTGAACCACAAAGTCAGAGCTGCTCCTTGGCAATACTGGCCATTGTTTTGTTCTGTTTTGCATAGGGTTTCTATGAGGTGTAACCAACTGGACAGCAAGCACTTCACAACAATAATTAGAAGACTAAATAAATGTATCATTTACCAGTATTGTCAATGATGTTACAGTTAAGTGTTGTGGAGTCAGTTCTGACTCATAGCAAGCATACATATCAAAACATATAGACTGACTGAATACACTAGAAATTTTCAAAATGGTGTGAAATAACTATAGATTTTGAAAATTTGGAGTAATATTACTTCTAAATTCAGTCATTGTTCACATATGTTTCAAAGTCAAACCAGTTACATAAGAAATATGGACAAAATTGAAAGATTTGAAGAAAAATCTTGATATGCTCAAATTAAACATATCTGTTTGTATTAACACAGAAAGACAGGTGCAACCTCTCAGAGAGTAAAATGGGATACCATGGAAGACGCCTATAGTAATACTTTGAAGTGTGGCAATTATATCCCCTATCAACGCAGCCCAGCTTCCCCCCCAAACAAAGCAATACTTTCAATAGCTCCAATTAAACTACAACTTTGCAAGCATGGAGCTGGTACTCTTTGCATTCTATAAATGGAGTCCCCAAAACCACTTGCAAAATTTCCATACCAATTTAAACTAAAAATGTTTGCAATACTTTAACATAGCACATTTAAGCCACATGCATTTTTTGCTGTTAAGTGCCATTGAGTCGATTCCAACCCATAGCGATCCTGTATAAGGTTTCCAAGAAGCTGTTGGCTACCATTGAATTTCTAAAGTTTTCAGTCCATTGTCCCTCAAAGATCTAATATTTTATTATCAAATCTAAGACTGACTTTCCTTATGCATGTTTCAAGTTGCAGTCAATGAAACAACCACTAATTCTTTAAAAAACTAAAACAAGAACATTTTTTATCAGTCAGGCATTTAATTAGAACTTCAAAAATAGATTAATTCTAATTGAAAAAGTAATAAAATATCGTTTGGAATTTTTTAGAGGAATCTAAATTAGCCTGGTTAATGAAATTACTTTATTTTTTGCTTTGTCAGGGAACTTAGTTCCTTTCCTTGTCCTCACAATTGAAAAGCAAATAATCTGTAAAATGAGATGATTTTTTAAATTCCTTTAAGATTATAAGGTCTATTAAGGTATGTTTTATTTATTTATAAATTTATTTACTATAATCAGCAAACAAACAAGCCAATCCTGTTGTCATCAGTTCAATTCTGATTCATAGTGACCCTGAAGGTCAAAATAGTAGAACTGCATCAGTGTTTCCAAGAATCAGACTGTAACATCTCTCTCCCACTGAGTAGCTGCTGGGTTTGAACCACTGACCTTTCAATTAGCAACGGAACACTTAAAATTCATATACACTAAATATATGTTTATGCATGTGTGTGTATGCATATATATATAATTTGTCTTGCAGATATTTTGCTTGGATCTACCATCAGCACTCATAGAATCAGCAGTCAAAAAATCAAATAATGTATTACATTGGCAAATCTGTTGTACAAGACCTTTTTCAAGTATTAAAGAACAATGATGTCAGTTTGAAACCTAAGGTGCACCTGAGCCAAGCCAGAGTATCTTCAATTGCCTCATATGCATGTAAAAGTTGGACAATTAATAAGGCACACCATAGATGAATGGATGCATTTGAATTATGGTATTGGAGAGGAATAGTGAAAATACCATGAACTGCTAGAAGAACAAACAAGTCTGTATTGGAAGAAGCACAGCCAGAATGTGCCTTAGAAGCCAGGATGATGAGACTTTGTCTCTCGTACTATGGACATGCTGTTAGGAATGACCACTCTCTGGAAAAAAATCATGCTTGGCAAAATGATGGGTCACCAAAAAAGAGGAAGATTCCCACCAAGTTGGATTTATGCAGTGGCAACAACAGTGTGCTCATATTTAACAACTGTGAGGATGGCATATTACTAGGCAGTGTCTGCTTCTGTTGTGCATAGGGTCTCTATGAGTCGAACCAACTCAACAGTTCCTAACAACAGCAAGAAAGAATTGTATACTATCAGATGAAGGATGCCTCACATATTCACTCTGATGCTTGAAGTATGAAAGGTGAAGAATACCTATGAATCAACCAGACAGATATTTGTTGGTGTGGTATTATTGGGTTGTCTGATGTAGAGATAAGCATTTTTTGGTCAAGTAATTTAGTGATGAACTTTAACAGAAATAACAGAACTCATGGTATATTCTGTATATTGAGCTAAAAATGTTTGTCAAATAAAAGGGTAAAGAAAACATACAATCAACACAGATTCAGGTTTTTGGTTTAAGCGTTGGTATAATTTATTGTTGTTGTTGTTATGTGCTGTCGAGTTGGTTCTGACCGATAGTGACCCTGTACAGGGTTTCCAAGGCTGTAAATCTTTACAGGAGCAGAAAGCCTCATCTTTCTCCCACGGAACAGCTGGTAGTTTCGAACTGCTGACCTTAAGGTTCGCAGTCCGATTTGTAACCACTATGCTACCAGAGCTCCTTTTGGTATAATTTATAGCGGTACCAAAACATAGGGAAACAAAATGTTTTGTTGATAAGATCATGATTTCTGTTGGGATGTCCTTAATTGTATATGCCTTTTAGTTATCTCTGGAGTCCTGGCGTGGCACTGCACAATAATGCACTGGACTGCAAGGTAGGTTGAACCACAAAGTCGGTGGTTCAATCTCATCAGTCACTCCTTAGAAACCATACACAGGGTCGCTATGAGTTGGAACTGACTGTATGGCAGTTAACAACAACAACATTCGTTATCTAAGGAGTCCTGGTTGTGTAACGGGTTACATGTTTGTTCGCTAACTGCAGGATCAGTTGTTTGAACCCACCAACTGCTCCGTGGGAGAAAGATGATACTTTCTACTCTTGTAAAGATTTATAGCCTTGGAAACCCTGTACAGCATCACTATGAGTTGGAACTGACTAAAGAACACATAATGAAAACATTTGTTACCTAAGGAATGCCGGTGGCACCATGGGTTCAGCACTAAGCTGCCAACCCAAAGGTCAACTGTTTGAACCCACTTGCTACTCCACAGGAGAAAGATAATGCAATCTACTTCTGTGAAGATGTACAGCCTAGGAAACGTTATGCAGCAAGTGTATTATGTCCAACAGGGGCACTCTGAGTCAGTATCAACTCAACAGCATGAGTTTTATTTTGTATTCCCTAAGTGAGGAAGTCAAGTAAGTTGTTGTAGCTATTTCAGACCTCATTTGAAAAGTTAGGGATGGATAAATATATTTGAGAATTTCAATATATAGATGGTATTTAACGTCTTGAAATGCATTAGGAAGGTTATGGAAACCTCAAAGATGAGGCAAAAAAGGTAAGACTGTCAACCTTTGTGGACAAAACTGGTCAAAGTACAGAAACTCATGGAAGAACACAGTAGAATTACTACTGATGTGATAACTACTAAATATGGGATATCACATGATTTGGCATTTTCAATATTATTTTACCTAACAAATCAGAACAGGGCACTTGCCTTGGATCTAACCAATATGATCCAGAGAACAGGCTCCAATCAAAACAATGACTTTTAAAGGTTTCTGTTGGGTCATTTAAATTCAAGGCAGAGAAGTCAGCTCAGAAGAGTGCTATCTGGGACTCCAAAGATTTTCTTAAAAGACATAGGGTGTTCATGGGGCTTTATTAGGAAGAAATTTCAAGAAAACTTAAAACTGTATTGATGAGCAAAAGGCCAGGAAATTTGCACAAATAAATTTTATGTTTCCATTACAACAACGTAGCAGCTCATTTTTCAAGGGCAGCAAGGACTTTCCTATGATGGTTTTATTGGAACATGTTATCCCATCCACCCTACAATCCTGATCTTACACCTTCAGACTTCTTTTGTTCCAAAAATGCAATGATTAGTTAAAAGGGACGTAATTTGACTTCCTCCATGCCATCACTGTCGTTTTGATATGATTTAAATCATAGAGTGCCGAATTCTACAGGGAAGGGTTAGAGAGTTAAAAACTCTGCTTTTAGGATTGTATAGACCTAGACAGAGACTATGTGAAGAATAAATAGCTTCACATATTATATTTTTGTTTAACAAAGATTTCTATGAATTTATTATTAGGAGAGACCAGTCCCTGCAGAAGGACATCATTCTTGGTAAAATTGAGGGTCATTGAAAAAGAGGAAGACCCCCATGAGATGGATTAGCACAGTGGCGGCAGCAGCAACGTACTCAAATGTAACAATTGTAAAGCTGGCTCAGGACAGGGCAGTATTTTGTTCTGATGTGCCTAGGGTCACTATGAGTCGGTACCAACTCAAAGGCACCTAACAGCAACAACCACAGCATGAATTTGTAGCAATACTTTCAGACTTACATTAATATCTTCCAGCTTTCAACCTGGAAAATCACTGAGAGGGGCAAATGCTCTTACATATACTTCTCATTCCCTTGTTCTAACAAGTGTCCATAGATAAAAAAGCTCTTACTTCCCGTTACAATTCTCGTTAATGATGACGCTGCCAAGCATAATTTATAGAGGTTTGCAGATCTCCTGGTAAGACTGCCCCTCCATTAGTCTACAGGTTGTCTACTTACAAACTGTTTTACAGATTAATCCTAAAAAGGAAACTATAAATAAAATTAATTACCCAATTTCCACTAAGAAATCATCAGGACTAATCTAATCATTTATAGTCCTGTTTATTTCAGAAACAACTAAAATAGCCAAACTTTTCATATCACCCCTATGGTTCTATACATACCTAAATTGGACCCAGTGTCCTAACATTTCCTAACATGTTAGTGTCTTAACATTTTCTAACATTTCCTAAATGTTAGTGTCCTAACATTTCCTGAATGTCACTGTAAACTCTGACAACAGAAAATATATGTTACATCTTGAATTTTCTCAGTGTTTTCATTTGATTCTAATCTTTCAAAACCTACATTTTTTTTAAAGTCACTGATTTTCCTACAGCACTTTAAAATACTGGCTGGGATTATTTTGTTTGTGTTTTTGTTTATGTTATTTTCCTTCCACAAAGCCTTTATTAGGCTCTTCAGGAAGCAAAGGGAGTATACGTCTCCCTTGTGCCCACCCAGATCACTGTTCCTCCTCCTTCAAAACCTTCATTTATATTCCTCATTTATACCACCCATCACTTCTCTTTCATGTGCAATGTCTATTAAAACACTGTTACTTTATCTCTTTCACTCTATGAACATTTTAGCACCTGGCTCTTGATTCTCTTATCTCCAAACTGGGAAACTTCAAAATTTATATAGATAATCTTCCAAATTCCCCTGCTTTTGACTCCAATGATACTGTCTTTTGCACTACTTCAATTATTCATTCTCACTGGTATTAAGTGTATTGGAAAATAAGTACCATTAAAAAACATTTTCAAGGTCAATGTCATCTCTGTTTCTTGTTGGTTACTCCTTGACATTCACGTTTACTTTCCAAGTTCACATAGTATCATAGACGGAATTGTGTTTCAAATAAAATGTGCCAATATGGTTGGAGTATGTTTCTCAGTGGTTTAGCAGTGATGGAATGATATAATGTAGCACTTATGTGATAATATTCTATGATGTGATCTGTTAAGTCAATTAAGAGGATTAAGGGCTGGCTGCAATTTCCTTAATCTCATCACTTCCTTGATTCAATGTAAGGAAACTTCCCAAGGCTGTGACATGCAACATTTTTCATCTTACAAACATAAAGACGAGAAACAACCAGAGAAATTGGGACCTAATATCATCAAGAAGTTGTCAGTTGCTGTGATTCTGGAAGCTATGCCACTGGTATTTAAATACTAGCCAGGTCACCTGTGGCGGAGAGGTTTCAGATGAGCTTCCAAATGAAGACAGTGTAGGAAGAAGGAGTGAGGAACAACTTCCAAATTTTTAGTCACTGAAAATCTTATGAATACCAGAGAAACACTGTCAGATATAGTGCCAGAAAATGAGCCCCTCAGGTTGGAAGGCACTTAAAATGCAACTGGGGAAAAGCTGCCTCCTCAAAGTAGAATTGACCATGACATGAATGGAATAAAGCCTGGGG
>NW_006408688.1:3474622-3475844 GCF_000296735.1 Chrysochloris asiatica | reverse complement strand
ATCAAACATGCAATCAAGATGTATTGATCATTACCTGAGATTGTAAAGCAAAGGTTGGGAGCAAAAAGGAAGGATCAGTAGTTGGAAAATATGGCCTTGATGATAGAAATGATGCTGGAGATCGCATGAGAGAATTCTGAAAAACCAATGATTTGCTCATTTAAAATACCTTCTTTAGACACCATTAGAGAAGATGATATACCTGGACCTTGTCAGATGGGATACATAGAAATCAAATTGACGACTTCTGTGGAAAGAGACAATAGAAAAGCTCCATATGATCAGTCAAAACAAGGCCAGGGGCAGATTGTGGAACAGACCATCAATTGCTCATATGACAATTCAAACTGAAGCTGCAGAAGATGAAAACAAGTCAATGAGAGCCAAAATATAACCTTGAATATATCCCACCTGAATTTAGAGATCATCTGAAGAACAGATTTGATACACTATACACTAAAGATCGAAGACCAGAGAGTTGTGGGATGACATCAAGAACGTCATACATTAAGAAAACAAGAAAGAAGGAAAAGGTCAATATGGATGTCAAAAGAGATGCTGAAACTTGCTTTCAAGCATAGAGATGCTAAAGCAAGTGGAAGAAATGAGGAGGTTCAAGAGCTGAACAGAAAATGTGAAAGGTCAGCTCGAGAAGATAAAGTCAAATATTATATTAAAATATTCAAAGATTTGGAGTCAGTAAAACAAAAAGGAAGAACATGCTCAGCATTTCTCAAATGGGAGAATTGAATAAAAAATTCAAGCCTTGACTTTCTTTACTGAAGGATTCTCTGGATGAAGTATTAAATGATGCAGAAAGCATTGAAAGAAAGTGGACGGAATACACAGAGACACTGTACCAAAAGGAAATGTTTGATATTCAACCATTTCAAGAGATAGCATATGAGCAAGAGCCAATGATAATGAAGGAAGAAGTCCAAGATGCATTGAAGGAATTGGCAAAGAACAAGGCACCAGGAATTGATGGGATAAAAATTGAAATCTTTCAAGAAAGTGAGGAGGCACAGCAGGTAGTCACTCATCTATGCCAAGAAATTTGGAAGACAATTATCTTGCCAATTGATTGGAAGAGCTCCTTATTTGTGCCCATTCCAAAGAGAGGTGACCCAACAGAATGTGGAAATCATCGGACAATCACTTTGATATCCCATGCGAGTAAAGTTTTACTAAGGATAATACAGAAACGGCTGTAAGCTTTCAT
>NW_006408688.1:3459344-3473532 GCF_000296735.1 Chrysochloris asiatica | reverse complement strand
GTGGCAGCATCAATGGGCTCAAGTGTGACAACAATTGTGAGGTTGGCCCATGACTGGGCAGTGTTTTCTTCTGTTGTGCATAGGGTCACTGCTTCGGTACTGACTTGATGGCACCTAACAACACCAAAATCATCAAGACAAAAAGAGCCAGAATTGGTGTGCATTCCTTAGAGCTGAGTCCCTGCACTATGAAGCTCCCTGATACAGAGAAAGGTTTGTTCCAGAACACATGGAGATGTAGAAGGATTGTTGGTCCTTCAGATACTGAAAGGAAACAAGGACCTTTCTCTACAGCCAGCCCTCTTAATTCAGATGTTAAGCTCTCTAAACTGAGAGAGAATACTGTTTTTATTTGGGTAAACCATTCACTTATGGGATATCTGTTAAAGCAGCACTAGAAAACTAGGACCACCTGTCAGTTTGTCATAGTATATTCATTTGTGTGTTGCTGTAAAGCTGGGAGCTATGCCACCAGTATTTTAAATAGTAGTAGGTCACCCATGGTAGAAGCATTTCAACTGAGTGTACAGAATAAGATAGACTAGGAAAAAGGAGAGGCAAACTAGTTCTGAATTTTTAGCCACTGAAAATATTATGAATACAACTGGAACACTGTCAGATAGCACCATGATAATGAATATTAAAACATCATGAATAGCTCCAGATATAAAGCCAAAAGATGAGTCTTTTAGGTTGGCAGATACTAACAATCCACCTGGGGAAGTGTAACCGCCTCTAAGTAGCATTAACTTTGGTGACGTGAATGGAAAAAGCTTTCAAGACCTTCATTTGCTAATGGGAAACCACTCAAAAGTATGAGAAACAGCTGTAAGCACCCATTAATAATCAGAACATGGAAAATATGAAGTATATATCTAGGAAAACTGGAAGCTGTCAAAATTGAAATGGAACAAATAAAGATTGATACCCTAGGTATTAATGAGCTGAAATGGACTGCTATGGACTATTTTGAATCTGACAATCACATTGTCTACTATGTATGGAATGGCAAATTGAAGAAGAATGCCACTGCATTCATCATCAAAAAGAATATTTCAAGATATATCTTAAATAATGTTGTCTGTGATAGAATAATATCCATATGCCTTCCTTCAAGGAAAAACAGTTAATGCCACTAGATTAAAATTTACACAGAAACAACAAAATTGAGTGAAAATGATATTGAAGAATTCTACCAACTTCTTAATGCTGAAAATGATCATTGATAATTATTGCTGATTGGAATGCAAAGGTTGGAAACAAAGAGGAAGGATGAGTATTTGAAAAAATAAAGCTTTGGTGATAAAAAAATGTGCAGGAAATTGCATGATTGAATTTTGAAAGATCAATGACCTATTCATTGAAAATCCTTTTATTAACAAATAAAAGGTGACTATGCACATTGACCTCATCAGATAGAATGCACAGGAATCAAATTCACTACATCTGTGGGAAGAGACAGTGGAAAAGCTCCACATAATCATCCCAAACATGACCAGGTACAGACTTAGAACCAGTCATTGAATGTTCTTATGCAAGTTCAGATTGAAGCTGAAAAAAATAAATAAATAAATAAGCCCCCGGCAGCCAAAATATGACATTGCACATATCCCACTGGATGTTAGAGATCATATCAAGTACAGATTTGATTAATTAGATATTAATAACCAAAGAACAGAAGAGTTGTGGGATGACATCAAAAACATCATAAGGAAGAAAGTAAAAGGTCATAAAGAAGACAACAGAGAAGGAAAAGACCAAAATGGATGTCAGAAGAGACTGGACCTTGTTCTCCAGAGTAAAGATGGTAAAGTAAATGGAAGAAATGAGGTAAAAGAGTTGAGCATAAAAATTTCAAGGGCAGCTTGGCATGACAAAAGCCAAATATTTTAATGAAATGTGCAAAAGACATGGATCCAGAAAAACAAAAGGAAGGAACATGCTCAGCATTTCTAAAATGGAAAGAATTTAAGAAAAAATTCAAACCTCTACTAGCAACATTGAATTCTATGGAATCAAAGGAATCTATGGAGTCCTGGTATGGTGTTGTGGGTTAATGTGCTAGACTGCAAAGTCATTTTGAACTGCAAGGTCGGTGGTTCAATCTCATCAGCTGCTCCTTGGAAAACCTATACAGGGTTTCTATGAGTTGGAATTGACTCTGTGGCACATAGCAATAATAACAAAATGGAAAAAAATACTGACTGATGCAGAAAACATCAAAAGAAGAAGGAAGGAATACACAAAGTCACTATACCAAAAATAAATGATTGATATTCAACCATTTCAAGAACTAGCGTGTGATCAAGAGCCAATTGTACTGGAGGAAGAAGTTCAAGGTGCATTGAAAGCATTGTCAAAGAACCAGGCTATGTTTTACATTTAAGTCTCTAATTCACATTGAGCTTTTTTTGCATAATTCATTTTTCTGCAAATTGATTTCTAGTTTTACCTACATCATTTGGTGAAGACACTATTTCCCCCTATATAATATGTTCTGTCTCTTTGTCAAAGATCACCTAGCTGTATGTGGATGAATTTACCTCTGGGTTCTGTTCCAATAATCTATGTATCTTCCATATACCAGTACCAGGTTGTTTTGAACACTGTGACTATGTAGTAGATTTTGAGATCAGTAAGTGAAAGGTTTCCAACTATGTTACTCTTCTAAAAAATGCTTTGCTTATCCAAGGTGTCTTTCCTTTCCGTGTGAAGTTAGTGATTAGTTTTTCCATCTCTTTATAGAATGGTGTTGAAATCAGGATTAGGATTGCATTATATCTATAGATAGCTCTGGGTAGTATTGATATTTTCATGCTATTAAGTCTTTCTATCTATTAGCATGGTATATGCTTCCATTAATTAAGTTATGAAATGTTATCTCTGGTTCTATATTTTTTACTTTGGGTAGTTCTATATCTGGATTGAGTTCTGTATGGTGTTTCAGTGTGTGTCAAACTCAAGTTATTGTCTGTTGCTGTTGGTTCTCAGCCCAAGGACTCCCTTTAGTATTTCTTACAAAATTGGCCTGGTTATTAAAATTCCTTTAGTCCCTGTTTATCTGGAAATGTTATAATTTCACTGCCGTGTTTTAGGGACAGTTTTGCTGAGTGCATCATTCTTGGTTCACATTTTTTTCTTTTTTTCTTTATTTCATTGTTTCATATATGTCTTCCCAATGTATTCTTGCCTGCCTGGTTCCTGCTGAGAAATCAGAGCCCAGACTCATTGCTTTTCCTTTATAGGTAACTTTTCATTTTTCCTAAGCTGCTTTTGAGATTCTGACCGTGTCTTTGATACTGGAGAGCTTGATCATATGTATTAGAGATTTTCTTATGGGTGTATCCTGTCTGGGTTTTGCTAAGCTTCTTGAATGTCTTCCATGATATTAGGGAAGTTTCTCTCCAACAACTTTTCAATGATTTTTTTCTGTGCTTTTGTTTGTCTTTTCCTGTTCTGGAAACCAACCAGTCATAAATTATTCATTTTCCTGTTGTGCCACATGAATCTTAGGCTTTCTTTCGTTTTTGTTTTGTTTTGTTTTGTTTTCCTTAATTTTATTTGTTCTTCAAACAAACAAACATTGAGAGATTGGGTTTTCATTGATTCAAATTTACCTCTTTGTCCTGTCGATGTATTTTACATTTCTGAAATCTTAGTATTAATTTACTGATTTGTATTTGCAGGTTTTGTTATGTCTCCAATCGTTGATCTGTTTTGTTGGTTTGTCCTTGTGGTTTTCTCCTGAACTATTCCTTGTTTTCCTTGACCTTTCTGTCAATTATTTGAAGATATCTATAAACCATTCTTTTCAATTCTTTTTCAGATAATCCCAATGCCATTTTTCCACAAAACCTATTTTCTAGGTCTGCCTCTTTGTCACTTGTTTCAGTCACTCTGTCTTGTTTCTTCATGGAACTGAAATTGTCCATTGCCTCTGTGACCTTGTGGTGTTGTTGTGTTTGTATTTAATTGATGATTGTATGTTGGTGTGTTCTTAGGCAGTCTTCAACTGCCGCTAAGTAGGTGTGATTAAATAATGGATGTGTGTGCACCGTTCTCTATTTGCTGTTCATTTGGCTCATTTTAGGATTGTTTTGCCTAATGTTGACTGTTACTGAGTAGCTGTATAGCAGCTGTTATTGGTTCTTTCCCAGCAGAGGGGACAACTGAAGGTATGGTTGTGACTGAGCTATGTGGGCACGGTTGCTCTCTCTCCTTGAGTGAAGCAAAAAGAGAACACAAACTTGAGAAAAAAACCACAAACAATAGCAAAATAAAATGATAATAATAAAAGATTTTTAAACAAAAGAAAACAGGCAATAGCTTACAATGACCTATAAGAGAAGAAAGAGAGAAGGAAAGAAAATCACAGAAGAGAAAAATTAGGCCGGATTTAAAGGGAAAAAAAAGTGCTAAACACAATTAGATGAAACCAATTAAACACAATTAGAGAGAAACTTGTTGTTATTGTTGTTAAGTGCCGTCGAGTTGGTTCTGACCCATAATGACCCTGTATAGGATTCCCAAGGAGCAGCTGGTGAGCTTGAACCACCAATCTTTCCGTTCAAACAGCTTTGCAGTCTGGCACATTAACCCACAGTGCCACACTGGGAAGAAACTAGAAAGTAGTAAAGAAAAATAAACAGCAAAAAGAAAACAAAAGAACCACAGGGAAAGAAAGAAAAACTAAAGAAAAATTGTAAGTGGAGATAGAAAAGATAAAAGCAAGGGAAGGTAAAGAGAGGAAGAAGGGGAAAAAGAATTAACAAACAACAAATATGAAATGAGAAAACCAGGGGAGGTGCGAGACTCAGAAAAAACTCTGGGAACTCCTGCCAGACAAGGAGCTCACACAGTCATGGGGAAGGGGGACAAGGAATGAGAGGGTAACACTCCTGGGCCAAGATCCAGTTCCTGTAGGCCTATGTGTTTTCTGTTCTGGGCACTCAGTTTGGAAGTAGTTTGTGCAGACCCCAAAAGCAGCTGAGTTGTTCCAAAATGTTTGTAACAGGCCTCCCCTAAATCCAGGCTTCAGGTACAGAAATCAACTCACTGTCATATGATTTCACAACTACATGACTCCTCACCATGTCGTTTATATTACCAGGAATGCAAGAACTTCACAGAGAGGTATTTGGATGGGGGTTGCCCAGTCCTCTGGTCACCAGGGAAATGTTCAGAACAAGAAAAAACTCACACCTTTCTTTCTCCAGTAAAAGGCAGGCCACTGTACCAACAAGCCACCCTTTGCCTTCAAAGCTGCCAAAAAATATGATGCCCACACCACACCTGGCGGGCCAACACCTGTCTGTCTCCTTTTATTGTTGCATCTGTTCAGCTTCCTTTTGTAGTTGGAATCCATTCACTTGCCGAACCCTTCATCTGAAGTTCAGTGTTCCAGGACTCTCATCTGTATCTGTTTCATATGGTTTTCCTTATTTTTGTTGCAGATCTGTGTAGTGTTTCTGTGTAGTCTGCCGTCTTTCTGCCTTGTCCAAGCAAGTAGAGTTTTTTTAATGTGCAAAAGCATCTTTACATGCATTTCTATACTTACCCAAAGTATCCCATGTGATCTGCAAAATGCTTCAATGAGTCTTCATATTTTACTATTTTATAAATGCTAAAAGTAAGGATCAGTAAGATAATATATCTTTGCACAAATTGTCAGTTATATTGAAAAGGTACAGGAATCCACTATTCTAATTATTCTTTACCGCCTGTTTTTCTCTACTGTATTTGTCTACATAACCTACTAAAAAGTAAAACTAAACTTTTGAAACAAATATGTAAATTACTTATTGTTTATATATAAACTAACAGTTGCATACTAAGTACATTTAAGTATGTATTCAAGCTACTAATAAATCTTCACTTTATGAATTTCACTAGGATCCTATAGTCAAGCTTTGATGGATGGTGCTGTTAGTATTGCATTCAAATCCTTTGGTAGCACTACTGCCAAATAAATATCCTTTCCAATGTATCATGTAAGAGATTAAAAAATAAAAGCATTCCATATTTTCAGAGTATTATCATGATAATGATACTTGTATCTAGAAGCTGCACACTAAAATGTATTTTTTGTAGTCAAATGGTATATCCAAAGATTAGAGTTTGAATTTTAAAACAAAATTATTTTCTTATCTGCTACTTATCTTACAATTGTTTACAAAAATCTCCTGGACTCCTTTAAACACATAAATACTTGCTGTCTGATATGACATACAATGTTTCAGTAAAGGACATCATTTTTTAATGTAATGAAAATGAGAAAGTTTATCATGTTTTAATTACAAAAGTTTTTATCTGAGTGTTTGGCTCAGTCCAGTTATCACAGCTAGTGACATGGATAGTCAGGACTGAGGTCAGCTTGAAACTTTGTCTGGAAATAGTGACAATTATAGAACACTAAAAATTGTGTATTAACTGCTCAGTTTCTGTTTATATATTTTTTAATTTAAAACTTTTGTCCTTTCTAGGGTTTGGGACAATGCTTGTGTCACTGTGCTGCTCCTTATTCCTCTGCACCAAGGTATTTTAATAAATTTGAAGTTTCTTGAAAACTCTAATTGCAATTTAGTGCATGATCTGAAGAATCAATAATGTTCTATTTTCATTATTTTCACAATAGCTAGCAAGCGACTTACATTTGGTATATAATCATAAATATTTAATAAATTAAATAGATCAATTAATTTGTTGATAAAAGAAATAAGAAATATGGAAGTTATCATTTATACACTTTCATGAAAGAAAAAAATTTTTGAATAATTTAAATTAGCAAAAATTTCTGTGAGTTAGGATTAAATTAACAACAACAAAAATTAAATTCCCAAATGAACAAAGAAAAACAAGAATATTTCCATGATTAGACAAATGTGATTACTTGTGAAATTTTGAAACATGATATAAAATATAAAACTCAGACAGCATTATTGTGTAAAATGACTAGCAGGAAAAAAAGAAAACACAGAAGAAGAAGAAAAGACTTGTTTTATAACAAAATCAATGATACAGAAAAATGTCTCCAAAACCAAAGAAACCAATGTTGAAAGTCAATCCATTAAAACAAAGGGAAAAAATTTAAAGAAGCATCAACTTTTCACTTAAAAGCATGTTTGTATTTTTGTGAGTAGATATGACTCATATCTTACATAGATAAAATACATAGGTGATAGAAAAAGCTGATTATGTAATACTTGAAAACCTAGGTTCAGATGCCACCTCTGACATTTCCTGATTCTACCCTTTAAGACAAATCATTTTAATCCAAGGTAGAGACTATAAAATTCCTTCAAATCGATTCTCTTATTTGTGCATCTTCGAACAAGATTATAAATTTAAAGGTATTTTTATTTTATAAATCACTTCACAAATAATATGTAGCTTTATTATTTTTCATTATATTAGTCTATTTTAAGGAGCTCTGGTAGTGTAGTGGCTACAAATCGGGCTGCTAATCTCAAGGTCAACAGTTCAAAACTACCAGCTGTTCCGAGGGAAAAAGATGAGGCTTTCTGTTCCTGTAAAAATTTACAGCCTTGAAATCCCTATGCAGGTTCACTATGGGTCTGAATCCACTCAACAGCACTTAACAACAACAACAAGTCTATTTTTGGAGTCCTGATGAGGTGCTGTGGGTTACTGCACTGGAATGCAAGGTCGGTTTAAACCTCAAGGTCAGAGGTTCAAGCTCACCAGCTGCTCCTAAGAAACCCTATACAGGGTCACTATGAATTGAAATCAACTTGACAGCACTTAACAACAACAATGAGAAGCATATTATAAGGTTCATGTGTCCAAAGAACGAAAGTAACGGCTATTTTAAAAATAGTATTTGATAGGCATTTGTCAATGACTTTCCATCAGAGTTGCAATCTAGCATAATCTGACAATAGCAGCTTCCATTTTTCTATTTATAATATTTTCCCTCTCACTCACTACTCTATACCAGCACAATCTTCTTCCAGAGCCCAAAAGTATGTCAGTGTTAGTCCAATCTGAACATAGCCGACTTCGGGTCACTTAGATCTCAGTGTTTCTCAAACCAACCCAATATGTCTATCAAGTTCTTATTTTAATCCTTTATATAACATGAGTGATCTAATCTTTCCTTGTGTCTTCATTTCTTTTTTTCCTTTTATTGGTTGATCACCTCCATTGTTGTTAAGTGCTGTTAAGTCTGTCCCAGCCCATAATAATCGAGTATAGGATTTCCAGGAGCCCTGGCTTCGTGCTGCAGGATAGTGTGCTGGACCATAAGGTCAGTTTGAACTGCAAGGTAAGTGGTTTAAACCCACCAGCCGCTCCTCACAAACCCTATACAGTATCATTAGGGATTGAAACTGACTCAGTGGTGCTTAACAACAGCACAGGCTTTCTGCAGATCGGCTGACGGTTCAAACCAAACTTGAAGTCCAGTGCAGTATTCCACAGTGCCACACCAGGTCTCCTAATATTGATCTAACGTTTCCTTGTGTCTTCATTTCTTTTTTTCCCCTTTTTGTTGTTGACCACCTCCATACTGTTCAATAATTAAACTCCATAAATAAAGGATCTTGCCTTTATTGTTTATTATAGCTGTCCCAGAGGTACAATTTCTTGTCTAAGGAAACAGAGTTTCTCCAATCTGGATTGCATTCATTCTCTGCTTTGCTGTGTCAAGCTGCCCAATTTAATACCCTTCTTACTTTTGTTGGACTCCTGGTATGATGTTGTAGTATCAATCAGTACTGGGACTGCGAACCACATGGTCTGCAGTTCAAACCCACCAGTTACTCCTCAGAAGCCTTATACAGCGTAATTATGAGTCGAAACCCACTTGACGGCACTTAACAACAATTACTTTTATCATCACAAATTTGAATTTTTATGTTCAAGCTTACTGCAAGCAATAAACTTCTACTATATATCTATAAAGTTAAGAAATATTTCAAGAATTTTAGGAAAAGAAATGGGCATCCTGATAACCACGTAAAAAGCAATGCTGACATGAGATCAGAATCAATCATCCCCCGCAGCAGTAAGAGAAGCCCAAAGTGTGCGTACAAAAGGAATGCTGTAGTCTGAAGAATCCTCTAGGCTTCCCAAACTCCAGACTGAGAAGTGACATCAAAGAAGAACACAGGGCTTATCGACTTTTATGATTCCAAAGTGTTTCTACTAGTAGTTGCAACATAGGCATTTAAAAAGTAAAAATAAAAAGAATGGCCAAAATTTCTGATGGATATTAAACAAGATATGAAAAATATATTGATTTAAAGGTTAATAAAAACAACCATTTCTCAGGTATGAAATAAACAAAAACATAAATATTTATTCACTCACTTTGAGGTCAGAGCAAAATGAAAGATTTTCATTGAAGAAAAGTTATGAGTTATGCATGATAAAAGTAACTAACATGTTCAAAGCATTTCACAATTTATAAATCCAATTCATTCCATTCTCAAATTGAATGCTCCCTTCATTGTGAATGGCACAGGACTGATCAACGTTTCATTCTGTTTTACATTGTTGTTGTTAAATACCGTCGAGTCAGCTCCAACCCATAGTGACCCTCTATAAGGTTTCCGAGGAGCAACTGGTGAGCTTGAACTATTGACCTTGCAGTTCAAAAGGCTTTGCAGTCTGGCACATTAACCCACAGCGCCACAGGCATTAACTCAGTGGCAACTAACACTGCTGTTCACAAGTAGATGCAACTTCGTGACGATATACAATTTATAATGTAAATATCTACAGATCACATTCCAATTTTAAAAGACGGTTCCAAGTGTTCGTCTCAAGATTATTTTGCCACAAAAAAATTGCTAACGTGTTGCTTTCAAATCTCTAACAATGAAGGCAGACCATAAGTTACTGACCATCTATCAGTGTAAATACATGCTTTTAGACTTCTCTTAAACAAATTGAATAATGAAATTTATTGCTTGAAGATCTGGTCACTAGAAGGATTTCATCTACTTTCAAAAATGAAGGATGGTGGCTCTGCAGGATAAGCTCTGGACTGCTAACCACAAGGTTGGCAGTTCGAGCCAACCAGTCAATTTTAAGGAGAAAATGAGACTTTTTACTCCCATAAAAATTATAGCCTCAGAAACCTTATATAGGGTCACTATGAGCTTGAACTGATTCTATGGAACTTAATTTTTTTTTTTTTTTAATGCTGCATCAGTCCACTTGTGGTTAGTACAAGATGTATCTACAAACTAGGCTTTAAATGTTAATTCTTCAGACAGCTAAAGAACCCCTCATGAGGCTCCACATGTAGATTGAGGGTGAAAAGGTAGTATAATAGTAAGTTCTTGTTGTCAGATATCCTCTAGCATGTCACAACTCATAGAGAAACTATCCTATGTCAGAAAGAAGAAATACTGATCAATCCTTCTCCTGCACCACAATTGTTAACTTTCAGCCCATTGTTACAATTACTGGATCAATCCATCTCACTAATGGCCTTCCTCTTTTTTACTGAACATCGTCTTTATAAAACTTCTCCAGGAACTGAGCCATCTGATAACGTGTCCTAAATATGTGAGACAAAGTCTTGCCATCCTCGCTTCTAAGTAGATTATTGTCTCCTTTCAGCATCTGTAATCCCAGCATTCCTTGAAGTTCTTTCTCGATATGTCCTGGCATCTATCTTCCTCTAGATCTAGGAGATTCACAGTGCAGGGACCCCAAGTCCAAGTGAAACTCCACTCCCCGCTCTTCAATCTTGGTGGAAGTAGATCCCACAAGAAGTCAAAACCAACTGGCATCAGGCAGGCATGTACAGCTGGCAGGCAGGTAGGCAAATCTGGCAGGTAAGAAGGCAGGCTTCTGATGGTTCCAAAGATCAGCAGAAAATAGAGCAGGGCACTAGCAAAAGTCCAAAGAAATGGAAGTTGGGGGACAAGCACGTGAAAGATCCAGACCCAGTAGAAAGCAAACAAGTTTTTCCTGAATGTCTAATATTGGAAGCAGGCTACATCCCTGAGGAAACACCCTTTCAATTGATTTAATATTCATAGAGGAACACATCATAGAGTTAATTGCATTGTATTAGATCTCATTATGGGGATAACTACTGCTCAACTGGGAAACCACTGAGAATCTTGGTCCAGTTAACACAAAACTTTAGTTATCACAATAGACTTCCTCTCAGTCTATGTACAGGTTCCTCATGAGCACAATTAAGTGTTCTGAAATCCATTCTTTACAATGAATCAATGCATTTTATTGCATAGTCAATAATGCACAAGTGAACATCTTTCAAGCATTCTCTGCTTTCAGCTTAGTTCCATATAGTGTCAGCAGTGATATCCCTAGTTTCACATCCTATTCTGAATATATCTTGGATTTATGGCAGTTCCTTGTTGATATACTACTGCAACTATTTAAAAAATTATATCCAGGAGATTTTCATGCCAGTAGAGTGTCAACAAGCATGGTGAATGTTCCTAAAACCTGCCAGACTTTCTGTAAGAAGTATGGCAAGCACCAACCCCACAAAGTGACATAGTACAAGAAGGGCAAAGATTGTCTGTATGCCCAGGGACAGTAGCATTATGACAGGAAGCAGAATGGATATGTTGGGCAGATGCAACCAGTTTTCCAGAAGAAGGCTGAAACTACAAGAAGATAGTATTGAGGCTTGAATATGTTGAGCCAAACTGCATACCTAAGAGGATGTTTTCTATGAAGAGATGCAAGCATTTTGAACTGGGAGGAGATAAGAAGACAAAGGGCCCGTTGAGCCAGCTCTAAGTGCCGTCTTGTTTTATTATTAAAACAATGAAATTTTGATATTATATTAAAAAAAATATTAAGGAAAACCTTATTTGCACATGATATTAATGATAATTTTGAAGATTTCCACATTCCACTAGGCCACCTGTATTTGGAATGAGCACAAATATTTCCAATCCTTTGACTAGGTAACTATCTTCTTGATTTCTTTACATAGATGAGTCAGCGCCTCAAGTACTGCATCAGTTAGTAGAAACATTTTAATTTGCATTCCATCAATTCTCAGAGTCATGATTTTTGCCAATACCATCAGTACAGCTTGAGCTTCATCTTTCGGTACCATCAGTTTTTCATTAAATACTGCCATTTGAAAAGATTGAACATCGATCAATTCTTTTTGGTACACTGATTCTGTGTATATTTCCCATCTTCCTTTGATACTTTCTGCATCATTCAAGATTTTGACCATAGAATCCTTCAATATTTCAACCTGAGTCTTGGATTTTTTAAAAATTTCTTTCAGCTTGAAAATGCTGAATGTGCTCTTCTGTTGGATTTCCTAACCTGGGTCTCTGCACATTGCATTATAATACTTGACTTTGTCTTCTTGAGCTGTCCTTTAACATTTTCTACTCAGCTTTTTTAGTTTATCCTTTATTCCAGTCACTTTAGCTTCTCTAAGTTTGACAGCAAGTTTCAAATTATCTTTTTACATCCATTTTGGTCTTTTCTTTCTTTCTGTGTTTTTAGTGACCTTTTGCTTTCTTCATATATGATGTCCTTGATGTTATCCCACAACGTTTCTGTTCTTTGGTCATTATCTAATATCTCAAATCTGATCTCTAAATTGAGATGTTCTCTGAATTCAGGTGGTATATATTCAAGGTCATACTTTGGGTCTATGTACCTGTTTTAATTTTCCTCAGCTTCAATATGAACTTGCATATGAACAACTGATGGTCTGTTTCACATCAACCTTTTTTTGGCTGATGATGTTGAACTTCTCCATCTTGTTTTCCCACAGATACAGTCCATTTGATTCCTGTGTATTCTATCTAGTGAGGTCCACATGTATAGTTGCCTTTTATGTCATTGAAAAAAATAATTTGCATTGAATAAGTCATTAGTTTTTAAAATTCTATCACATCATCTTTAGTGTAATCTATATCACCAAACTATATTTACCAACTACTTATCCTATCTCTTTGTTTCCAACTTTCACACAGAAATCACTAGTAATTATCAATATGTCTTGATTGGTGTTTGATCAACTTTAGTTGGAAATTGGAAGACTTCAATTTTATAATCACTGATTTTAGTGATTGGTGAGTAAATTTTAATAATAGTGGTATTAACTGGCATTCACTGTCAGTGTATTAATAATATCCTTTCACAGGTTGCATTGTACTTCAGTACAGATCCTTAAACACTATTTTTGATGATGTATATGATGTCATTTCTTTTCAATTTGTGATTTCCAGCATAATAAACAATGTTGTTGTCCAATTCAGATGGGCCAATACTAGTCCATATCAGCTCATTAACATTAGGTTATTGATCTTTATTTGCTCCATTTCATTTTTGAAGACTTCCAATATTCCTAGATTCATTCTTCATATCTTCCATCTTCTAGTTATGAAAATAAGTTTGCAGTTATTTTTCTTGTGTTGTAGTCCATGAGAAAATTAAAGTCATGAAAGCTTTACTTCATACACATCATTAAGGACAACTTTACTTTGAAGAAGGAGTTCTTTCCCAGTCATATTGAGTGACTTACAACCTGATTGACTCATCTTCTTGCACTATATCATATAATGTTCAACTGCTATTAATAAGATTTTCAGTGGCAAACATTAAAATGTGTGTTCCTAGTTTTTCTTAGTCTGGAAGCTCTGTTGAAACCTGTGTATGATGGATGACCCTGCTAATATTTAAAATACCAGTGGGATACATTCCAACATCATAACAACACACAAGCTATGATAGCATAACAGTCTGGTAGATTAGTGGTGGTGCACCCTGTATAGATCAATCTATTATTTGGCAAAATGTTAGCAATGGGGATGCATACATTTCAGACTTTAGGTTACTAAGTATCATAATCTCAAGGGATCGCCAGTCTCTATTCATCCAGTAACCAGTAAATCTCATCCATTTTATGATTTTCAATTTTGTTAAATACATTTTTTCCTACTTTATCCAAAACACTATGATAAGATCCCTTTCAGAGCAGTTGGTGGTGGTACCTGCACACCATGTCTTCCTGGTCTTAATTTGCATTGAATAAGTCATGGGTTTTCAAAATTCCACTGGAGTAATTGTTTCCATGAATTTTTATTATTTTCTTGACTCTTTTTACTTCCAGAAAGGCAGAAATAAATAGTTACACCTTATATGATTGTTCACAAGCTTTTAAAAACCCAGTTAAGGAGGAGAACAAACAAGATGGCGGATC
>NW_006408688.1:3454035-3456334 GCF_000296735.1 Chrysochloris asiatica | reverse complement strand
GAAACAAGTTATATGAATTGTTGAATGTGAAACTGATGATGTGCCCTGTAGACTTTCACTCAATCCACAATAAAAACCTTAAATTAAAAAGAAAAGAAAAAAACCCAGTTAGGAGGTAGATCATTGATTTTATGGACGGTTACGCTCTTTGACTTTGGTGTCCCCCGAGACCAGGAAAAGAGTTCCCAGGCCCAACAAGTCATTCCATCAAGATGTTTAGTTATGTCTAAGACATGTTCATACCTCTGCCTCCTTATGTACTTCACCACATTCATTATTATATTGCAGGAAAGGCATACATATATACAGCTATTCTCTGTCAAGCCTTTGTATATATTTGTGAGTATATGTCATTCTACCTGACACATCCATTCCACCTGCATGTCTATCCATGCATCTACTAGTAGATCACTGTTACTGCAGGACTGTGCATATAACAGTATTTCCCTCTGTTACCTTTATCTCTGGCATTCCTCTTAGTTTATTTCCTTGCCTCCAGCATATTTTGCTGACCTCCTTGTATATTATATATTATCTTCCATTCACCCATATTAACACATGTCTATCGTCTAGCCAATAACTTAGGTTCTTTTTACCTCATCCCTGGTAACCATCAAAAAATATTTATTTTAGTCTTAAAACCTTTTCTTGACTTTTTACAGTAGTGATAGCATACACTACTTATCCTTTTTGATTGATTTGCTTCACTCATCACAAGGCATTGCTTGTTGTTGTTAAGTGCCATCAAGTTGGTTCCAAGATCCTGTATAAGGTTTCCAAGGAGAAGTTGGTGGATTTGAACCACCAAACTTGTGTCATGCAGTCCACTGCTTATCCTATATTGTCACAACAAGAGTCTATAAGTGAACTGAAAAAAACTAACCATTTTGAATAGGACAATCATATGGTTTACTATGCCAGTCCTATGAGTTAGAACCAATAGGGTGGTACCTAACAATGTTTGTGATGTCATTTCTCCACACATTGAAGAGAAATGGCATCACAACCAATGCCAAAAAAAAGCATTTCAAGACCTATCTTGAAGTACACTGCTGTCTATGACAGGATATCTATGCGCCTACAAGGAAGACCAGTCATTACTACTATTACTCAAATTTATTAACAAACCACCATATACAAAGATGATGAAACTGA
Organism: Chrysochloris asiatica; assembly: GCF_000296735.1. Taxonomy (NCBI): domain Eukaryota; kingdom Metazoa; phylum Chordata; class Mammalia; order Afrosoricida; family Chrysochloridae; genus Chrysochloris; species Chrysochloris asiatica. The sequence goes on along the minus strand of NW_006408688.1, from coordinate 3,455,179 downwards.
AGAATTCCACCAACTTCTTCAATTGAAAATTGATCAAGCATTCAATCAAGATGCATTAATAATTACTGGTGATTGAAATGCAAAAGTTGTTAGCAAAGATAAAAGATCAGTAGTTGGCACATATAGCCCTGACAATAGAAAAAATACTGGAGACTGCATGATAGAATTTTACAAGACCAATGACTTACTTATTAGGAATACTTTTTTCAGCAGCATAAAGCAAAAATATACACATAGGTCTCACCAGATGGAATATACAGGACTCAAATTAACTATATCTGTGAGATGAAATGATGGAAAGGCTCAATATCATCAGGCAAAAAAAGCCAGGGGCTAACTGTGGAACAGTACAATAATTGCTCACATGCAAGGTCAAGCTGAAACTGAAAAAAAAAAAAAATTAAATCGTGCCCACAAGAACCAAAAGATGAAGTTGGGTATATCCCACCTGAATTTAGAGACTAACTCAAGAACAGGAAATAAATAAATAAATATATAAATAACAAGCCTCAACTTGAAATATTGAAGGATTCTATGGGCAAAATATTGAATGATGCAGAAAGCGTCAAAAGAAGATGGAATACACAGAGTCACTGTACCTAAAAAAAAAAAAAAAAGTTGATGTTCAGCCTTTTCAAGAGATAGCATATGATCAAAATTTGATGGTACTGAAGAGAGAAGTCCAAGTTGCACCGAAAATATTGGTAAAAAACAAAGCTATATGAATTGAAAGGATAAAAATGGAAATATTTTAACAAACTGATGCAACATTGCAGACCCTTACTCATCTATGCCAAGAAATCTGGAAGTCAGCTACCTTTCTAACCAATACGAAGAGATCCGTATTTGTGCCTATTCCAAAGAGAGGTGATCCAGTGCACTGTATAAACCTTCAAACAACCTCATTAATCTCGCATGCAAGTGATATTTTCTGAAGACAATTCAAAAATGGTTGCAGTGTTACCTCAACATGGAACTTAGAAAATTCAAGTTAGATTCAGAAAAGGATGTGGTACTTGGGATACTATGGCTAAAGTCAGAACATCTTGCCTGAAAGTAGAATTATCAGAAATGCTTACTAGTGTTTTTGTGACTATGCAAAAGCTTTCAACTATGTAGATCACATATTCCAGAACACTGCATT
>NW_006408688.1:3449061-3453689 GCF_000296735.1 Chrysochloris asiatica | reverse complement strand
TTGCTAGAAATGAAGAGGACTTAAAAATTTTACTAATGAAGATAAAAGACTTCAGGCTTCAGTATGGATCGCACTCCATGTAAAGAAAACAAAAATCTTCACCACTGAACCAACAAATAACATGATGATAAATGGAGAAAAAAACTGAAATCCTCAAAGACAGTTTTGCTTCAACCCACAATCAATACTCATGGAAGCAGTAGTTAAGAAATCAAATGACACCCGGAGCCCACGGCCTGAGAGATGAACAAGTAGAGCCCACTGGTGTTCCCCTAGCCGGCCCAGTACCGGGCCTACACCTTCCTGTCGGCACCGGCCTGGGGTGGGGGTCGGGGGCGCGGTCCGAGTGGCGGCTGCAGCCGGCTCGGCCCCCTTTCTGCCTCTGGTTCCTGCGGCGGCCCAGGCCCAGACCCAAGCCACAGAGTTGCAGGCCCAAGCTCTGGACGCTTAGACCAGGGCGGCAGAGAACGCCACTCAGGACCACCATGAGTACAAGGAGTTCCTTGAGGACCCCGAGTTCAAGATCATGGTGCAGTAGGCCGAGCTGGCCATCGAGCACGGTATCTTTCCGGAGCACATCTACCAGAGCTCCAGCGGAAGTTACTGCGTCAAGGACCCCCAGGGGAAGATCATTGCTGTCTTCAAACCCAACAATGAAGAGCCACATGGACACCTCAATCCTAAATGGACCCAGTGGCTGCAAAAACTGTGCTGTCCCTACTGCTTTGGCCGTGACTGCCTTGTCCTCAACCAGGGCTATCTCTCAGAGGCAAGGTCCAGCCTGGTGTACCAAAACTCGAACTCAACATCGTGCCCCGTACAAAGGTAGTACACTTGGCCAAGTGACACCTTCAACTATCTTGCCATTGATGGAGTGAAGTCCAGGGGCAAGTGACTTGCGCTAGAGAAAGTGCCAAAATTTGGGCAGCGGTTTAACCGCATTGGTCTACCACCAAATGTCGGTTCATCCCAGCTCTTCCTTGAAAGCTACAAAGACACAGACTACTGGCTGCATCCATTTGAAGCTGAAAAGCTCCCTGAGAACAATAACCGGCAGCTACTGCTGCAGTTTGAGCGGTTGGTGGTGCTGGATTATATCATCCGCAACACTGATCTAGGCAGTGACAACTGGCTGATCTAAATACGTCTGCCCAATGGATAGTTCTAGCTCTTGGGACACAGACTGGGTGGTGGTAAAGGAGCCTGTTACCAAGTTGGCAGCCATAGACAAGGGCTAGCTTTCCTGCACCCCGACTCCTGGAGGCTATATCCTTTTTAATGGGCTTGGTTACCCCAGGCAAAAATCCCATTCTCTCAGGAGATCGAAGAGTTGATTTTTCCAAAGATTTCGGACACTAACTTCGTCAAGGACTTGGAGGAGGACCTATAGGAACTCTTAAAGAAAGATCCTGGTTTCACAGAGGCCAGTTCCATAAGCAGATTGCTTTCATGTGAGGATAGATCCTAAATCTGACCCAGGCGCTGAAAGACAACGAGAATCCCCTGCACATCGCCCAGACGCCACCTGTGATTGTGGAGACGGCCTGTTCCCATGAGCTGTCTGCTAGCGAATCCTGTAGGCAGAGTTTTCGAAGTCGGAAGCCCTTCTTCTCATGGTGGTAGCCCTAAGGCTGATGAGGAACTAGTGTCTGAGACACGGACTGGGAGAAAGCCTGGGGAACAGGTTGTGGGAAAAGCGGGAGAAGCTGGTGTCCACCAGTGCCCTTTAGATCCCTCCTCTGCTCAACACCCCCTCAGGGCTTTCTTTCCCAGACACAGGGAGAAGCACAACCCTAGGGGCGGTGGGGGCACCCAGGCCCTTCTGAGTGCTGGGGCAAGCGGGATTCCCTGCGAGGAGGCCAGATGTCTGGGAAGTAGCGTCTCCCTTCCAGCATCTCCTAGTGGTGGGCTGGGAAACCCCTTCGTTTCCAGCTTGCCAGCAATTGCTCATTATTGGTTATATTGAGCATCAGAAAACAGCAAAAACAAAACTGTCAATACCTGTGGCAAACCCCAGGCAGATCCCCAGAACTTGTGGTGTCAGAAACCTCCAGTCCAGATCCGCGATTGCATGGACCCCGACATTCATCCTGTGAACCCAGGCACAGCGCTGGGTCGGACCGAAGCCACACCTTTCCTTTGGGTTTTTGTTGAGTCTTCCTCCCCTTCTCTCACCACTGCAATAGGCCACCTAGAAGACTCCAGACACAGTTCTCATAGAGGGAGAATTTTGCTCTAGACCTCCTGTCAGTTCTACACATGCACTCATGGGCCCTTCCTGCCTGCAGTTTACCCATCCCTCAAGCAAAGGAAGGTGGGGCTAGTTCTGTCATGTATATTTCATAGAAAGACTCCCCAGCCTGTCAAAGTGAGCCACTTGATCTCAGAGTATGCTCAGAGCTGTGATTGGTCGATGGTGGACCAGCTTCCTGCTTTGTTCCTAGTCCTTGGACTTAGTTGATAAAATCTTTAGGTCTGTAATTGGTTCCTATTGTTTTTTAAACTTTTTTTTTCCAGCTCTTAGAAGTTCATTTTTGAGTTCTAAGGTGCATCTTGGCTCAAAAGAGGACAGGGTCTTAGATTCTTGGACTCTCTGCCATTGCTGCTTGATGGAAGTGCTGTGGTTTATATTCTGCCTCCTAACTGGCAGCTGCCCTTTGTGCTGACTTTTTTTGTCTCCGACCAGTTTCTTCATGGTTTCTTAAGAAGGCCAGGGCCCTAAAGGAAAGTGGCCTTCAAACTGTCCCCTAGCCCCTGCCCAGCTCAGTGTGCATCTCTTGCTTCCACGGGTCTCTTCCCCTAGCTGCCCCTTTGCCAGATGCCCAAGCCCCTTTCTACACCAAAGTGAAGAACAGTCTCAGGAGGGATTTTAAAAGGTGCCATCTATGGCTGAGGGATAGCTATGCTCATGCCCTTTGATACTGGTTGCTTCACAGCTCTGGTACCCTGCGATTGGTCAATAAGCCTTGGAAAAAAATATGCTGAAGGTTTGAAAAACCACCAAAGAAAGGGAGCTAGGACCACAGCTGCATACCCTCTGTTTGCCAGGCACCCAGGACCCAGGAGGTAGAGCTGAGAGGTGGAGGGAGTCCCCTTCCATCCAGGTCCAGAAGCCACAGTGCCTTGGGCTCCCCCACTAAACAGGAAGTGTGAGAGCTGGATATGCATGTCCCGGGGGTGGGGGTGATGAACAGATCCCCTGTCTGCTTAAGGTCTGACAATCTGGTCCAGTCCATTTAGACTGTGGCCTGTGTGCAGTTTGGGAGAGCTGTGCAGTGTGCCGCTCTGCACAGGTATGCCTTTACCCAAACATGGCGATGGTGCTCTCTGCCCAGAACCTGGTGCCCTTACACAGCCAAATGTGCAGTGTTCTGGTTCAGACCAGCTCTGTGATCAGAATGAAGTGGGGTCCAATATGAGAGAGTGTGGAGTGCCCCTCCCTGGCCCATCTCTACTATCCCTTAGAGCCTTACTGTTTGCCTTGAATGTACACTTCGGTGAGCTGATGGACCAGAGCTAGGACAGGCTACTAGAGGTAATTTCTGGTGTCAGGGAATAGAGACTTGGCTGATGCTGCTGCCAGCCCCTGTATTGCTCTACTAATGTACTGTAGAAATTGTATGTAATGTATTTAAATCACTGAAAATGTATGAATAATAAACCCAATTCTGATTAAAAAAAAAAAAAAAAAGAGAGAGAGAGAGAGAAAGCAAAGATGTATTGCATTAGGTAAAACTGCTGCAAAAGATCTCTTGAATGTGTTTAGGGGCAAAGATGACAGTAGTGAGGTACACCAGATAGATCTAAGCCATGATATTTTCAATTGCTTCATGTGCATGTGAAAATTGGACAATAAATAGGGAAGACCAAAGAAGAATCTTTATGTTTCCAGAGATTTCTGAAACTACCATGGATTGCCAAAAGAATAAACAAATCTTTCTTTGAAGAAGTAGAGCCAGAATGCTCCTTGGAAGTAAGGATGGTGGGACTTCATCTCTTGTTCTTTGGACATGTTGTCAGGATGTACCAGTCCCTGGATAAGAACACCTTGTTTAGTAACATGGAGGGTGAGCAAAAAAGTGAAAGACCTTCAATGAGCTGTACTGATAAAGTGGGAGCAACAGTAGACTCAAATATAACAAGAGTTGTATAGTAAGTATTAAACTATAACTAAGGATTAGGAATGCCCCCTGCTGTACTAGATACCCATCACCCCTAGTTTTCCTTGAGGATATGGTCTGAGTTCAATGTAAAGGAATGCTTTGGAAAACTTCAGTCTCTTTCTCCGGATTGTACATCTGGCTCATCTCCATCTGTCCTCCAGTTTTTGGGATTTGTGGCCTGTGACATGACCTGGTTCACCAGATCGCTTCACATTGTGCACCTACCGATTTGGATTCTTCAGCTCCTGAAACTTCGTGGGAGAAGACTGACATCTGAACTAAGGATTTGGGACTTGTCAGCTTCCACAATTGCATGAGTTATTTCATCGACAGTTTGTGAGTTTTGTGAGATGTTGCAGTGTATTCCAGAACCCTAGGATGTAGAGAGGGGAAGATTGGTAGTTGATACCACTGATTATAGAGTTGCATAACATATTGAAAAGTCAGACATATGGAAAATCTTCA
>NW_006408688.1:3447911-3448756 GCF_000296735.1 Chrysochloris asiatica | reverse complement strand
TAGTGTGGCACTGTCAGATCAGCATTGGACTCCTAATCACGTGTTTGATGGTTCAAACCCACCAGTTACCTCTTGGAAACCTTATACATGGTTGCTATGAGTCAAAATTGACTCAATGGTACTTAACAACAACAACAACAAAGCATATTCAAGGCAGTCATGAGCTAGTTCTCAAAAGGAACACTTCTACAGAGGAATGCATGACTTTATTCTAGTATTTTAGACATTTGAATGATTAAAATTCTCCTACTGAGGTTCTCTAGATACTCTATTGACATCCCTATTTGTGTGGCATTATAGGATAAGGTCTGGACAGCAAGATTGGTTTGAACTGCAATGGTCTGTGGTTCAAATACACCAGCCACTCCTCAGAAACCCTATATGGAGTCACTATGAGTTAGCAGCTTAGAACGTAACCACTTGCCACCAGGGCTTCTTGATATATGGTGGTTGTGGTGGTGGTGGTTATGTGCTGTGGAGTAGGTTCCAACTCATAGCAACCCTGTACAGGGTTTTTGAGGCTATAAATCTTTACAGGAGCAAAAAGTTTCATCTTTCTTCCACGGAACAGCTGGTAGTTTCAAACTGCTGACCTTGAGATTAGCAGCCCGATTCGTAACCACTACACTACCAGAGCTCCTTCCTTGATAGATAGATATGCATATATATGGATATATGAATGAAACAGTATAATCACATACTTTATAATCAATGATATAATCAATAAGCTTCTGCTGCATATTTTCTACCTCACTGTGTACTGTAAAAGTTTACTCTGAAACTTGCTCTCCAACGTAGAGAAGCCAAAGCAAATGGAAAAATTGAAGAGGTGCAAGAGCTGAACA
>NW_006408688.1:3439948-3446036 GCF_000296735.1 Chrysochloris asiatica | reverse complement strand
TTCCAAGGAGCAGCTGGTGAGCTTGAACCACTGACCTTGTAGTTCAAACAACTTTGCAGTTCCATGCATTAGCCAACAGTGCCACACCAGGACTCTACAATATCATAGCTACTTTAAATATCATGAAATCTGCTGGGCCACAGACGTTCATTAGTATCGTTGCTTGCACTCAAGTCAGAGCTCACAGCCAGGATTTCTCATGATCTGTTAACCACACAAAGCAAACAACTTTCTGATTTCCTTGATATATGAGTTGGCATAACACACATATGTGATGTGATAATAAGTATATGTTATTAAAATCTCAAAGTGCCTAAGTGTTGTGCCTATATTCTTAGTGGTAGACCATAAAAAGTAGAGTGACTTTTCTTTCATCTTTGAGGGAATATACTAACATATTCATACCATTGTTATACACCCCCACTGTGGCAGGCCTCTGCAATTCGATGGCCTTTTTATCCCAGCTTTTGGCTCATATGTATTTTAGGAAGTCATCTCAAGTATTGGCTACTTGCTGTTCGTTAGGTTCAATGAGCATCATGCCATCAGTGCAATTGTCTATGTGGTGTTATGCGTGATGTGAAGACAATCAAGTTTTCTGAAGAATATATTATGGAAGAGAGCAAGATATAAGCTATATCCCTGAGACAAAACTATTAAGATAACATTAATTGGCTCTACTAAGTGAAAACAAAGAGCTTATTGTCCTTGAAAACTAGTACAAAAAAAACCAACAATTCATAAGGTCGCTAACTTCACCCAGGTGTCAGAGATTATGTGGAATATTCCAGTAAAGATTCTAAACTAAATCAGGTGAACTAAGCTCCTAGTTAAATTTAATTAATCTACAGTTGAGTTCCAAACATTTGGCCTTCTGCCAAACAGGTGAGTCTAATGTTTAATGAGAAGGTAATGTCATCACCGCATGTATCTTTCAAGTCTTTGATAGAGATACTCATCTCTACAGTCCCCACTTCCTGAAGATGTGTTATTTCTTCTGGTTTAAAATGTTGTTAGAAAGGGAAGTCCGAGAGCATACATTTGGCCCTTCCTATCACAATCACTCTCTCTGCATGTCAGAAAGCAATTGCAATGCTTATGCCAGTTGCTGAATGAGTGGAGAGAACTGCCTAGGCTGTTGTGATTTGAACTTGAGAGAAAATTTGTTTCATCACCTGAGAAACTTAAGACTTTCTTTTAACTAGTGGGAAAAAGAGTGGCATTTTGAGTACTCAGGAATTACATTAATTCAGAGCTAGTTTATCAAGTCTGTGAGTTGGCTGAGGTCTCAAGACTTGGAGAAGAGACATACATCTTTATTACAGTGACTGTTGTCAGTATTCTTGTCACCAGATCTGAGGTTTTCCTCTTATATAGATCAAGTTTTATTAGTGATTCATTGATCAATAAACCATTGCCCCTCCCTGAGTCTATCCCCTGAGATGCTCTTTAAACCTTGAACAAAACTACCCAATTGAGATCACCTGTTAGTGAAATAATAACATGCACACAAAATAATTTCCTGCAAATACAGTGCTCTACTTAAAAAAAACAAAAACAAAAACAAAAAAAAACTATGAGACCAAAAGGTCAATAATTACTCTAAAGCAAAGTTGAGACGAGAACTGAACAAGAAACCTCGAGTATAGGCAATCTCTGGATTACAAATGAGATCAGTTCCTAAATGTGTCTTTAAGCTGAATTTATAGGTATGCTGGGATGTTTACTTAAAAATAAAACCCACAACAATATAAAAAACCTACTGCCTTCGAGTCAATTCTGACTCATAGCAACCTATAAGGCAGAGTAAAATTGCTCTTAAGGTTTCAGACTTTAAATCATGTGGGAACAGACTCTCTTGTTTTGGCCATGGAGCAGCTGGGGTTTTTAAACCTCTGACCTTGTGGTGAGCCCACAGCAATGCTTCTTTACCCATTTTACCACCAGGGTTCCTTAGTCTTACCTTACTGCAAGTAAAGTCTGGAAGCCTTTTCAATGATTCAAAAGGTGTGTATGCAGAAAATGAAGGTGATTGTGATGAATTTGTTATCTCTTGAACAATGAAAATATTATCAGGAGGAACCAATGCCTAAAGAAGGACATCACATTTGGTAAAATGCATGATCAGCAAAAAAGAGGAGGACTGCCAATAAGATAGATTAAGAGAAGTAACAGGTTTGAACATAGCAATGCAAGCAGTGCTTCGTTCTGCTGTGCATATGGTGACTATGAGTCAGAACATTGGCCATAGAGAGACTAGTGGAAACACGGAGACCCGGAACTTGTCCAGATTTGGAAATTATCTTGCCCTCAGGGCTCAATTTTCAGTCAAACAATAGATCTATAAGGGGAAGAATAACACTCATGAAATATGCACATTTTGTAATAACCAACCATTTGAGATCAAAAGGGTAACATTTGCCCAAGGACAAAGTTTGTAAGGGTTTGAAAAGAAGGAGGAATGGACACAGGGAACATAGGAAGGATGTGATGTAACTGATGTTACATAGTGGGGATTGCAATCCATGAGATGAAACAAAATGTATGTGAATTGTTGAATGTAAAATGAATGATTTGCTCTATAAACCTTAACCCAATTCACAATAAAAGTTTTAAAAAATGAATGTATTGATGAGACAGACAATGCTGAAGTCAAAGGGGTCAAAACACATAAAGCTCAGGTTCATTAAGAATTCATGTTGAAAAATTACCAACCAGAAATGTAATGATCATATTATGTCACTTCAGAATCCCTTTGGTCAAATTTAAAAAAGAAAGAAAGACAGAAAAGCCAAGTGACAAAAGAAAGTATATTAGAAAGGTAGACCAGAGAAGGTAAATACATACAATAAAGTCATAAGAACAATGGATCTTATCACAGGCTTTTCTTAATTGATATGACAATAGAGATTTTCTAAATTATTTACATAGACAAACTCTTAATTGGGTACTTACCTCCTACAGGATGAGAAATGTGATTAGAGTTAATAAGTAAACTGTCATATATTATACAGTAGGGAAGTAGCAGAGACAAGTATCAAGCCTTGAAAATCTGATCTCAAATCCCAAGTTTTAAACACTTCTGCCATTTTTATGTGATTATAAGGACTATTCATTCAGTTTGATGGATTAAAAAAAAAGAAGAAGAAAAACATAAAATTATTTTTTAATGCTATTTCACCTCCTACCTTTTCCCGATCCTTTCTAGTTCGTAAGTTATACAATTAGTGCTAGAGAGAATTTGGGGAACAAAGCAATCCAGTTATTAACTAATGAAATGGAAGAAGAAAAAAATCCTGTAGAGATTCTTTGTGTTTCTAGTCATACAAAGCTGCTTTTCTCATTTTTTATTAAATGAAATGTTATTTATTTTTGTAGACTAAGACCATTTTGCACATTTTCTATTTCCATTACAGGGATGTTAGCACAAAAGTGCTGACTAAGTCTTTTTATTTATTTAATTTTTTTATTGTTCTTCTTTTTAAACATTCTATTATGTGACAGGTCAAGATTATATGTTATAGAACAAGATTCGAAAGAAATGAAAAAAAAAAAAAAAGAAATAAATACAATTTCAGTGCCCTCTTAAGGCTTTTCAGAATTAAGGTCAACCCAAATTCCATCCGTACTTATTACCTCCATCACCCTTTGTTAAAACAAGTCCACAATCTGCTTTTTTCTCTTTGCTACTCTAAAGAGATTGCTTTCACTGCACTTTCTGTTCCCTCCTTCCTTGTACTATCAAGACTTCAAGTTATAGAAGAAAGATGACCTACTTCTTCAACATCCTAGAAAATCACAATAGCCTCTACTTTTAGACTCCACCTCATAGAACTAAGCATCCATTATTTGTTCTACTGGCTATCTCTGAACCATCCAGCAATCTCTTGTCACAAGCAAGATTATTGGCACCCTCAATGAATGAGCATGTTGACATATGGGGAGACAAATTAATAAAATATATCCCAGGACATAAATTATATTTCTATTTTTGATATTGTATCCTCTAGGTGACTGATAGCATTCTGGAGAAGGATATCATGTTTGCTAAGGTGGAGGGTCAGAGAAAAAGAGGACGACCCTCAATGAGATGGATTGGCCAAGTGGCAGCATCGATGGACTCAAGCGTGGCAACAGTAGTGAGGTTGGTCCAGGATCAGTCAGTGTTTCGTTCTGTAGTGCATAAGGTTGCTATGAGTTGGACCAACTTAATGGCACCTAACAAACACAACAACAACACACAGTTTATTTTTTCTAAGAAGATAGATAGATAGATAGATAGATAGATAGATAGATAGATAGATAGATAGATAGATAGATATTATGTAGCAGAGAAGAGTGAGAACTGAGTTATAAGATTATTAGTCAACTGTCTAATAAAAAGTTTCCACACAAAAACACACACATATATTCACTCCTTCAGATTTCAACCTACGAGTTTTGTGTATTGCATATTTTGCATGATTGAAGCATGTCATGTTAAATGGTTAAGAAAAAGATGAGTCTACTTTGTCTATGCTTAAATTTTCAGAGCTATTTAACAAGAAAATAAACCCCAGTGATTACAACTTAGACTCATAATGAAGAAAATAGTTTAATATCTATAGGCATTTTGATAAAATACAAATTGATAGTCTTTTATGAAGTGAGAATTCACAGTGATCCTATATAGGGTTTCCAGTACTTGAAATATTTAGGGAGCAGACAACCTCATCTTTCTACCTCAGAGCATCCTTGTGGTTAGCAGCACAATATCTAACACACAGTGTCACCAGGTCTCCCTCATAGACAATATTAAAATCCCATTTTCTCATTTTCTATGCAAATTTTTTATATAAAATCTGTCATTGTCTTTTCTGTACTCTATATTTCAAGCTTCATTTACAGCATGTAAAGTAGGGATAAAAGATCAAAATGAAGGAAAAAGGAGTTGGGTGGGATGAGAAAAGAGAGAAATACTGGTGACAAAATAGAGGTTATACATTTAAAATGTACATTAATTTTGGTAAGGGCTTGTGTGATCTACTGTAATTTCTGATGACTAAAAAGTCTAATATAATTAATATTCAGACATCAACTCTTACTGTCCCTTAACCCACAAAGCTTTCATTGCCTAAAATGGTTGCCACTGTGTATGTTTTTTGTACCCTTCTAAATCCTTCAATCTTAATCACAATGATGAGTTAGATTCAGAAACACCTTTTTATTTTTTGTAATATACACCATAGGCCCTAAACCAAATATGATGTTTATAAGGTTACTAGACATATAGAATGCAATGTCTTCTCAGGAGAAATGGCTCATGTTTATTTTGGATGTTTACACTGACTTCCATTTCCTGCCTGGGGAGACAGGGAGAATTTGCTAGAATATAACACTTATATTAAAGCAATGCCCAATAGGAGAATAAAGGTCAAGTTGAAAAGAGACCTTTGCTGGAGCTGAATTCAACTAACAGTTGATGGATTTAAGAAACATGGAACTAGCAATAAAGTAGTCCCTGGAATACAGAGAACTATACATAGGGTAATCATTTTATCACAGTAGGACTTCCAGCATCCTTCATCTTTTTCCTGAGTAGATTTCTGTTTCTCAAGTTGGTCCAAAGAAAATGACACAGAACTGGTGATACATGCACAGCCTCCCTAACTTCCAAAATTAATAATTGTCTTTTGTCTGCTGTGTATTTATTAAGACAATTAGTTATTCTTTGCATTAATATATTTCTTTTTGTTTACTAATTCACTGAGTAAATAATTATTGCTGTTGTTGTTAGGTGCTGTCCAGTTTGTTGTTGTTGTTGTCAGGTACCGTCGAGTCGGAACCGACTCATAGCGACCCCATGCACAGCAGAACGAAACAATGTCCAATCCTGGGCCAACCTCACTATTGCTGCCACACTTGAGTCCATCAATGATGCCACCTGGCCAATCCATCTCGTTAGGGGTCTTCCTCTTTTTCTCTGACCCTCCACCTTACCCAACATGACATCCTTCTCCAGCGACTGTTTCCTCTGGACAATATGTCTAAAGTAGGAGAGACGAAGCTTAGCCATCCTGGCCTCCAAGGAGCACTCTGGCTGCACTTC
>NW_006408688.1:3437756-3439205 GCF_000296735.1 Chrysochloris asiatica | reverse complement strand
AGTTAGTTCTGATTAATAGTGAACCTATGCACAAAATAATGAAACATTTCCTGGTCCAGCGCTATCCTCACATTGTTGCTGTCACTCTGTCAATCTATCTTGTTGGGAGTTTCCTCTTTTTCATTGAACCTCTAATTTTCCAAGCAAGATACCCTTCTCCAGGGAATTGGTCCTTTCTGATAACATGACCAAAGAAGGAGAGACAAAGTCACCTTCCTCACTTCTAGGCAGTATTCAGACTGAACTTCTGCCAAGAGAGTTTTTTTTGTTTTTTTGGAAGGACTTTATAATGTTCTTCTCTAGCACCATAATTCACAAGTATCAATTATTTACAATCTTCCATATCAGCTCTCACATATGTCTGAGGCAATTGAAAATACTTTGGCATGGGTCAAGCACACATTAAGCATCAAAGTGACATATTTGCTCTTTAGGGCTTTAAAGAGGTCTTTTGGAGCAGATTTGCCTAATACAATTTATCTTTCTGTTTTTGACTGTTGCTTCATTCAGTATGGTGAACCCAAGCAAAGCAAAGTCTTTGGCAACTTCAAAATTTTCTGCATATATTGTTGTTAAGTGCCATAGAGTCAGTTCTGACCCAGAGCCACCCTGTATAGCATTTCGGAGGAGCAGCTGGTGAGTTTGAATCCCCAACCTCGCAGTTCAAACCAACTTTGCAGTCTAGTGCATTAAACCACAATGCCACGCCAGAACTTTTTCTCTGTTTATCATTACATTATTTAGTAGTCCAGTTGTGAGGATTTAATTTCCTTTACTTTTAGGTACAATCCATACTGAAGGCTGTAGTCTTTGATCTGCATTACTAAGTATTATAATTCCTCTTGGTTTCCAGCAAGCAGGATTGTGTCATCTGCATATAACAGGTTATTAGTGAGTCTTCCCTTAATCCTAATGTTATGTTCATCTTCAAACAATCCAGTTTCTCAGATGATTTGCAGGTTGAGTAAGTGTGGTGAATGTATACCATGCTGGTGTATACCTTTGCTGATCTTAAAACCATTCATATCCCCTCTTCAGCACTAACAACTGCAACTTGGTCTCTGTACAGGTTTCTCATGAGCACAATTAAATTTTCAGTTATTCCAATTCTTTCAAATGTTATCTATAGTTTATTATGATCCACACAGTTAAAAATGTTTGCATAGTCAATAAACTATTCTCTGCTTTTAGCCAAGATCCATCTAATTTCAGCAGTAATATCCCTAGTTCCACATTCTCTTCTGAATTCAGCTTGAAGTTTTAGCAGCACCCTGTTGATGTACTACTGCAACTGTTTTTTAACTTCTTCCAATCAAATTCCAATCAAAACCAACTTCTTCAGTCTGAAATCGATCAAACATGCAATCAAGATGTATTGCTCATTATTGGTGACTGGAATGCAAAAGTAGGGAGCAAACAGGAGGGACCAGTAGTTGGAAAATTTGGACT
>NW_006408688.1:3432610-3434028 GCF_000296735.1 Chrysochloris asiatica | reverse complement strand
AGCTTTCAATGGCTAACCTTTCAGAAGCAGTTCACCAATCCTTCTTCCTATTTTGTCTTAGTCTGAAAACTCCACTGAAATTTTTCCACCACAGGCAATCCTGCTCATATTTAAAATGTTATTGTTGATGTTTTATAGATCAATTCCAATTGATAGCAGCCCTGTTTAGAGTTCCCAAGTAGTGACTGGTGGGTTTGAACTGCCAATCTTGTGGTTTAAGTCCAGTGCTTATCCTACAGAACCATACAAGGTGGCAAAGCTTCAATTGCATAGCAATACCCAAGCCACCCCAGTATAATAAACTAATAGATGAATGGTGAAGTAAATGTTTAGTCATTTAAATAAATATGAAACAAATATTTTTAAACTGAAAGGCAATTATAATGGGCAAAGCATCATTGTTTTGTAACAATTTTTTCTCCTTTAGTTTGGCTCAAAAGTTATATGAAGATAGGAAAGTGCAATCATACAATTTGACAAGAAGGAGAAAATTTGGTGAGCTGCTCTAATAACTATTGCTCAATGTTTCTAACAAAACTCAAACTGTCCTGAATGCTAGCTTTTTTTAACTTAACAATCTCTACCTTCTACAATAACGTGAACTTTTAAAGTTTCACTTTAATAATCTTTGTGGTTGTTGTTAAGGGCCACTGAATCGGTTTCTACCCATAGCAACCCTGTATAGGGTTTCCAAGGAACAGCTGGTGAGCTTGAACCACCAACTTTGCAGTTCAAATGGCATTGCAGTCTTATGCATTAACCCACAGCACCACAACAGGATACTTTAGGATTATAATAAAGATGACAGTGATGTTAACAGCATTTTGATAATTTATTGTCAGTAATAAAAAATATAAATTGCAAGAAAAAATGAAGCGTTGTTGTTAATTGCCACTGAATTTGTTCTGACCTCTGCATGGGTTCCTAAGGAACAGCTTATGGGTTTGAACTGCTGACCTTGCAGTTAGCAATCCAATGCTTATTCTACAGTACCGTACTAGGCCTCAAAAAATAAAAAAATGTGAGGTAGGGGACCCATATAAGTATACATTTCAGTGAAGTATTCTAAATGTTGGAATAAAATTATACTAAAAACTATTGGTACATACTAATACAAACAGTTCATGTTTACAGCTCTAAACTGTGTTGTTGTTGTTATATGCTGTTGAGGTGGTTTCAACTCAGGAACCTTGTATAAGATTACCAAGGAGCGACTTATGAGCTTGAATCACCAACCTTGTGGTTTAAACCAATTTAGCAATCTAGCACATTAACAAACAGCACCACACTTATTGTTGTTGTTGTTAGGTGCCATTGAGTCAGTATCGGCCCATAGTGACCTTAAGCACAGTAGGCTGAAACACTGCCCAATCCTAGCCAACCTCACTACCGTTGCCATGCTTGAGTTCATCAATGCT
>NW_006408688.1:3412797-3426210 GCF_000296735.1 Chrysochloris asiatica | reverse complement strand
TCTTGCATCTCCATAGTTCTGTGAGGTGTTTGTGGCTGTTTTGATCCTTCCCTGGCTTGTTCTCTCCCAAGATGGTGATTCTGGGAGCAGCTGAGGGTCTTGAATTAGATAGCAGTGGATTTCTTGATTCTGCTACAAATTACCCTAGCTGTAAGCCTTCCAAGCTTATCAATATCCTTTTATATGTGGTTCAGAGTTCTAGTACCATCCCCTGAGCCTACTTGGTCTGGTATTCTGTGTTGTTGCTGAGGCAGCTCCTCACTGCACATCTACCCAATTTGCCATCTTGTTCAGTCATCTAGAGACACACCAGCACCACACTAGGACTCTAATAAAAACAATCTATCACACCCAAAACCAATCAATTATTTTCCTTTAACACAATTTTTAATCTCATTTCTATTCACCTTTTGCTCTATTCTGTTTAAATGGACTTTAAACAGAGGTCATGCACATCACTTACTACTATCTGTAGCAGACCAACTTTTAAGGGATCCCTCTATGTTTATGCAAGAACGTCATTAGGGCAGCCAGCTTCTAACCTCCTGGGACTTCACAAGGGGGCAGGAGAATCAATGTTAATATCAGTCATAGGTCTATTCATATGAGACAGAGGTCAGACATGTCTACACCCTCAAATTTTTTTGACCAATTCTGACACCAATCATGTGTTCATGGCTTTATTTCTCTACTGGATTTGATAATTTATTGCAATGATCATACAGTATTCAAAGACAAACTAATGATTATGGTGTATATTAGGGAAATTAGCAAGCTACATTTCAGGGTCAGAAATGCTATGGATACAGTTCTGATCATGCGTGACTCTTCTTAGTTGGGTTTGCAGGCATGACTCTCCCCAGTCTTGGCCTCTGCCCTGCTTGGGCCATGTTACAACAAAGCTTCTTTAGTACTGCTAATAAATGTCTAAATTCACTCCAGTATGCCATAAGCTTCAACCCAAAAGTTCTGGGCTCTAGTTCTATGAGTCAGAAAAACCTAGTTCCTGTAATTAAGTGACTAGGGGCAAACCACTCTACAATCCTCTACCCAAAGGCATTCCATTGTACTCACTCTGTGGGTCAGGAAGCCCACTAATCTGTTTCATGCTCTTGGTTCTGTTGCCCTCATTCCTCTGATATCACAGCTTTCTGTACGTAGATAAAGGATATTTAATGCACAGGAGTCTCCGTGTCCAAAATCACGTTCCACTCCTGGCTCATCTTTCTTGATGATGTTGAGATTCCCCATACCTGCTTCCAAGTAGCTCATTATAAACTTTGTGGGATGGCAAGTAATTGAATGACAGAACAATTAGATTTTCACACACTTTATTTGAATGAGCCTACCTAGTCAAACTTCTCTCTCATACATAAAACATATTGTCAGCAGGGACCAGTCTCTGGAGAAGGACATCATGTTTGGTAAGGTGGAAGGTCAGAGAAAAAGGGGAAGACCTCAACGAGATGGATTGGTCAAGTGGCAGCATCAATGGACTCAAGTGTGGCAACAGTATTGAGGTTGGCCCAGGATCAGGCAGTGTTTTGTTTTGCTGTGCATAAGGTTGCAATGATTCAGTACTGACTAGATGGTATCTAACAACAACAACAACCTATTTGAACAGAACATGGGAACATTGAATGGTTTAAAATTAAGAAAGGTGTGTGACAGTGTTGTGTTCTTTCACCATAATTATTCAACCTGTATGCTGAACAAATAATCCAAGAAGCTGGGTTATATGAAGAAAAACATAGCATCAGGATTGGAGGAAGACTCATTAACAACCTGCAATATGCAAATGATACAACCTTGTTTGCTGAAAGTGAAGAGGACTTAAAAAATTTACTGATGAAGATCAAAGAGCACAGCCTTCGGTATGGATTACATCTCAATGTCAAGAAAACAAAAATCTTTACCACTGGACCAATAAACAACATTCTTTTCAAGAGAAAAGATTGAAGTTGTCAAAGACTTCATTCCTCTTTTATCAACTACCAACACTCATGGAAGCAACAGTCAAGAAATAAAATGACATATTGCATTAGGCAAATCTGCTGTACAAGACCTTTTTAAAGTGTTGAAGAGCAAAGATGTCAGCTTGAAGACTAAGGTGTGCCTGCCCCAAGCCATGGTATTTTCAATAACCTCATATGGACTCAAAAGCTAGACAGTAAATAAGGAAGATCATAGAATAATTGATGTTTTTGAGTTGTGGTGTTGGAGGAGAATACTGAAAGTGCCATGGCTGCCACATGAACCAATAACTCATTTTGGAAGAAGTGCAGCCAGAGTGCTCCTTGGAGGTCATTATGGCCAGGCTTCGTCTCTCATACTTCAGACTTGTTGTCAGGAGGGAGCAGTTGCTGGAGAAGGATATTATGTTTGGTAGGGTGTAGGGTCAAAGAAAAAGAGGGAGATCCCCAACAAGATGGATTGGTCAAGTGGCGGCATCAATGGACTCAGGTATGGCAACAGTAGTGAGGTTTGCCCAGGATTGGGCATTGTTTCTTTCTGCTATGCATAGGGTCCTTATGAGTCGGTACCGACTTGATGGCACCTAACAACAACAACAACCTAGTCATTGGAGTCCTAGTGTGGTGCTGTGGACTAATGTGTCAGACTGCAAAGTCATTTGAACTGCATGGTCATTGGTTCAAGCTCTATCTATCTATACAGGGTAGCTATGGGTTAGAATCTAAACAACAGCACTTAACAACAACAACCTTGTCATTTGGTACATGTTACAAAGTTTGGCTACAAGACTCATATTAAATAAATCACTGCCCAAAAGTCTGCTTTCCATTATCCCTAACGTTGTGTGATTCTCTTTCCTTAAATGTGACAGGAACTATGACATGCTTGGCACCAAAAAAATTGGCAAATGTAAATGGATACATGTGATTATATGTACAGATTATATGTTTGTTACTGCATCATAATATTGAATATAATTGTACTGCTTGTCTTTCAAGAGTCTGTCATCCACGCTTCCTTCAAACAAGTAACAAAATATGTTGGACAATCACAGCTGGTAAGAAAGTTTGGACAGTCTCCAGAGGCCGAAGCTTCTGTTCTATCCAGTGAACAGCCAGCAACAAAGAAAGCCCTGTCTAAACGCCACAAAGAACTGAATTCTCCCAAGAACCTGAGAACTGGCTGTCACCTTCATTGCAAACTTGATAGTCCTTTGTAGGTTTAAGAAAAATGTATTTAGTTTATTCCAATAATTTTTAGTAATACTAGTCACAATCAGCTAAGCATACATCTATAGATAATGTGAATTTTTATTCTTGGAGTTTGACAGGATATGAAACAACATAAAAAAAATCCATATATTTGAATTATTTATATATTTATTTTGGTGAAATTTATATTTAATAAAAAAATATGTATGACTGCGTATATTATGCCAAGAACCTTCCCTTATATTGCTATGAACATGAATTAAGAGTAAAATACATGATTATCTTTTTGTTTTCCCATTGAGAATCATTTTAATTGCAAGCCTAAACCTGCACAAAATATAGTAGCAGATATAATAAGTCATTTCAAAGAAGCATGCTTACTGAACCTTGTCTTTCCTTCCTGTTTTGACTTACTTTCCTTGATCCATTCTATTCTTTAGTAGATGACTATGAATAAGTACTACCTTTCAGTTGGAAGATAATTGGAAATTTATGGTTTGTTGATGTGGAAAAAGAAAGAAGAAATCGAGTGGAGTTGCACAGATTAAATAGTAACAATTCAAAACACCAAATTATGAAAATTGTAGAAGCTCCAACTAAAGTATGAGTAATTATGCAAGTCATCAAATATAACTCAGTCTGATATAAATCACAATGACTAAGTATGCCATTAGTCATATGACTTACTGCAATATATATATATTTAGGTCTTTACTTAAAAATCCAGTATGCAGACTAGAAACATTGGTAAATTTAATAGTCTGGCATTTAACTATGATAGTTGCAATATTGATACCATTTGGTATTGTAGGGTAAGCACTGGACTGGTAAACACAATATTAATGGTTCAAATCCACTAGCTCCTCCTCATAAACCCTATAAAGTATTGTTATGAGTTGGATCTGATTCAATGACACTTAACAACAACAATAAGAAGAAAACAGCAACAAGTGCTTTTTACTTATTTTTTTATTATTTTTCCAAATAAGCTAAAGTATTTGTAAGCAGTGTGATCTTCTTCTTTTATTCCCCCTTGAATGCAGTCATCAAAAAGATTATATATACTACAATTCCAGTTTTCTTAGGGTGATTTTGTATGACTGGATTCTGGATTTTTGGTTCAAATTATTTTATTGATATAAGCAGACTTATCATTTTATTTCATTCAAGAATAGAAAGACCATAATTTTACAGAGCTGGCAGCTTTTCTGCTTCAGAGGTTCTGTAATTTACTTGGCTACTCTAATAGGGTTATATTTCATATATGCTGAATACACCCTTTATGCTTGTGTTACTCCTTAGAGAACTCACAGATAAAATAAAGCAGTTTATTGCATAAGAGATGGCAATTGCATTGACCGTTAACCTCAATAACTTATAAAGGCTTTAGTGAAGCTTATAAAGCACTGTATAGTCAAGTTGAAAGTGGTACAGAATGTTTGTTCAAGATGAAGCACTAATACATAAATTAAAAATTCTATATTTTCCTCCTATTGACTAGTTCTAGCATTTTAAACTCAAGTACATTTTTAATCTGTATATAGAAAGGGAATTTTTTTTTTTTCAAGTTTAACTTGCACATTCAGATGAAGGGCATGTAAAAAATATTTATTAACATAACACAATATTGTATCAGATTTTCACAGGGTTCAAATTAATATGTATATAGATATTATACAAATATTAAATTTCATATTTTAAGTTTTAATGAAACTATATTTTAAATGCATAGATGTATGCATTCTTTGTTTAACTGAAAAATTAGATAACTGTCCCAAAAATATATATTCGTTATACTTATTCAGCATAAAAGAGAATACATTTTAAACTATACTTTTCTCTATACCACTGATGTCTGATTAATGTCTGCTTTGAGTTCAATCAGATGTTACGTGTCAGTTGCTTTAAAAGAATAACTAATTGATATTTTAAATTATTTTTTAAAGCTACACTATTTTCTGAGTGCAGTACATGTGGATATTTATTCTTACTGCTTTATTAATATAGCTTAAAAAGAAAAAAAAATAAGACTTTAAAAATTAATTACTGCAATAAACCCTTAGCCATACTAGATTTAATAAGTAATGCTAAATTTACAAAGGGACTGTTTACTAAAAGCAAATGATAAAAGAGTCATGTTCTTTGTAGTACACATTCTGCAGAATCACCATTTCTACTTTAAAAGTCAAGTTTTTTTTCTCAAGGAAATAGAATTGTCTAGTCAGATAGTTTTCTCACCAGCATAATGAATTTTCATATATTTAGAATGGATAGAATCATTCATACAGTGGAATCTTTACAGTATTCTTTAGAAGAAAACTTTGGCTTTGGCAATGTTTGGGATATAAAAGTGATTAAACAGAATATAAATAAATACATAAATGTCCTATACTATAAATGTTCTCCTAATAAAATTCTCAAATATATAATACCTGAAAAACCTCAACATGATTATGAAATTTAAAATACTCAAAGAATAAATTAAAAATGACAAATAGCAAAATGGAAACTTAAAGAAAAATAGACAGGTAATGCTTTACCTTCCCTTAGGACATTTACCAGTTTTTGCAACAGTCTTAAATTTCAAAAGCTGCTTTGTGAATACAGGATAAAAGTATAAAATCAAAAAAATGTTTGTAGCTGGAATTGAGATTCTGGCATAGAGTCAATCCATTCAAAGAACTCTACCCTGTGTGAAGGGTTGAACAATAACATTCACTCAATCATCAGAAAAGAGATGACAAGAAAAAAACAAAAACAGCAAAAATCGGCTTCAGTCTTATTTCTACATAAGTAAAAAGAAAGTTCCTATGATATAGAATCAGTCCTTCTTGTGACTTTGGGGATTTAATGTCAAATATATATAATGAAGTTGAAAACTCTAAGAAGACTGAAAATTCAATTTACATCAAACTCCAAGAGAGAAATATATTTTTTTAAATGTTATTATTGTTGAAGTGTATACAAACAGCTTCTGCCACATGACAGGAGCAAAATAAATATTTTAAGTATAAGTTAACAAATTTAGTCCCAACTGACAAGCCAAAGACTAGAAAGCTGAACATATTTTCACAAGGAAACAATCTCAACCAAACCTCTCATAATTTATAATGACAAAACACCATTTAATCTGAGTCTAAAGTTTAAAAAGCACTAAAAAATAATAGTTGTCAAGTCTACAGTTTTATTAATCTTTCTATTCTATAAAAGTCATAGAATTATTAAACAAAAGTAGAAAATAAGAATGATTGAAATATTTGAAAGTATGAAGGAAACTTACCATAAAAGAAGGCAACAAGATCAAAACAAAAGAATATTAGAGATTTGCAGAATGTGCCCTTTGGTGGTTTAAATTATTACATATGCCTGAGTGTTTTAAAAAGAAACAAATGGAGTTAAAATGAATAGAGAGAAATACTGTTAACTGATGGTACATGGAGGGTATTACAACCATTGTAATGAAAAAAGTATATGATTTGTTGAATGTAAAACTGATGATTTGCCCTGGAAACTTTCACTCAATTCACAATAAACACTTAAAATAGAAGAACATTAGAAAATAGCTTTTAGAAAGTATGATTCTTGAAATTAAATTTAAACTCATAAAATAGTCATTTTGAACAATGATTTTTGCCAGAACAAGGAGACAAACTGCACAGAATATTTCTAAAAGGTATTAATAAGAAATCATTTGCTAGAACAAGGAGACAATGAATGGATTAAAATTAAGAGAATTGTATATCAGGGTGGTATTCTTTCTCCACACTTTTTCAACATTTATGCTGAGCAAATAATCTGAGAATCTGGGTTATATGGAGAAGATCGTGGCATCAGATTTGGTGGAAGACTCTAACAACCTGCAGTATGCAGATGATAAAACCGTGCTTGCTGAAAGCAAAGAGGACTTAAAATATTTACTAATGGAGATCAAAGACCACAGCTTACCATAAGGGCTGTACTTCGATGTAAAGAAAAAAATCCTCACTACTGGATCAATGAAATAAAATCATGATAAATGGAGAAAATGTTGAAGTTGTCAAAAACTTCATTTTTCTCAGTTCCACCATAAACACTCATGGAAGTAGTAGTCAAGAAATCGAGTGATGCATACAATAAGCAAATCTGTTATACAATACCTCTTTAAAGAGTTCAAGGACAAAGATATCAGTTTGAGATCTAAAGTGCAACTGACCCAAGCCATAGTATTTTTAGAAGCCTCATATGCATGTGAAAATTGGACAATGGAAAAGGAAGGCTGTAGAAGAATTGATGCATTTGAGTTATGGTGTTGGAAAAGAATATTAAAGGGTGTTAAAGAAGAATATTAAAGGTACTATGGGCTTCTAGAAGAATTTGTTTATTCAAACAAATTTGTGTTGGTAGAAGTAAAACAGAATGCTCCTTAGAAGCCAACATGTCCACACTTCGTCTTTCATACTGGAGGCATGTCATCAGGAGGGAGCCATCCCTGGGGAAGGACATCATGCTTGGTAAATGGAGTTCAGAGAAAAAGAAGAAGCCTCCCCAATGAGATGTAGCATATGATCAAGAACTAATGATACTGATGGAAGAAATCCAAGATGCACTGAAGGCATTATCTAAAAACCAGAATTCAGGAAATGACTGAATACACATTGAAATCTTTCTACAAACTGATACAGCACTGGAGACCATCACTAATCTATATGAAGAAATCTGAAAAACAATTACCTGCCTAATAGATTGGAAGAGATCCATATATGTGCCAATTCCAAAGAGAGGAGATTCAATGGAATGTGGAAATCATTGAACAATACCATTGATGTAACCTGCAAGTAAAATCCTACTGAGGATAATTTAAAACTGACTCCCACACTCCCACAGTACATTGACAGGGAATGGTAAAAAATTAAAACCAGATTTAGAAAAGGTCATGAACAAGAGATATCATCACTGACATCAGATGGATTTGGCTGAAAGCACAGAATAACAGAAAGATGTTTACTTATAGTTTATTGACTATGCAAAGGCTTTTGATGTGTGGATTATGGCAAGCTATGAGAACATTGCAAAGAATGGATATTTCAGAACATTTAATTGTGCTCATGAGGAACCTGTACATAGATTAAGAGGCAGTTGTTTAAACTGAAAAAGGGATATTGAAAGTTTTAAAATCAGGAAAATTGTGTGCCAGGGCTATATTCTTTCACCATACTTATTCAACCTCTATGCTGAACAAATAATCCAAGAAACTGGATTATATGCAGAAGAATATGGCATTATGATTGGTGGAAGGCTTATTAACATACACAGATGATATAACCTTGCTTGCTGTAAGTGAAGGGGACATAAAATACATACTGATGAAGATCAAAGACACAGCCTGCAGTATGAATTGCATCTCAGTGTAAAGAAAACAAAAATCCTTACAACTGGACATATAATAAAATTATGATGAATGGATAAAATATTGAAGTTCTCAAAGATGTCATTTTGGTTGGATCTACAATCAACATTCATGGAAGCAGCAGTCGAGAAATCAAATGATGTACTGCCTGAGGAAATCTGCAGCATAAGGCCTCTTCAAAATGCCCAAGAGCAAAGGTATCAGTTTGAGAACTAAGGTGTGCCAGAACCTAGCCATGGCATTTTCATAACCTTATATGCATGTGAAAGTTGGATAATGAATAAGGAAGAACCTAGAAGAATTCATGTATTTGAGTTATTGTGTTTGAGAAGAATATTAAAAGTACCGTGGTATCACATAGTTCACACAGACAATGTCCTACATTCTACTTTGGTGAGTAGTGTCTGGAATCTTAAAAGTTCATGAGCAGCTACCTAAGGTACAGCTATTGGTCTCTCCATGTGTGGAAGAATGAAGAGTGATTAGAAATGAAGATGCTTGAAATCAATTAGTCCAGTGGACTAATGGAACATGTGAGCAACATTCACTATGACTCTGAGACCAGAGCTAGACAGTTCCTGTCTACCGCTACCAATGACTCTAAAAGGGGTCACATTAGAAGTTCCCGGATAGAGTGGGAGATAATGTGGGACAAAACTCGAAATTATTAAAAAAATAAATAAATACTAGGCTTACTGGTCATAAAGATAGTGTAGGAAGCTGTAGATCTCTACCATCGTTCAGGTCTGGAAAATAACTCACCCTCATGGCCCAACTATCAGAAAAGCACTAGATATGTATATGGGGATGGCAGAGCCTACAACAATACAGGTGAAATATTCTAATCATGGAAAGGTCAATCATTCAAAATCAAAAGGGCAGCATTAGCACTTACCTAAGGACAAATTTGAGAAGGACTGGGAAGGTGAGAGGAGTGGAAATAGGAATCACAAAGAGAAAGTGGGATGACTGTTGTTGCATGGAGGAGATTGCAATCATTGAGATGAAGCGAAGTCTATGACTTGTTGAATGTAAAACTGATGATCTTGTCAGTAAACATTAACTCAATTCACAATAAAAAGTGTTTTCTTTTTTTTTAAAAAAAGAAGACAGAAATCAGAATTAAAAAAAGAAAGAAAATAGCATGGGTTTTCCGATGAACAAATGAATCTGGAAGTACAATCAGAATGCTTCATAGAATAAAGGATGGCAACTCTGGACATAGTATCAGGAGGGACCATTACCTGAAGAAAGACATCATTCTAGGAAAAGTAGAGGGTCAGGGTGGATTCCAACAAGATGAGTTGACACCATGACAGCAACAATAGTCTCAGACGTAACGGCAGTTGTGAGGATGACACAGGACCTATAATGTTTCATTCTGTAATGCATAGAAAAAAGATAAACCAAAACACCAAACCCACTGCCAGTGAGTGGTTTCCAACTCATAGAAATCCTATTGAAAAGAGAAGAGCTTCATAAGTTTTCCAAGAATGCAAAACTTTCTGGGAGTAGACAGTCTTATATTCCTTCTCCAGGCTGGATGTTGGATGGGTTTGCAACTCCTACATATCATTTGCTAACTCAACACTAAATACACTTCAGTTGTTTATAGAATGTTGTAATTGTCTTCAGTTGTAGCCTGAACTTGAATATGAAAACTTGATGTTTGGTTCCACACTTGGCCTTTGGTTCCACACTTGGCCTTTGGCTGATGATAATGTTTTGGCTGATGATAATGAGCTTATCTGATGTCTCTTCACACAGATGTATTGTGTGTTTTTCATCTAGTGAAATCCATGTGTTTAACCCCAAATTCATATTGTTGGGGATAAAGATTGCAGTGAATAACTCACTGGTCTTGAAAAATTGTATCCTATAACTTCAGCATCATTTCTATCACGAAGGCCATATTTTCTAGCTACTTCCTTGTCAGTTGCCAGTTTTCCCATTCCAATCACAAGCTATTATCAAGGCATGCCGAATGCATGTCTAATCAATTTTAGAATGAAGAAGTTGGTTGTTGTTGTTTTTAGGTGCTGTAAAGTCAGTTCTGACTCATGCTCAATGGAACTAAACACTGACCAGTCCTGTGCCATCTTCACAATCTTTGCTACACTTGAGTCCATCTCTGCTACCACCATGCAAGTTCATCTTGTTTGGGGTCTTCCAATACTTCACTGACACTCAACTTTATCAAGCATGTACTTTTCTAGGTACTAGTCCCTCCTAATAATTTGTTCAAAGTATGAGAGATGAAGTCTCATTATCATGACTCCTAGGATATGTTTGTTCTTCTGGCAGTCCATGTTATTTTTCTCCAACACCATAACTCAAATGCATCAATCTGTCTATGATCTTCCTTATTCATTGTCCAACTTTCACATGCATATGAGACTACTGAAAATACATGTCTTGGATCAGGTACACCTTAGTCCTCAAACTGATACTTTTGCTCTTGAACGATTTAAAGGGGTAGATTTGTTAAAGCAATACATAATTTGATTTCTTGACTGCTGATTCCATGAGTTTTGATAGTGGATCCAAGTAAAATGAAGTCTTAACTTTGATACCTTCAATCTTTTTTCTATTTATCTTTTTTCTAAAAAAAAGTTTTTTATTGTGATAGTTTACATGGGGGAGCATCAGTTTTACACTCATCATTTAATTGCAATGATTACAATCTCCTCTGTGCATCATCATTCATCAGTATTTGTATCTATTTCCTCTGTTTTTCCATTCATCTTGATGTTGCTTATTGAACCAATTGTGAAAATTTGTGTTTTCTTTACATTGAGATGGAACTCATAGTGAAGGCTTTGGTCTTTGATCTTCATCAGTGTTTTAAGTCCTCTTCACTTTGAGCAAGTAATATTGTATCATCCGCATTACACAGGTTGTAAATGAGTCTTCCTCTGATCCTAATGCCAAGATCTTTTTCAAATATTCCATTTTTTCAGATTGTTTGCTCAGCATACAGATTGAAAAAGTTTCATGAAAGAACACACCATGGCACACAACTTTCCTGATTTTAAAACCATTCAGTGTCCTCTTGTTCTGTTCAAATGACTGCCTCTTTGCCTATGCATGGGTTCTTCATGAGCAAATTAAGTTTTCTGAAATATACATTCTTCTCAATATTATCCATAGCTTGTCATGATTCACAAAATTGAAAGCCTTTTGCATAGTCAGTAAAGTAAAGGAAAACATATTTCTTTTATCCTCTTTTCAGTCAAAATCCATATCCATCTGACATCAGCAATGATATCTGTAATTCCACAAACTTGCTTAAACCCATTTTTGGCCTGAAGTTGTAATTGATGATATGTTCCACAGTCTGCCTGTGGCCTTATTTTGGCTGATGATGTGGAGATTTTTCACTTCCACTTCCCACAGATAAAGTCAATTTGACTTCTGTGTATTTGCAATGAGTGAGTCATTGGTCTTTCAAAATTGTCCATGTGTTCCCCAGCATCATTTCATCACCAAGAACATAGTTTCCAATTATTGATCCTTCCTCTTTGTTTTCAACATTTGCATTCCACTCATCAGTAATTATCAATACATCTTGTTTGCATGTCTGATCAATTGCAGACTGAAGAAGCTGATTGTTGTTGTTGTTGTTGTTAAGTACCCTGGAGTCGGTTCCAACTCATATTGACCCTGCACAGGGTTTCCAAGGCTATAAATCTTTATGGGAGCAGTATGCATCATCTTTCTCCTGTAGAACTTCTGGTAGTTTCGAACTACTGACCTTGAGGTTGGCAGCCCGATTCGTAACCACTATGCTACCAGAGCTCTTTCGAAGAAGCTGATACAATTCTTCAATTTCTTCATTACAGACTTTTATGTTGGTGTATAAATTTGGATAATAGTAATATTAATTCATCTTCCTTGTAAGTGTATGGATATTATAATTATTAAAAGGTTGGTAGATTTTTTTCAATTTCATCATCTTTGCTTTAGTAATTTGGTATGTCAATTTGAATAACAGTGGTATTATCTGGTCTTCCTAGCAGGCATATGGATATTATCCTTTCATCTAACATAGTACTTCTAAGCTAGATCTTGAGATGCTCTTTATGAAATAAATACTCTTCAATTTGTCATCCTAGCATATTAAACCATATTACTGTACAATTTTAAATGGTCAATGCCAGTGCACTTTAGCATATTAACTGCCAGATAAGCACTGGACAGTTAACCATGAGGTTGGTGGTTCACACCCACAAGCAACTCCTTGGAAACTCTATAGAAGCTTACTAGGAGTTGGAAATGACTTGATCTCATTTAACAACAAAATGACTATAATATCTATTTTTATATATTGCCTTTCACTTTTGAAGCCTTCTAATTTTCCAAACTTCTCTTCAAGAGAAAGATTGGCAGTCTGTTTCCAAAAAGATTACAGCTTAGGTAACAAGATAGGACAGTATTAGTTTGTCTAGTAAGGTTTCGGAGTCATAATTGACTATACCGTAATTTTGTAATCATATTTTTAAATTCAACCATTTATGCATTATAATTTTTCCAAAAATGTCCTAAAAAGAACAATTCATAAGTAAATTTTAACTTTCATTTTGTCAGATAATTCTGATGCATTCATATATCTAAATTTTCAAAATAATTTAAAGCTATTCACAATTTAAAATGAGTAATGAATGTTCCATTTTTATGTATGCTATTGTTATGGATCAACTACCAACACTCATGGAAGCAGCAGTCAAGTAATCAAACGACATATTGCATTAGGCAAGTCTGCTGCACAAGACCTTTTTAAAGTGCTGAAGAGCACAGATGTCACCTTGAGGACTAAGGTTCACCTGACCCAAGCCATGGTAT
>NW_006408688.1:3410027-3411657 GCF_000296735.1 Chrysochloris asiatica | reverse complement strand
AATTTGGAATACCTAACATAATCTGAAGTTTAAGATAAATTTATCTAATACTGATTGTAATTTTTTATTAATTTAAATTAATGACCTACATAGAGATAACTGTTAAAAAAATCTAGTTTTTGAGAAGTAACTCAGCACTGATGATAGTTTTCTTAAATAGTTATAATAGATTAACATGCAGTTGTCAAAGTGGTCTTAGGTGCTTTCAAGTAAATTACATTGTGTTTGCATTTCCTCAACTATTGCATCAACAATAACAAATAAGAACCTTTTCTATGATGAATTCTTAAAGAATATTTGCTTCCAGTATGATGTATTTTTTGTTCAGATCTCAGAAATTGAACTATTCTTGGTAATTGAGTCTAAAATTGTTTCAGATTAAATCTCATTTACATTCGTTTAGCAAAGAAAACTCTTTCCACCAGCAATACTACTCTGATTAACACAATGGTATGTTCTCAATAAATTTATGGCCAGATATTGCATTTCAGTGGGTTCCAATGAAATATATGACTGGTTAATTGATTCTGAAACCTGCAGAATCTAAGTATAAGGTAATTTTCTTCTTACACGGTTCCAAAATGTGCATTCATTTTTACATAATAGATTGCCTTTTTTTTTTTTTTTTTGTACCATATGGATGTAAGGAACCTTTTCTATTTCTTTAAGCTGTCCAATTCTTCCTACCTGACATTCTGAATCTATTTTCCCCATTCTTTAATTGCCCAATGTATACTTATTTCCAAGTCAAACATGGATATAACTTCCTAGGGGAAGCTTCTTCTCACCCTAAGATCAAACTACCTACATTATTATATACTCTTACGCACCTGTCCACAACACTGTCAATTAATGCAATTGAATTATTTTTGTGTGTGTGATTGTTTCATTCATGTATGTACTTTCCATTAGAAAGGTCATTATTTGATGAACAGAATAGTGAATTTACAATAAAGAGCTTATAGATAATTTAATTAAAAGAGTCTCTTAAGACAAATTCAAGCATGGTACATCACAAGAAACTTACCTTTACTAGAGAGAAGTTGAAAGAAAACCTGTATTTTATTCTGTCCTAACCCAACAAACAGAGATCCTATTTAAATATTTGTACCACCTAGTCTCTTTGGAGATTTTATGAATCCTTGATAGTTTTGTTTTGTTTTTTTCTCAGCATTAAAAAATTGCAATGAAATTATAGAATTTGTATCTTCTTTTCTCAAAGAGTAATCATAGGAGCACAAACAAAATGGCAGATAGGGTGGAAGTGCAGTAAAGGATCTCTGTCAACAACAACACAGAATACCGGACCAAGCAGGCTCAGGGGATGGTTCCAGAACTCTGAACCACTTAGAAAGGAATATTTTAAAAGTTGGAAGGTTTACAGCCAGTGGAATTTGTAGCAGAAGCAAGAAATAAGTGCTTTTTAATTCAAGGTGCTCAGCTGCTCCCCGAACAGTCATCTTGGTTGAGACCAAAACAGGGAAGGATCAGAGCAGCCATGGATGCCTGACAGAACCATGGCGATAAAGGAAGAAGAGTGAAAAGGGAAGCCCATCTCCTGATCATATCTACCTAGAAGCAATCAGAAAACATAAAAAATAACAAAACACACAACCATCTAAGTTTTAAG
>NW_006408688.1:3404698-3405887 GCF_000296735.1 Chrysochloris asiatica | reverse complement strand
ATTCTTCTACAGTTTTCCTTATTCACTGTGCAACTTTTGCATGCATATGAATTTATTGAAAATATCATCGCTTGGTTCAGGCACACCTTCATCTTCAAACTGATATCTTCGCTCTTCAACACTTTAAAGAGGTCTTGTGCAGCATATTTACCCAATTCAATGTGTCCTTTGATTTCTTAACTGCTGCTTCTATGAGTGTTGATGTTGATCCAAGCAAAATGAAGTCTTCAATCTTTTTCCATTGATAAGAATGTTGGTTATTGGTCCAGTAGTGAGGATTTTAATTTTGATTTTTTTTTTACAAACAATACCAAGGGCTGTGGTCTTTGACCTTCATCAGTAAATATTTTAAGTCCTCTTGGCTTTCATCAAGCAAGGTTTATTAGCACAGGTTGTTAGTGAATCTTCCTCCAATCCTGATGCCATGTTTTTCTTCATATAACCCAGCTTCTTATGTTATTTGTTCAGCATACAGATTGAATAAGTATGGTTTAAAACACAACCCTGGCACACACCCTTCCTAATTTAAAACCATTTGCTGTTCACTTGTTCTGTTCTCACAACTGCCTCTTGGTCTGTGTATTGTTTCCTCATGAGCACAATTAAGTGTTCTGCAATATTCATGCTTCGCAATGTTGTCCATAGCTTATCATGATCCATACAGTAGAAAGACTTCATGCAGTAAATAAAGCACAAGTAAACATCTGTCTGGTATTCTTTGCTTTCAGCCAGGATCCATCAGACATCAGCAATGATATCACTCATCCCATATGCTCTTCTGAAATTGGCTTGAGCCTCAGGAAGTTTTCTGTCAATGTATGGTTGCAGCCATTTCTATATTACCTTTAGTAAAACTTTACTTGCTTGGGATATCAATGAGATTGCCCAATGATTTCCACATTCCATTGGGTCACCTCTCTTTGGAATGGGCACAAATACAGATTTCTTCCAGTTAGTAGTGGTCTTCCAAATTTCTTGACAAAGATGAGTGAGTGCCTCAAGTGTCACATCAGTTTGTTGAAAGATTTCAACTTATATTCCATAAATTCCAGGTGCCTTCTTCTTTTCCAATGAGTTCAAAGCACGTTGGATTTTTTCCTTCATTATCATCAGCTCAATATCATGTGATACCTCTTGAAATGGTTGAACATTGACCATTTCTTTTTGGTACAGTGACTCTGTGTAATCC
>NW_006408688.1:3401030-3404295 GCF_000296735.1 Chrysochloris asiatica | reverse complement strand
CAGTCTTTAGCATCTAATGCATCAAATCTGTTCTTCAGAGGATCTCTAAATTCAAGTGGGATATATTCAAAGTCATACTTTGGCTCTTGTGGACTTGTTTGAATTGGCTTCAGCTTCAGCCTGAATTTGCATATGAGCAATTGATGATCTGTTCCTCAGTCTGCCCCTGGCCATGTTTTCGCTGATGATAGAGAGCTTTTCCACTGTTTCTTTCCACAGATGTAGTCAATTTGATTTGGTGTATTTCATCTGGTGAGGTCCATGTGTATTGCCGCATTTTATGTTGATTAAAAAAGGTATTTGCAATGAAGAAGTCAATGGTCTTGAAAAATTGTATCATATGATCTCTTGCATCATTTCTATTACCAAGATCATATTTTCCAAACTCTTCCTCTTTGTTTCCAAACTTTGCATTCCAATCTCCAGTAAATAGCAGTAAATCTTGATTTCATGTTTGGTCAATTTTAGACTGAAGAAGTTCATAGAATTCTTGAATTTCATCATTACTGAATTTAGTGGTTAGTGCACAAATTTGAATAAAAGTGGTATTAACTGGTCTTCCCTGTAGGCGTATGGATATTATACTATTAGCGATGGTGTTTTAACTCATGACTGATCTTAGTATGTTCTTTTTGATAATGAATGTGAAATTGTTTCTCTTCAATTTGTTATTACCAGCATAGTAAACCATGTGATTGTCAGATTCAAAAGATCCAATACTAGTCCATTTCAGTTCATGAATGCCTAGGATATCGATGTTTATATGTTCCATTTCATTTTTGAGAATTTCCAAGTTTCCTAGATTCATACATCATACTTGCCATATTCCAATTATTAATGGATTTTTACAGCTGTTTTTCTTCTGTTTGAGTTATGTTCCATAAGCAAATGAAGGTCCTGAGGGCTTTACTCATTACCATCATCATGGGCAACTCTACTTTGAGGAGTCAGCTCTTCCCTGGTTTCATTTTGAGTGGCTTCCAATCCGAGCAGCTCATCTTCCAGCATTATATCTGACAATGTTCTGATGTTTTTCATCATGTTTCAATATTCAATAACCCAGTGCTGACAGTGTTCCAGTGCTATTCATAAGGTTTTCAGTGACTAAACATTTACAAGTAGTCCATCTCTCCTTCTTCCTAGTCTGTCTTTGTTTGGAAGTTCAGCTGAATCCTGTCCATCATGGTTGATCCTGAAGGTATTTAAAATACCTTTGGAATAGATTCCAGAATCACAGCAACACACAAGTCATTACTGTACAATGAACTGACATATGAGTGGTGGAAACAAAATGTAGCATTAGGCAAATCTGTTGCACAAGACCTTTTTAAAGTGGTCAAGAGGAAGGATGTCAGTTTGGGTACTAAGGTGTGCCTGATCCAAGTCACAGTATTTTCAATAGCCTCATCTGTATCTGAAAGTTGGACAATGAACAAGGAAGGTCATAGAACAATTTCTTCATTCAAGTTACAGTGTTGGAGAAGAATATTAACAGTAACATGGACTGCTAGAAAAACTTGTGTTAAAAGACATACTGTTAGAAGAAGTGCATTCAGATTGCTCCTTGGAAATCAGGATGATGTGACTTTGTCTCTCATACTTCGGACATGTCCCTGGAGAGGGGCATCATGCTTGGTAAAGTTGAGGATCAGCAAAAAAGAGAAAGACACCCTATGAGATAGATTGAAACAAGGTGGCAGCAGCAATGGGCTCAAGTGTGACAATTGTTTGGCTGACACAAAACCAGGCTATGTTTCTTCCTCTTGTTCATGGGGTCTCTATGAGTTGGAACTGACTCAGTAGAATGTAACAGCAAACACCATTATTACAAAAGATGTTGGTATATCATAGATCCCTCCAGTAAATTTTATTTATTAAATCAAGTAGATTCATTAATATTTTCTTCAAATGTGAGTTTATTTTACAAACATATTTGCATGGACAAAGTGAAGCTTGCTGTGCAATAAAGGTCATTATAAGTATTTTAATAAGATATAATGTGGTCTATCTTGCTTACTCATAAAAATTCTTATTTGAAATTGAGATATATCAACACAACAAAAATGATTTTTTTTTAAGGCTGGTATTTTGAAGACAAATTATGTTTAGTTTAAAACAATAAATGTAGATACTCTGGTAAAAATTAAAATGTCAGAAACTAGCTTGAAGAAATCGAAATGAGACAACCATTTGACTAGGTCAACAGCTGCTTCACCTTGATAAGCCCTAAGAAGAAAAATCACAACACATGTGTTGTCCTGGTTTTGCCTTCATATTCAAAATGGAGAAATTTGTTTTGTGCCTATAGGTGTTGCTGAAACCTTACTCAGTTTCTTTGCCAATATGACAATTTGCATAACATTACCCACAATGCCTCATTTGTGATTTTGCTTTGAAAACAGATTTAATTGAGCCTTGCTGAGCTGCATTAATGTGTCTGTTTAAATTGAGCAAACCTAATTATCTCACATGAAAGTTATGCCACCTCTGGTGCGACAAAGTTAATACAATTAAAGTCAGCCGGATGTATTAATTGAGTATTGTAAACATGCAGTCTAACTGGTAGAGAACAGTTCATGATACATCTGAAAGAGACTGGACAGTTTGTATCATGTTCATATCAACCACAGTACAGCTTTCATTGTCAAAATTATCCTGGATAAAAAGGTCCATAGCACTAGAATTATAAGGTTACTATATAGTTTATAGATTAATCGATATGTGGATTTCACATGTTCTAATTTATACAGTTTGAGCCCATATTTGGCAAATTTAATATTTTGAACCATTAACAAAACAGAAATTGTAACTGTTTATGTTCTCCTGATATTATCCTGTCACTGAGAGTGCTGTAATTTAAGAAAGATCTCGAAACGCACTTTCCGGCATAATAAACCATATGATTGTCAGATTTAAAATGACGAATAACAATCCATTTCAGCTCACTAGTGACTGTTGCTGTTAAGTTGGTTCTGAATCATACCAATATTAAATAGGGTTTTTCAGGACTGGCTAGTGAATTTGAACTGATAACCTAGCAGTTCAAACCAACTTTGTATTCCTGTGCTTATCCTAAAATGCCATATCAGGATATATCACTAGTGAATTTATTGTTGTTGTTAGGTGCCATCGATTCGGTACTGACCTTATGCACAGCAGAATGAAACACTGCCCAATCTTGGGCCAACTTCACTATGGTTGCCACATTCGAGCCCGTTGATGCTGCCACTTGGCCAATCCATCTCACCGGGGGTCTTCCTTTTTT
>NW_006408688.1:3397988-3399870 GCF_000296735.1 Chrysochloris asiatica | reverse complement strand
CCAGACAGTTGGCCAGATAGTTGTCTTCCAAATTTCTTGGCAGAGATGATTGAGTGCCTCCTGTGCCACCTCACTTTTTTGAAAGATTTCAATTTGTATTCCATCAATTCCTGGTGCCTTGTTCTTTGCCAATTCCTTCAATGCACCTTGGACTTCCTCCTTCAGTATCATTGGCTCTTGATAATATGCTACATCTTGAAATGGTTGAACATTAACCATTCCTTTTTGGTACAGTGACTGTTTATTTCTTCCATCTTCTCTTGATGTGTTCTGCATCATTCAATAATTTGCCCAGAGACTCTTTTAATAATGAATAACTAGGAAGAAAGAGTGATGAACTACTTCTGAATATGTAGTCACTGAAAACCTTATGAATAGCAGAGAAATACTAGTGAATAGGATATAGATTTTTAAGTGTTCCATTTAATTTTTTACAATTCCAATTTTTGCTCCATTCATACTTCATATATGATTATTAATGGATATTTGCAGCAGTTTCTCCTCATTTTGAGTTGTGCACCATTAGCAAATGAAGGTTCCAAAAGCTTTACTCTATTCATATCATCATGGTCAACTCTACTTTGAGGAGGTAGCTCTTCTACAATTGTATTTGTACCTTACAACCTGAGTGGCTCATCTTCTGGCACTCTTTTTGACAGTGTTCTGCAGCTATTCATATGGTTTTCAGTGGTTAAATATTTAGAAGCAATCTGCCTCTCCTACCTTCTAGTCTGTAATCTCCACTGAAAGCTGTCCACAATGGGTGACCCTCCCTAGTATTTAAAATACAATGAGAATTATTCCAGCAACATTGTATACACAAGTAACCATAGTATGAAAAACAGACAGATAAATTGTGGGAAGTAAATAATAGGTCAAGTACTCTCTGAGATTATTATCGATTAACAATTTTAAATTCAGTTTATTTGGTAGAAAAATCATCACAAAGTGGAGAAAATTGGCCTAAACTTGTTAATAAACACTATGTATCTTTACAAACACAAATTTGGTATAAAATTTAACATTTGAAGAAAGGATATCACAACCAATAAGTGAGTAGAATTACTTTTATACATTCACTTTTATTTTATTTTAGATTGAATATATTAACATAAAGATAGACTATTCTTATCCTTGATTCACCAAGAGGCACCTCCCTCCATAGAGACTTATATTTAAAAAAAAATGAATGAGTGTTCATATATTTATAAATTTCTATACTGCAATACACTGACCAATTTTAAATGCCATGGTTAATTTTTAAAAATATAAATATTACTAAAAAGAACACTTGATTTCTAGAAATTAAAGAAAAATAAAATGAAGTCTAAGGTTTAATTTTGTTATCATTTCTTGTTTTTTTGTGTTTGTTGTTGTTGTTAGGTGCCATTGAATTGGTTACAACTTGGCAACACTGTACAGGGTTTCCAAGGACCAGCTGTTGGGTTTGAACTGCCTACTTTGTGGTTCACAGTTCTTTTAGTGTTTGATTCTTGTTAATTTAATTAAATGGCTACATTAGTGCTAAAATCATAATTCTGTTTGTGTGTGTGTGTGTTAATTAAATTGTTGGGAATTAGTCCATATATTAATAAAGCAAAAGAACAAATAATTATTTTATTGTTGTTGGTATTAGGTGCCTGTTCAAACAATTGCCTCTTGGTCTATGCAATGGTTATTCATGAACACAATTAAGTGTTCTGCAATACTCATACTTTGCAATGGTGTCCATAGCTTGTCATGATCCACACAATCAAAAACCTTTTCTTAATCTAGATTCATCTGACATCAGCAATTATGAATTTCATTCCAGATTCTCTTCTGACCAGCTTTAACCTTGGGAAGTTCTCTGTCAATTTATGGTTGCAGCCATTTTTGTATT
>NW_006408688.1:3395740-3397078 GCF_000296735.1 Chrysochloris asiatica | reverse complement strand
CTGTTTCCATGAGTGTTCAAGAAGAATAAAGTCCTTGACAACTTCAATCTTTTCTCTGTTGATAAGAATGTTGTGACTGGCAGATAGGGTAGAGGTGCAGTGAAGATCTCCATCAGCAGTACCACAGAATACCAGATGAAGCGGGTACAAGGGAGAACTCCAAAATTCTAAACAACATAGATAGGAATATTTAAAAATCTTGAAGGCTTATAGCTAGTGGAACCTGTAGGAGAAGTAAGAAATCTCATACTTTAGAATCTGCTGGGCTCAGCTTTCTGGAGCCAACAACTTAGGTGAGACCAAATGGCAAGACCAAGTGGGGAAGAATAGACCCACCAGGAATTAACAAACCACAGAAACTTCTAAACAAAGGTGACAATATTCTCCATTGGTTTCACTTCATTCTGATTTTTTTTTGGGTGGTGGTGGTGGTGGTGGTGGTGGCATTTTTTCATTGTTCTCTAGTGGTCTGCACACCTCCATTCTGGTGACTAGAGAGGGTGTCTGAGTGAGTGGACTCCCCCCACCCTTACCACTGGAGGATTCTTCTACCATGCTTGCCCACAGATCATCTCAGCATTTAGAGAGACTTGGCCTTCTCACTTGTTGAGTGCCTTGGAGTCAGTTCTGGCTCACAGTGACCCTGCATAGGTCTTCGGAGGCTGATAATCTTTGCGGGAGTGGAGGGCCTAGTCTTTCTCCCACAGAACAACTGGTGGTTTCGAGCTGCCAGCCTTGGGCTTTGCAGCCAGATTCATAACCACTACCCTTCCAGCAGGCGGCTCAAAACAACCACATCCAGCCTTGAACAGAGGGAACTTACAGACACCAAAGAAAAGAAATATTAAAGATTAGAGCAGAAATAAATGAGATAGAACACAGAAAAACTATAGAAAGAATCAACAGGATAAGAAGTTGGTTCTAAAAGAATAATAATAATAAAAAAATTGACAGACCATTGGCAAACCTAACAAAAGAAAAGAGAGAAAAGACACATATAACATGCATTAGAAACCACACCAGCAATGTCACAATAGCACCAAAGGAAATCAAAAGGATAACAACAGAATACTATGAAAAGTTGTGCTCCCAAAACTTTGAAAACTTAGAAGAGATGGATACATTTTTAGAAAAACATGACCTACCTAAACTCATACACAGTGAAGTAGAAAACCTAAACAGATGTATAACAAAAGAAGAATTTGATCAGGTCATCAAAAACTCCCAACCAAAAGAAGTCCAGGCCCAGATGGCTTCACGGCTGAGTTTTACCAAATATTCAGGGAAGAACTGTCACCAATTCTTCTCAAATTATTTCAGAATATAGAGGAGGATGGA
>NW_006408688.1:3393654-3394799 GCF_000296735.1 Chrysochloris asiatica | reverse complement strand
TGAAAAGGACATTAGGAAAGCAATACCATTAACTGTGGCCACCCAAAAGATGAAATATCTGAGAATAAATGTAACCAGAGAGACTAAGGAACTATACACAGAAAACTTCAAAATACTACTACAAGAAACCAAGAGAGACCTACAAAAATAGAAGAATGTACCATGCTTCTGGATAGGAAGACTTAATGTTGTGAAAATTTCAATACTGCCCAAAGCAATTTGCACATATTGAATCCTAATCCAGATTCCAATAACCATCTTCAAAGATATGGAAAAAAACAATTACAAAATTTATATGGCAAGGAAAGAGACCCAGGATAAGCAAAGCACTGCTTAAGAAGAAGAATAAGGTTGGAAATCTCTCACTCCCCAACTTCAAAACTTATTACATGGTTAATGTGGTCAAAACAGCTTGGTACTGGTACAATGAAAGATACCTTGATCAATGGAACAGAATTGAGAATCCAGAAATTTACCCATCCGCATACAGCCAACTGATTTTAACAAAGTGTCTAAATATATCACATGGGAAGGTGATAGTCTCTTCAACAGATGGTGCTGGCAGAACTGGAAAGCGATATGCAAAACATTGAAACAAGACCTTTACCTAACACCTTACACAAAAAACTACTTAGCATGGATTAAATACCTAAATGTGAATCCCAAAAGAATGAAGGCCATCAATGAAAAAAATGGGAAAAATGTGATGGATCTAATTCAGGGAATACACAGACTAACAAACATCTTGAAAACTTCACAAACAAAAGTGGACACAGTATATGATTGGGACATACTAAAAATAAAAAACTTATGGCATCAAAAGACTTCACCAAAAGAATAAAAAAGGAATCCACAGATTGGAAAAAATATTTTATAATGACACAATAGACAAGGGACTCATTTCTAAAATATATATGAAAATACAACACCTCTGCAAGAAAAAGACACATAACTCAATTTAAAAATGGGCACAGGACATGAACAGACACTTCACCATTGAATAGATCCTGGCAGCCAACAAACATATGAAAAAATGCTCACGATCATTAGCCATTAGAGAGATGCTAATCAAAACAACATTGAGATATCATCTCACACCAGCAATAACAGCAAAGAATAAAAAAGTAGAGGACAATAAATTCTGG
>NW_006408688.1:3392023-3393164 GCF_000296735.1 Chrysochloris asiatica | reverse complement strand
TTGAGGATATTATGCTGATAGAAATTAGTCACTCATAAAAGGAGAAATACTGCATAGGACCACTACTGTAAAAGACTAAGGAAAAGTACCCATACTAAAGGGGGAGGGAGGCTTCTTTGCTGGTTACTGGAATGTGGGGGATAGGATGAGGGGAGGGAGGGGAAGGTGGAGCACAGAGTAGGGCACAGACACAGAACTGTTTGAGTGCTGGGGAGGGAGGCAATACACAAGAAGGAGGAGGTGAATGGAAGAACAAGGCGGAATGGAAAACAATTAGGCAGGTTTGCATGGGCTAAATTGAACAGAGGTAAATAATGACATATACACAACATTGGAACAACAGGGCTCTGGGATACAGAGATTGAGACAAGGTTTGAATGGGTTAAAGGGGGCAAATCATATTAAGATGCTTGGCTGTCTTTTGAATCTTGGTTTCCCTGGCATACCATTACAAACCAGACACTTGAGGGGGAGAGAAAGGAATTGCCAGAAATATCACCATAGAAATCTTGTAAGCCTGTCTTCTGCCTTTAACTGATTGGAATACCTAAAATGGGGCTACAAGATGCCCAGTGAAGGAGGCTTCCAGCGGAGCCTCTGCATTACATAAGACCATAGGTGGAATCCTGAACCCTATCCAGAATCTTCTGAGGTGGGAAATTTCCACTGGAAAGAAAAGCAGACCAGCCTGGAGTGACTAGAAGAACAGAAGATACTTCTTGAAAGAAAGACCGACAGGAAAAATAAAAAGCAATAATAGTAGTCCAACTGACTATTATAAGAACAAGCAAGTTGCTTGCCCAGGAGATATCAAGGCAAGTGGTTGGGTCCCCTCAGGGCAAACCCCTTTCCAAGACTAAGACTCATTGGGAATACACAAGTAGATATGTGCTCTGACTGGTGATCATGTTGTTGACCAACAAGGGGAAATGAGGGAAAAAAAGCAATGAAGCTTCAAGCTAAGCCCTACAACATTCAATAAACTCCTGTGAACCTTGGTGGAGATCTGCCCAGCTGGCCAACATTGTCCAAGATCTGGGGACTCTTGGGGCCAGAGTCAGTGACATAACCACAGAGGACTAGAGTAGAGAGTGAAGCATCCAGCTGATAAGAAGAGAGGGCATATGCACAAGAACACCCA
>NW_006408688.1:3389156-3390153 GCF_000296735.1 Chrysochloris asiatica | reverse complement strand
TGACTGGCTTTCAAGCTTTCAAGAGGGAATCAAGATCCAGAGAGCATGGAGGAAGATAGAATCTCCACTGAGTAGTATCCAATGTGTCTAGGTAGGGCTGATGAAAGGAAATGCAGATAGGTCTCTTGTGATACAATAGTGAATAATTGTTATCAAGACTGCTTGTGAGGGTTGGGAATGTAAAGGTAGACATTTTGTAGCAAGGAGGGAAGTGATTAACTTTGCGTTTTAGGAGCAGAGGTCCCTGGGACCATCAAGGGAGAAGAGTGGAGAGCGGGACCCTACTCAGAGAAACAGTGACAACAGAGATGAAGGCAGAGATGATGATGTGCAGAGATGGAGCGGCTGGGGACTGTAGGCCCAGAGAGGGAGATGGGCTGTGTGATGATGACCAGGGAGCAGGCTTGCAGGTTGGTTGATGATGCATTGAAGGGATTTTAATGATGGCAATGAACTATATATAATAGGATGAATGTAAAGCTAATGTTCTTCCATGTAAACTATCACATAATTCACAATAAAGCATTCAAAAAATAGAAATAAAGAATGTTGTTTATTGGTCCAGAAGTGAGGATTTTTGTTTTCTTTACATTGAGATGCAATTCATATTAGGTAGCCAATGTCTCAGTTGCCCATTACTATCTACCCTGCATACAGTGGAAATATGGTTGATGCTTGATATGAAGACTCCTTCCCTTTCTGTTGGTATTTTGAGCTACTACATCCATAAGTATAGGTCAAATTCAACAAATTGAAGCAATTTACACTTATTTCTTTATATATGTATAAAAATATTTTATTGTCTTCCTCTAGTCGAGTTCTGATTATCAAGCCACGCATAACTGTTTACCTCTGTCCCATTTAGCCCATGAAAACCTGTCTCAGTGTTCCCCTATCTAGCCTATTCTTCCACTCCCTCTCCCTTCTTGTATTTTGCACTCCACAACACATGAACTATGATGTGTCTACCCCCTACTCTGTGGTCTACTGTCCCCTC
>NW_006408688.1:3381551-3386416 GCF_000296735.1 Chrysochloris asiatica | reverse complement strand
ATTGCACCACACCAGGACTCCAACATCAACAATAATACTACTTGGAAATCTGACTCTGTTTGGAAATAGGGGCTACCTTTTGTTAGGTTTATGAGGTAATACCAGAGTGGTTGTAGTGGTGGTGTGCTGTGGAGTCGGTTTTGGCTGATAGCAACCCTGCATAGGGTTCTGAGGCTGTAAATCTTTATGGGATGAGAAAGCCTCATCTTTCTCCTGTGGAATCATTGGTTGTTTCAAACTGCTGACCATGAAATTAGTATCCAGATTTGTAACCACTACGCTACCAGAGCTCCTTTATGACGACAGTATATGTCAATAAATCAATTATAGAGTACAACATGTGACAAATGAGGCTTTCTATACCTTTTAAGAAGAATGGTTTACTGGACACATCCCAAAATAAATAAATGAAGTATGTAATTTATAACCAAATATAATTTTGTCATGTCTGCCAAAAATAATCAATTTTGTCTAAGAAATAGTAATATATATTCTATCATTTGATAATTAGTTATATGCATCAAATTCATTTAGCTATCCAATTTATACTTAATATGAATAAAAATTATACTATTTTCATATACATATTACTTTTCTTCTCACTTCTAGCAAATTTGGTATCAAATCACTTTAAGGAGTAGTTTTCACAATGTAGAATGTGACAATGAACTTTAAATACTCTGACATTAAAATTCACTGACTTATTGAATTTTGAACACTACCTATACCTATACCTTGATACTTTTTGCTCATTTCCTGAGTCATGCAGGTAAGCCAAAGGTTAGTGTATTACTTACCATGTACTATTATTTTTCTTGAAACGGTAAACTCTTTGTTTTCTTTAGAGAAATTGTGTAATCCAGTCAGAATTGCCACAATTTGTCTTTCAGTCACTGTTTCTATTGAGGTGGTATTCTATGAAAGAGTAGTTAGTCAGCTTGTAACTTAGACAATTGCACAAGCATAGTTCATTACAACACACACAGTTTGGGTATGCTGCAGAGCTATTTTAAATAAGGAGATATCAAAACATTAAAATAACAACAGAGCTTTCAAGAAATGTATAATATCTCAAGATATTAAAAGTTTAAGATTATAAAATTATAGTTAATAGGAGAGTCAAAATTACAATGAAAGTATTAAATAAAAAGTTACCATAACTAAAGTTAATAATTCCCGAAAAAATAAATAAGAGGGGGGAAAAAACTAACCAGACCGACAAACAAGACATTTATTAGAATCTTAAACTGAGTCTGAGTCCCCAGGAAACAGTCTTCAATTGCAGTAGCAGGTTTTTATCGCTCAAGGACAGAAGTCATTTACTGACCTTATTCTCCTCACATTTCTCCTCAGGTCTAGAGTCTAGTTCTCCCATGGGCATCCTACTCAGTAACCTTTGAGGGAAGGGGATGGCTTTTTGATCCACACAGGTAAAATGAATCCCAACAACTATAAAACAGCCTTCTTATAGTAATATTCCCTAGCGTCCAAGAGCAACAGAAATAACCAAATAGCATAGTACCTTAGGGCAATATCAGATTTACCAGGGAAAAAAAGTACTCATTACACTAAAGTCACACTCCTTCCAAAAATCCCAATACTCATGGGAATCTCGAAGTGGAGATTTAAAGTAACTTAATGATAGTACTGAAAAAGGTCATAGCCATAAGGGATGACGAGATACAAAATATAAATACATTTTGAAACGTTTTATTGTGAATCGAGTGAAGGTTTACAG
Organism: Chrysochloris asiatica; assembly: GCF_000296735.1. Taxonomy (NCBI): domain Eukaryota; kingdom Metazoa; phylum Chordata; class Mammalia; order Afrosoricida; family Chrysochloridae; genus Chrysochloris; species Chrysochloris asiatica. The sequence continues at coordinate 3,384,678 of NW_006408688.1, read as the reverse complement.
AGCAGACTGTCAGTTTTATATTCATAAAATCATACCTTTTTATCATCTCAGTGATTGTAATCCACACCATGCAACAACAGTTATACCACTTTTGTCTTGAACAACAACACACACACACACAAAAAAATAGATATGTTTCAGCAAAGGTAGGTAGCATGTACAAATATCCTCTGTCAAACCTTTATATATTTGTGGATATATTCCCACTCTTCCATCATAACAGTTCAGCCTGCCTATCTGTCCATGTATCTATCCATAGAAAACTGTTATTACAGGTTGTGTGTATAGCAGTATTTACATCTATTCCCTTTAACACTTGAATTCCTTTCTATGTCTTCACTTGCTTTCGTCATTCTTGTGCCAACCTCCCACTTATTATATACTGCCTTCCCCATCAACCAAGTTCTCCCCACCATCCCTACCTTCCCACCCTGGTAACCATTCAAGAATGTTTCTTTTACCATGATAACCTTTTCTCCAGTTTTTACAATAGTGGTTTCATACATTATTTGTCCTTTTGTGATTGACTTATTTCACTCAACATAGGGTTCATCTGTTTTATGAGTTGTTTTAAGGATTTATCGTTATCCTTCCAATGTGTTTATGTACCAAAGTTTTTGTAACCATTCTTCCATTGATACGTATTTAGATTTTATCCATTTTTTGCTATTATAAATAGTGCTGTGATAGGTGTGCATATATCTATTTGAGTCATGGCTCTTATTTTGTGAGGATATATAACAAATAGAATGATTTATATGTGTGGCACTATAGGATTAGTACTCTAACCTGCCAGGTTAGAAGTTCAAACCCACCAGCTACTCCTGGGAAAGCCTATACAGGGTTGCTATGAGTCAGAGCTGACTCAATGGCATTTAACAACAACAACAATAGTAATTCTATTTCCAACTTTTGGCAAAAATTGTCATACCATTTTGCAAAGTGGTTATGCCATTCCACAGTCCTATCGTAAGTGTAGCAGGAACATAGTCTCCACACACTCATGAACATTTTTTGTTTTCTGGGTGTTGTTTTTTTAACTTTACTATTGATGCTAGGTTGAGATGAAAACTGGTTGTTTTGATTTGCATAACTCTTATGGCTAATGATCACAAATATTTCTTTATACGTTTGCTGACCACCTGAATGTCTTTGGTGAAGTGTCTGTTCATGTCCTGTGCCCATTTTTAAAGTGGATAATTTGTCTTCTTTTAGAGGTTTTGAAGTGTTCTGCAGATTTTAGAGATTAGTCCCATGCTTGACATGTCATTGCCAAATTTTTCCCAGTCTGTGGGTTCTCTTCTTACTCCTTAGGTGAAAAATGTTGATGCATATGAGTGTATGATTTTTAGGAGGTCACAGTCATCTATTGTGTCTTCTCTTGTTTGTGTGTTTTCAGGTATGTTTCATAGTGTATTTATGCCAACTATCAGAACCCCTAAGTTTGTCCCTATTTTTTCATTGATGATCTTTATATTTCTAGGTTACATTTTGATCTTTAGTTCACATTGAGTTTGTTTTTTGTATGTGCTGTGAGATGAGCCTTTGTTCATTTTTCTGCAAAATGGATTTACAGTTTTGTAAGAACCATTTGTTGAAGGGACTGTCTCTTCCCCATTTAATATGAATTTGACTCTTTGTCAAAGGTCAGATGAACATATATGAATGGATTTACTTCTGGGTTCTCAAGTGACCTATGTGTCTTTCGTTGTACCAGTATCAGAATATTTTGAACACTATGACTGTATAGTAGGTTTAGAGATCAGGAAGTGAGAGGCCTCTGACTTTGTTCTTCTTCTTAAGTAATTCATTGCTTATCTGAGGTTTATTTCCTTTCCATATAGTGTTAGCAATCAGATTTTCAATGTCTTTAAAGAATGATGTTGAAATCTGGATTTGGATTGCATTTTATCTATAGACTGTTGTGAGTAGTGTTGACATTTTCACAATGTTAAGTCTTCCTTTCCAAGAACATGGTATATTCTTCCAGTTTTGTAAGTGTTTTTGGTTTTGTTTTTTTTTTGAGATAGTGTTTTGTAGTTTTCTATTATAGGTCTTTTGCTTATCCATTTAGATTTATTCCTAAGTATTTCATTTGTTGGGTGGCTATTTAAATGATAATGTTCTCTTGATTTCCCTCTCAGAGCTGCATTTAGTAGTATAAAAGAATCCTACATATTTTTGCATATTTATCTTGCACACTGAAATTTTGCTGAATCTTTCAATGAATTCCAATAATTTTCTTCCTTAGTCTTTTTGATTTTCTACATATAAGATTTGCAAAAACCGCATAAAAGTCATGTCTGAACTCTTCTGGCTTCACAAGGCAGAAGGAGTTTCAAACTCAAAATCAGCCAAAGTCCAATGAAGTGGAGGTCAGACACATCTCCACCCTACAACCCACTTTACCCTATTTAGATATCAACAATGTCATCCACAGCACTCTGTACTTTACATCTGGATACCATAATGCATTGCAATGGCCACACACATTCATAGACAGGACTCACAATTATGGGGTTTACTAAGGAAATGAGCAAGGCACAATTCAGGATCAGAAACAACTCAGGATACATCAATCATACAGTCAGGAATGCCTCTTATCTGCTATATAGTAGTCATGTCTTGCTCTTATAATCAGCCATCTTTCCCCTCAGCTTTTTCCCTGCTCAGGCAAGTATTAGAAAGCACTTTTGCCAATTTGTAATTGCCAAGAGAGCACATTATACAAGCCAGCCTTCTGCCCATGGGTACCCAGCTTTACTCAGTCCATGGACCTAGAAGCCTGTAGCTGCTCTATCCCTCCATTCTACTGCTTCTGCCACCACCTCTTCTGTCCTGCTTTTCCAGGTAGGAATCTCATGTTCCTCTCATGCTCTTCCTTCTTGATGGTACTAGGGTCATCTGTTCTTACTTCATAGATGGTTCCTTTCAAGCCTAGTTGTTGTTACTGTTTTCAGGTGCCATCAAGTGGGAACCAACTCATAGTGACCCCATGCACTTCAGAACAAAACAATGTCTGATCCTGGGCCAACCCCACCACCGCTGCCACACTTAACGCCATCAATGATGCCACCTGGCTGATCCATCTCGTTGGAGGTCTTCCTCTCTTTCTCTGACCCTCCAT
>NW_006408688.1:3378902-3380306 GCF_000296735.1 Chrysochloris asiatica | reverse complement strand
CCAGAGATAGGGTTTTATGCACACTATTTGCATGGTCCCACCCAAGCATTTGGTGAGAATTAAGACAACTGGAGAGAAAATCCATATCAAGTAAATTCAGGGTACCACAGGATCATATCACCTGCAAATGGAAAGTTTTGCTTCTTTGTCAATTTTAATGCCTTTAGTTTTCCTTTCTTGCCTTGCAGCACTGATTAAGACTTCATGCATAATATGGAAAGGAAACGGTGATAAAGGGCATGCTTGTATGATTCCTGTTCAAATGGGAAAGCATTCAGTTTCTCTCTATTGTGAATAATATTGGTTGTTGGATTTGTAAGTTGTTTTAAGTGCCATTGAGTAGGTTCCAACACAGTATAAGGTTTTCAAAGAGCAACTAGTGAGTTTGAACAAATGATGTTTTGGCTCAAACCAATCTCGCAATCCTACATTTATCCTACTTTGTGCAATTTCTCTTTTTAAAAATTAAAAATAATTGTTTTTTTGACTGGCAGACAAAGCCTGGTTTTATTGAATGAGTGATATATAATTGCTTAGGCCACTATGTACAGACAAGATCAAGGGAGCGTTATTTCTTGGTCTTTTCCTCCTTGGACGGAGTCTTGATTATGTCTTATTTTTTGGCCTGGAGCCACTCCTCATGGTGCTTTCATGCTTCCATGGTCTTAGACCTGCAGGCCTCAACCTGGTCAACCAGGAGTTTCTTACATGCCTTGTTTGCCTTCAGGTTGTGGGTATTTTCTATGAGATTCTGCTTGTGATTAAACATATTCCTCTTTACTTTCAGGTACAGGCTGTGATACACGTAGGGTCAATCTTCTTAGCGTCACCATATCTTCTGAGCAGCAGGTGCAGAATTCTCATCCTACTCATCCCTTTGCCTTACCTATGACTTTATGCCTGCCTTTCTGGTGCACTAAGGTATTTTTTCCAGCATCAAGCCCTAGAATGGTCTATTACAGGCTTGTGGATGATAAGGCCATCTTTGATCAGTTTCCAGATTTGGTGACAGGAGTAGGCATTGGCAATTTCACTGGTCTCATTGGGGTCCAATCAGACCTTCTTCTTGCCACAGCAGAGGACAGTTGGAGGCAAGCTTCTTCTGAAGCCTGAGTATATTCATGGCTGAGGTTGCAGTGCCAAAAGAAAAGGAGGAATTTTTCTTCTATTCCTATTTTGTTAATGTTTTTATCAGGTGTTGTTTGATTTTCTCTAATGCCTTTCTGTATCAATTGATATGATCACATGACTATTTTCCTTTGCTTTATTTATGTGTGCATTACATAGAGTTGAACTATCCTTACATATCTAGTATGATTCCCACTTGGCCATGATGTGTGTGTTTTTGATATGTTCTTGAATTCCATTGACTAAGATTTTGTTGACAAATTTTACATACATGCT
>NW_006408688.1:3376317-3378222 GCF_000296735.1 Chrysochloris asiatica | reverse complement strand
CAAAATGAAGTCTTTGACAAATTCAATCTTTTCCCCATTTATCATGATGCTATTTATTGATACAATTATGAGGACTTTTGTTTTCTTTACATTGTGGTTCAATCCATACTGAAGGCTATAGTCTTTGATTTTCATCTGTAAACATTTTCAGTCCTCTGTGCATTCAGCAAGCAAAGTTGTGTCATCTGCATATTTCAGTTGTTAATAGGTCTTCCTCCAATCTTGATGCCACAGTTTTCTTCATATAGTTTAACTTTTCAAATTATTTGCTCAACATAAAGTTTGAGTAAGTATGGTGAAAGAGTACAGCCCTGGTGTACACTTTTCTTGATTCTAAACCATTGAGCATCCCTTAGTTGCAGTAAAAAAAACCTGATTCTTGGTCTATGTACAGGTTTCTCATAAGCACAGTAATGTGTTATGGAATACCCATTCTTCACAATGATATAAATAGCTTGTCATTATCCACACAGTCAAAAACCTTTTCATAGTCAATAAAGCTCAAGTAATTGTCTTTCAGGTATTCTTTGCTTTCAGCCAAGATTCGTCTAACTAAGTCCCATGCCTTCTTTTGAATCTGGCATGAGTTTCTGGGTATTTCCTGACAATGTACTGTTGCAGCCAGTTTTTCAAAACAAATATCTTCAGCAAAATTTTACTTACATGTGATATTAGTGATATTGTTTGATGATTTTGCAATTTTGTTTGGCCACTTCTCTTTGGAACAGGCACAAATATGGATCTCTTTCCATTCGCTGGCCAGGTAATTGTCTTACAATTTTCTTGGAATAGTTGAGTGAGTGCCTTCAGTGCTACATCAGTTTGATGAAATATTTAAATTTGTATTCTTTTAATTCCTGGAACCTTGTTTTTACCAATGTCTCAATGCAGATTGGAGTTCATCATTCAGTACCATTGACTTTTGATAATATGCTACCTCTTGAAATGGTTGAATAACAAGCATTACATTCAGTATTTTCCGATGTTGTTGTTGTTGATAAGTGACATTGAAATAGTTCTGATCATAGTGACTCTGTAGACAGTTTCCAATAAGTGACTGCTGGATTTGAACTACTGACTTGAAGAACAGTGTTCATCTGACATCTCCACATCTTAGAATTCTTCAGTATTACAAGTGGAGGCTTGGGTTTTTTTTCCTTCACTTTTTTCAACTTGAGAAATGCTGTGTATGTTCTTCCCATTTGGTTTTCTAATTCCAGTTCTTTGAACATTTCATTATAATACTTGACCTTGTCTTCTTCAGCCGTCCTTTGAGATTTTCTTTTCAGGTTTCTTACTTCCTCATGTCTTCCATTCACTTTAGCAACTCTACGTTAGAAAGCAAGTTTCAAAATCTATTCTGACATCTTTCTTTGTCTTTTATTCTTTCTTGTCTTTTCATTGATAATTCACTTTCTTCATTTATGATGTTCTTGATGTCATCTCACAATTATTCTGCTCTTCAGTCATTGGTGTCTAATGGATCAGATCTCTTCTTGAAATGGTCTCTGATATAAGGTGGGATATATTCAAGGTCCTATTTTGGCTCTTGTGGAGAAGATTTTATTTTCCTCAGTTTCAGTTGGTGGTATGTTCCACAGTCTGCCCCAGTCTTTGATTGGTCTAATGATATTAAGTTTTTCTACTAGCTCTTTCCATGTTGTTGTCAGGTGCCATCAAGTCAGTACTGACTTACAGCAACCTTATGCACAACAGAACGAAACACTGGTCAACCTTGGGCCAACCTCACTACTGCTGCCACAATTGAGCCCATTGATTCTGCCACTTGGCCAATCCATCTCGTTGGGGTTCTTCCTCTTTTTTTACTGACCCTCAACCTTGGCAAACATGATATCCTTCTCCAATGAATGGCCCTTTCTTACAATATGTCCAAAGTATGAGAGA
>NW_006408688.1:3372386-3374035 GCF_000296735.1 Chrysochloris asiatica | reverse complement strand
TCATCAAGGCCGTATTCCTAACTACTCTTCCATTCTTTTTTTCCAACCTTTGCCTTTCAATCACCATTAATCATCAGTACACCATGAATGCATTTTTGTAGAATTCTTCATTTTTATCATCACTGGCTTTAATGGTTGGTGCATAAATTTAAACAATAGTGGAATTAACTGATCTTCCATGTAGGTGTATGGATATTAACCTATCACAAGCAGTGCTGTACATCAAGATAAATCTTGAAATATTCTTTTAGATGATGAATGCTACACCATTCCTTTTGAAATTAGCAAACTAATGTGACAAGTTAGTTGTCATATTCAAAATGGCCAATACCAGTTCATTTCTGCTCACTAATGCCTAGGATATTGATCTTTATATATTCCATTTCATTTTTGGCATGTTTCAATTTTCTTAGGTTTATATATCATGTATTCAATATTTTTATGACTAATGAATGTTTGCAACTATTTCTTCTCATTCTAAGTTGTGCCTCATCAGCAGATGAAGTTTCTGAAAGCATCATCCCAGCTAACTCTACTTTGAGGAGGCAACTCCTCCCCAGATACATTTGGAGTGTCTTCCAACCTGAGTAATTCATTCCCCAGCACTATATTTGACATTATAGCATTATGCTCTCTTCATAAAATTTATTCAGGAAATTGCCATTCTTTTCTATTGTCTGGAATAATATAAGTAGAATTAGTGGTATCTCTTTTCTGAATGTTTGGCAGAATTCATTAGTAAAGCGATCTGTTTTAAAAAGCCTGAACTTTTTGTTGTTGTTGTGAGCTTTTCAATAACTTGATCAATTTCTTATTAGATTTCTGTTCATGTTTTCTACTTCCATCTGTGTTATTGGGTTAGTAGTGTTTATATAGACAACACATCTTCAAAGAAAAATTATCAGGAAAACCCCAAAACAAAAATAGCAGTATGACTGGTTACTACAAGAATAATCAAGATGTTCACTAGGAAGCCTTCAAGGCAAGCAATCAAGTTATTTTAGGACAAACCCTCATCTAAGACTGAGACTCAAAGGGAACACATGAGCAGGTGTGTAAGCTTGCTCGTGCCCATGTTGGTCTACTGGTGAGTGGAAAAGGGGGAAAGGGAGCAATGAAGAAATAGGGTGATTCAACCATGTTCCACAGGCTCCTGTTGACCTGGAGATGAGAGAGATGGGTAAGGGCTGGTTGGTCTAAAGTATGGTGAGACCTGGGGACACCTGAGCTTATGAACAAGGACATAGTCACAGAGGGCTATCACTGAAAGTGAAGCATCCAGCTGATATTTAGTGAGAGGAGTTGCACAAGAACACCCAAAGTTGCAGATAGTACCCATTTGACCTAGACTTGGTGGCTTGATAATCAGAACTCGACTAGAGCAGAAGGAGGAAAGAACAGAACAATTTTTGTTAAAGGAAATGAGGGTACAGTCTGATGAACTTGACTTATACTCATGGAGGTAGTAACTCTAAATACCAATAGAGAGGGAAGGAGTCTTCACATCAAGTATCAATGTTATCCCCTCTGTACACAGGCTAGATAAGGACGGGCAGTTTAGACACTGACTACCTAAAATGAGGGGACTATAAAGGCACGAAGTGACTGGCTTTCAAAGTTTCAAGGGGAAGTTTAGTTTAATTGTGTCT
>NW_006408688.1:3369407-3371846 GCF_000296735.1 Chrysochloris asiatica | reverse complement strand
GTAATGAAACAATGTGTTTGATTTGTTGAATGTAAAACTGATTATCTGCGCTTTAAACTTTCACTCAATCTACAATAGAAACCTTAAAAAAAAAAAAAAGTGATTCTGAGTCATAGTGAGCCTATATAGTATTTCCATATTTCCAAGTAGTGACTGGTGGGCTTGAACCACAAACCTCGCAATTATAAGGTTAGCAACCCAGTGCTTATTCTATAGTACCATACCTGGAAGTCCTCAGGACACCAATAAAAAATCAAAGGGTGTGTTCCCTTACATTTGAACTCCTGGTTCCCACTAATCCTTTGATAATTCACTAGCACAAACAATCCATATCATTAAAAAGTGGTATGCTTAGAATTATAATTATGTTACAAAAAAACTATGCAAATGAAAATATATGTAGGGTGAGCTCTGGAATGTTTCCAAGCCAGAGCATCCATGATCCAATAAGAGACATGCTAACCTCCTATTCCCACCCCCTACTCCTCCACCACACATATATACACAAAGCCATACACATGCATTAATATGTTCAACCAATCAAAAAAGCTTATGGGGCTTTGTCCCTAGAACTTTACTGGGGTCTCATTACTTAGATGTGATGGATTGACTCACCCCAATGTCCATGTACATTGAATCTCCTTGACCTAGGGACAGAAAGCTGTGACAATGGAAAAATGGCAGAAGAGCAGCAGTAGAACCAAGAACCAGAGCATGAGACAGAGTGGTGGGTGTCCTAGCTCATGTAGCAAATAAAACTGAGTGACTTTGGATAGGATGCTTACTTACAAAAATGGGATGCCTCTAGGTACTTAATTGGAGGAACTAGGTTTGCTGACCCACAGAGTTGGATCTAAGTGACTGCTGAGCCTATGGTGGAGAGGTATGTTCTATGGAGCATTTATCAGCAGGCCTAAAAGAGCTTTGTAACATTACCCAGGCAGAGAGAGGCTTGCCTAGGGGCACAGCTAAGAGAGGCTGTCCTGACTGGACAACTGTGTCCTGAGCAGTTTTGATGCTGAACTGGAACCTGTTAAATTCCCTAATAAACTCCATAACTGTGATTATGATGTCTGTATTCTGTGTAGCCATTGTAATGAATTATGAAACCTAGCAGAGTAAGGAGGGCTGTGGAGAAGTGGTTGAGTGTCATTTTTTGTTTTTTGTAGTACAGTTTATCTGCTAGAAAAAGATATACATAAAATGTTTTTCTCAGTGCCTTATTTAGTGGTTATTTGAGCTGAAATTTCACTTTAGGCATCTCTGAAAACAAAACAAAAATTAGTTAAAATGAACAAAAGCTACCAATTTAAGAGTACGTAAGTGATACACCAAACACTCAAGTATTAAAATAAGTCCCTTTGTGGTATAAATAGTAAAGTGCTTGGCTACTAACTGAAAGATTGACAGTTGAAATATACCCAAAGGCATCTCAGAAGAAACATCTGGCAATCTACCTCCAAGAGATCATAATTATGGAAAACCCTATGGAGTAGAATCCCACTCTGAAACACATGGGACTGTCATGAGTCAAAACTGATTCCTTGGCAACCAGTTTGGTTCTTGGGTACTTAAAATGCACATTATTTTAATTAAACCTGATATTAATCATGCACGATCAATTTTACCCTATTTTAAAGAAAATGGAAGTAAGGCTTTATGCTACCTTTATTAGACCTTAAATTCTGAACACTTGGTTTGAGGGAGGCTGTGATTTACAGTGAGCCCTGGTGTGGCATTGTAGGATAAGCACTGGATTGGAAACTACAAGGTTGGTATTTCAAACCCGTTAGCCACTCTCAAAACTGTATATTGGGTTACTATGAGTTAGAACTGATTCTATGGCAGGCAACAATAATAGTTTATAGTGGGGATCTGTGATCCTTAAGGTTTTATGTGGTTTAACAGTTAAGACAAAATAATTCCCCATGTTAAGCTGTAATAAATATAATGGAATTATCTCCCTTGAATGTGATCTGATATGAGAAGTCTTGACCTAATATTAGATCCTAGGTAGTATATGTTCACTTCTGTGATGATGATGGAATTATTACAATCTACAGGATTAGATTGTATCTTGAGTCAATCTCTTTTAAGTTATAAAAGAGACAAAGTGAGCAGAGAAAAAGGGATCTGGTGTGGCACTGTGAGTTAATGAGCTGGACTGCAAAGTCAATTTGAAACTCAATGTCAGCAGTTCAAGCCCACAAGCTGCACCTTGGAAACCCTATATAGGGTTGCTATAGGTCTGAACTAAGTCTGAGAAACTTAAGAAAAACAACATTCTGCATAAGAAGGAAGAGATGGCAGTGGAGTGTGTCTTTTGGACCTAGGGTCCCCACACTGTGAAGTTCCTAGATTCAGGGAAAGATGGATGCCAAGGCACATGGCGATCTCTGTGGAAGACTGGGCCTACTATACACTTTTACCCAGAGCCAG
>NW_006408688.1:3366843-3368126 GCF_000296735.1 Chrysochloris asiatica | reverse complement strand
AGTACTGGTCACTCTGAAGTAGAAAAATTCTGATGATTTTATTAGGCTAAGTCTATCAAACAATGTGCATTTTGTATAATATTATTAATATTATCAATACTAATTTGTGGATTTTATATCTTACCCAAGCCAAATGACTGCATTATTACTCTTGATGAATGTCTTCTAAAAATATATGGGAGCCATGCCTGATTTCCCTGGCTTCTTAAGGGGGAAAGAGAATCAAACTCAAAATCAGCCCAAGGCCGATTCCTATGAAGCAGAGGTCAGACATGCTTCCACACTACAACCTTCTTTACCCTGTTCTGAAATCAACCATTCTTCCCACAGTACTCTCTGCTTCACATCTGGGTTTGATACTCCACTGCAACAGTCACAAATAACTCATAACAGTGCTCACGATTATGGGGTTTACTAGGGAAGTGAACAAGGTGCAATTCAGGATCAAGACCAACTCAGAACTTAGCAGTTCTCCAGTTAGTAATGCCTCTTGTTTGCCATATTGCAGGCATGTTTCACTCTGATCTTTGGCCTCTCAGCCATGTGGGTCCTTGGTTTCTTCCCTGCTAGGGCAAGTGATACAAAGCTCTTTTAGCCAGGTTGTGAATGCCCAAAAGTCACATTCAGCAATGGAGTCTCTTGCCTATAGGCATTCAGCTTTACTCAGTCCATAGGCCTAGAATTGGAAGCTGTTGTGTCTCTCCATGCTAGTGCCTCTGCTGTGATCTTATCATAGCCCCTGAACAGATTCAATGATACTGAAGGAAGAAATCCAAGGCACACTGAAGACATTGGCAAAGTACGAGGTACTGGGAATTGATGGAACACAAATTGAAATATTTCAAAAATGATGTAGCATAGGAAGCACTCACTCATCTATACCAAGAAATTTGAAAGACAACAACCTGGCCAACTGACTGGAAGAGATGCATATTTGTGCCCATTCCAAAGAAAGATGACCTAACAGGTTGTGGAAATCATAGGACAATATAATCATAATAACATGCAAGTACAATTTTTCTGAAAATAATCCAAAAATGACTGCATCTGTACATTGACAGAGAACTTCCTTTTTCAAGCTGGTTTCAGAAAACAATGTGGAATGAAGGGTATCATTGCTGACGTCAGCTGGATCTTGGCGAAAAACAGAGAATATCAGAAAGATGTTCACATGTATTTTATTGACTATGCAAAGACTTTGATTGTGCGGATCATGACAAACTATTGACCACATTGCAGAGAATGAGTATTCTGGGATGTTTAATTGTGCTCATGAGGAACCT
>NW_006408688.1:3365349-3366271 GCF_000296735.1 Chrysochloris asiatica | reverse complement strand
AATTCTGTGAAAGTTGAACAGTGAATAAGGAACACCATAGAAGAATTGATGCCTTCATGTTATGGTGTTGGAAGACTATATTAAAAGTACAGCAGACTGAAAAAAGAACAAACCAATCTGTGTTGGAAGAAGTGCAGCCAGAGTGCTCCTTTGAAATCAACATGACCAGACTTCATCTCTCATACTTCAGGCAAATTATCAGGAGGGACCAGTACTTGTAGAAGGATAATATGTTTGGTAAAGTATAAGTTTGGAGAAAAAGAACAAGACCCGCAACAGCATGGATTGGCATAGTTGCCACAGCAATGGGCTCAAACGTGGCAATGATTGTGAGATTGGCACAGAACAGGAAAATGTTTCATTTCATCATGCATAGGGTCTCTATGAGTTAATATTGATTCAATGGCACTTAACATCAACAGCAACACCAATATTTATGGAAGTATAGTGCCACATCTCCCCCCCATGGAGTAGTTGGTGGGTTCAAACCATCAACTTTCTTGTAATAGGCAAACACTTTAACCACTGTGCCACCAAGACTCCTTTGACTATATATTATTATTATTGTTGTTGTTAAGTGCCATCAAGTCACTATAATATTGTTGTTGTTGTTGTTAGGTGACTTCGAGTTGGTACTGACTCATAGTGACCTGATGCACAGCAGAACGAAACATGCCTGATCCTGGCCAGACTCCCTACTGTTGCCACGTTTGAGTCCATTGATGCTGCCACTTGTTGATTCTGCAACAATCCATCTTGTTGGGGGTCTTCCTCTCTTTCTCTGATCCTCCACCTTACCAAACATGATATCTTACTCCAGCAACTGGTCCCTCCTAACAATATGTCCAAAATATGAGAGACAAAGTTTGGCCATCCTGTTCTCCAAGGAGCACTCTGGCTGCACTTCTTCCAACATGGATAA
>NW_006408688.1:3361099-3364045 GCF_000296735.1 Chrysochloris asiatica | reverse complement strand
CCCGTAAAAAATTAAAACCTCTGAAACCCTGTACAGGGTCACTATGAGTCGCAACCCACTGCACGCACATAACTACACTATATATTAGGTACTATAAATGTTACGTTGATGTTGTTAGCTAATGTGAGTCAACCCTTAACTGATGGTGACACCGGGCACAAAAAAATATGAAGCATTGCCTAGACCAATGCGTTCTGCATGCTTAGTTGCTGATGAGTACATTGTATCTTATGTTTATATATGTAAAATTCTGAAAGTAATTTGCCAGACTTTCTAATTTGTATGCCTTAGTTTAGAAAAGTTGCATACCTGTCCAACATGTAAATTTCCAGTGACATGTAGGTGGTGGTTGTGCATATCTTGATATGCCCAGAGATCTGTTAATTTTAGTAAAAAACACCACCACAATGAAGTCATCTGCTAAAGCTCTAAACATAAACATTATTGATTTTTATCTGACAGCTCACTTCTATGACATCATAGTGTGGTATGTGTATTCATATATATCACGATTCTATATATATCTCTGTTTCTGTCAGAACTTTAACCTGATAACTGCAGTAGAATCCTAACTGAGAACTTTCTGATTGAAGGCTTTTCAGTAGTTTTAGTCTTCCTTTTGCTTATTTGTGAGTTCTAAATTTAATAAATTAAGCAGTTGCTATTTTAAATAAAAATTTCTATTAAAATAGAATTAAATATGTCTCTAGAAAAGAACACAGATGCTTATCAAAGCAAGAGAGATATTTTTAAATTTATATATGCAAAGGCAATTGTGTTTGCCTAGGGTGTGTCACTGGATTCCTGGTGCGGCGCTGTATGATAAGTGTTATGTATCATTAGCCTATGAGAAGTATTTTCAGGTTTTAAATAAAACATTTTGAGTCATATACGTGCACCAAGGGATGTGGGAGGAGCAGCTTCTTTGGAATTTTTTTTTAGAAAAGCTTCTTTATAGGTCTTTCATTAAGTTCATTTATGTTGATTTCTGTGCAGTTCACATGAAAAAAGGAAATGATTCATAGTCATCATCAGTATGATGTTGTTGTTTAAATCTTAATTATTGGGAGATATGGGCATCCTCTGCACCTGGATCTTGTTCTGTGATTGCAGACTTTCAACCTGAAAAGAAAGAACTCTCTGACTTTAAAATTATATAAACAAACATGACCACAAATCTAGACAACGTTGGGTGATGTCTCTAAGTATCAGTCTGTCTTTCACTCTCCGTGTTTCATCCCTTTTTTTCTTCCTTTTAAACAAATATTTACAGAACCCTCATTATACGAAAGTGCCTATGTTAGGCACCACAGATAGAGACAAAGAAGAACAAGGTTCATGACCTCAAGGATTCCAAGTTTAGCAGAAAATCAGATAGTTAGGAGAATATTCAGCTTACCCAGAGATAAATAAGATTAACTCTGTCTATAAAACAAGTCAGGAAAAACTTCAAAAGAAGAGGAAACATTTCAGCTTGATTTGACCCATCAAAGAAGGTTATCTCCCTGAGATACATGACAGGATTTCATGAATATTCTTTTCTCAATTATTAACTTTTCCTTTCTAAGTAACTTACCCTCCTGAGAGATTTTCAATAATTCTTTCATGAGAATTGAGATTCAAATTAAATCTAAGAAAATCAAGTTGCAGCAATTTAATTTAACATGTATTTTTGTACTTACTGTTTTAGAAAATGAGGGTGATACAAAGACTAATAACACAAGAGCCCTGTGACTAAAAACTTCTAGTCTATTCTATGAAAGTTTGGAGAAATATACAAATAAGTCTATTAGTTGGCAGACAGTACTGAATTCTATTGCAGATTTACAGTGTTATGAAAACACAGAAAAGAAAATGAAAGACTAATTCTACTTGAAGATCTTAAAAAGAGATATTTGACTTTGTTCTTAATCTATATTTAGTTAATGGTTTTATTTTGGTGAGTGACTATGTGAGAACACAACTTGTCAGGAACTGAGAGCGTATTGAATAAATGTATGGTGATGAGCTCACACTGAATATGCATTTAGAGGAAACCTGAAGGTTTCCTCTAAATTTTCAAATAGAGTATGAGTAATGGCCAAAGTGAAGGCTGTAGATAGAAACTAAACTGGAAGGTCAGTATAACCACAAGGTTGGCTGTTCAAATTCACCAGCCACTCCTCAGAAATCCTATACAAAATGACTATGAATGGGAGCCAACTTGACAGCATTTAACAACAACTGTAATTTGAGAATAGAGCCACTAACAAGAAACATGAATTCAGTTTTGTGGAGTATTGTTGTTGTTATTAAATGCCATTGAGTCGGTTGGACTCATAACAACCCTGTACAGGGTTTCTGAGGAGTGGCTGGTGGGTTTGAAGCACCAACCTTTAGGTTAGTAGTCCAGTGCTTATTCTATTACCTCACACTGGGTATGGAGCTTACAAAATTGAAGAACAGGGCTTCCTAAGAAAAAGAAAGAAACTAATACTTATATAAGGAAATTACACAGAGAACGAAATCCTGACAGGCCCTGGGCCATCCTCACAATCAAGATTGTAACTGATCTGTTGTTGCTGCAATTGTGTTGATCCATTTTGTAGGGGTCTTTCTCTTTTCACTGATCTCCTACATTACCAAGCATGATATATTATTAGGAGGGATCACCAAGGGACTGGTCCTTCCTAATAATATGTCCAAAGTAGGAGAGATGAAGTCTCAGAATTCTGGCCTGAAAGGAACATTCTGGTTGTACTGCTTCCAGCACAGATTTGTTTCTTCTTCTGAAAGTCCATAGTACTTTTAATATACTTCTCCAATAACATAATTCAAATGCATTGAATATTTTATGTCTTCCTTATTAATTATCCAACTTTCATATGCATACGAAGTTATTGAAAATATCATGGCTTTTTTTGTTGTTAGATGCCATCAAGAAGTACTGACTCATAGTGATCATAT
>NW_006408688.1:3355181-3360796 GCF_000296735.1 Chrysochloris asiatica | reverse complement strand
GCATCAATTCTTCTATGGTCTTCCTTATTCACTGTCCAACTTTCACATGCATATGAGGTTACTGAAAATACCATAATTTGGGTCAGATGCATCCTAGTCCTCAAACTGATATCTTTGCTCTTCAACATTTTAAAGAGGTCTTGTGCAGCAGATTTGCCTAATGCAATATGTTGTTTGATTTCTTGACTTCTGCTCCCATGAGTGTTGATGGTTGATCTGAGCAAAATGAAGTCTTTGACAACTTTAATTTTTTCTCCATTGATATAGATGTTCTTTACTCATCCAGTGGTGAGAATTTTTGTTGTCTTTATATTGATATTTGACTCATACTGAAGGCTGTGGACTTTGATCTTTATCTTTGCTTTCAGCAAGCAAAGTTGTTATCATCTGCATATCTCAGGTCATTAATGAGTCTTCCTCCAGTCCTGATGCCACATATTTCTTCATATAATCCAGCTTCTCGAATTATTTGCCCAGCATGCATATTGAATACATTTTTTGAACCCTGGTTCATACCTCTCCTATTTTAAAACCATTCGGTGTACCCTTATGGTGTTAGAAAAACTGCCTCTTGTTCTATATACAGGTTCCTCATGAGCACTATTCAGTGTTCCAGTATACTTGTACTTCACTGTATTGTCCATAGCTTGTCATGATCCACACAATCAAAAGCCTTTGAATAGTCAATAAAGCAGAGTAGTAACAAGGCTTGTCTAGCAAAGAGTTTAGTTTGGTCAGTGTATGGAGCACTAACTGAGCATCAGTTTGACAAACACTGATGCAGTGCAATTGATACTATACAGAGAAGGTCTATGCATTGATGGACATGCTTAAAGTATATTCACAAAGCTAGACATAAAATCCCTGTATTCAAAATCACAGACATGGGGGACTGATAATCAACTGGCTATTAATGAAATAAATAGTCATCTCTTTCATTTAGTTAAAAAAAAAAATTTTCAAATAGAGTAAGAGTAATGGCCAAAGTGAAATGATAACTCTAGTATTCAAAACAAAATGAAAAAAGAAGGCTTAATTTTAGTAATAACATATTTTTTTAAATATCCATTGTAGAGAAATTATTACAAATATATGCAAAGCAGAATATATTATCACCTTATTGAGCAAATAGAGCATAGAAGCAAAATTAATTAAAGTTGGTGTAGGTTTTAGTTTGAACAGAGAGCCATTAACACCTCTATAATGATTCTTTGCATATGTATAGAAAAAATTCTCAAGGACAGTATAAAACAAAATGCATATTATACATAATCTAAAGTAAGTTCCATTTCAGTACTTTGAATGGATAAAACACTGCAAATGGAACACAGCTGGAAAAAAAATCTACAGAAAGACTTGAAATGATACTTGAAAAGGGCCTTTAATGTCACTGAGGTAATTACTTTTCTCATGAAATAAGTGCTGCACTTTACTAGTAAAAGGAAAGGATGGCACTGTTTTTCTTGTTCATGTTGAGACATGACTTATCACAGTTCATTTATGAAAGCATCGTATTTTCTTGTCATATTTTGACCATGATTGTTCAGAAAAATTTATTTCACTTTCCAATTCATAAGTAGTGTGCAATCATACTAGTCTGGAAATAAATTAAAATCCACAACAATGAGCTTGAAAATAATTAAAGTTCAACTTTCCTTTCCTCTCTATTCAAAGCTTGAAGAAGGGAAAGGAGAGACTAAGACTGAAGTACCTTTCTATTATCTGGGAAGTCTTGTTCACTTTTAGGGAAATGAATGACAGTTTTTAATCATATCCAAATTCATTATGGTGGACTTTATTTTGCCATAACTACATAGCTTGTAATTTAACAATTTTAGTGTCATTTTAACAACTGAAATCATTCTTTCCTAAATTAGATACATATGTAAAAGACATTGCAATTCTAATCAAACAAAGAATTGAATTAGCTCTTAAAGTAAGTAAAATAAAGTTGGTTTTAAGCCAGTGTTAACTTAAATCACCACCTGTTTTGGTCTTTAGACTTGGTCTCCTTTGAGGATGTTTGCTAAGTTTGTAAGTCTATTTTAGGCACCTATCTGTCACTTCTGTTTGGTTGTTGTTGTTTTTAAGTGCTGTCTAGTAGGTTCTGACCCATAGTGACCCTATACAGGGTTTCCGAGGAGCAGCTGGTGAGCTTGAACTGCTGGCCTTGCTGTTCAAGCCAACTTTTCAGTACAGCACATTAACCCACAGCACCATACACATGTGAAGTTTATTTTCTTTTCATGTACATAAAATCTAGAATACCAATATCCCAGTGGAACACTATTAGATAAGCACAAGACTGCTAACCAAAAGGTTGGCAGTTCAAATCTGCCAGCTCCTCTTCGAATAACCTTTATAGGATTGTTGTTAGATGGAACTGATTTGACAACATTTGACAAACAAGAACATGAGTATTTTAACATGATTTATAAGATTAAATGAAATATAAAGACACATCATTTTTTATATTTCAGTAAAATATAATTAATTCCTTTTCAATAGGAAGAATCACCAATAGTTCCATCATATCTATATATTGATACAATATTCCTGAATGGAAATTTAGCCATATGCACTGGCTATTAAAACATATTTATTTTTTTGTCAGCCATCTCCTTTATAATAACTGGTTTGGGCGGCAGCAGTCAGCCAGGTAGGAAAGGCTGGCTCCATGGGAGAGAGATTGAAAACCCAGAAAAGCTGTGCTCACGGAACACCACTAGAGCTCTGGATGTAGCGTAAGGTCCAGGGCATTAGTTTCCTGCACACACAAGTGGAAAAATCACAGTGTAAAGTAAAATACTTTGAGTTAGAAATCACTCCAGACAGGACTCTGTCTGTGGCCACCCCAACTGGACAGAGTTCAGAGGGCAGGGCTATAGCCAGACCAGCACAGTAAACCGGCACTAAAAGCAGTGCAGTAACATTTGCAAAAGGAGGTGTGGGGGATTTTACACATTTTTTCCTCCTCTTCCTTGTTACACCTTCTTTTCCCAGCCCCAACACCTTCAGGTGGGTGGGTGCGCAACCCCCTCAAAAAAATTCCAGCGCTGACCCACAGTTTTCTCATGGCACAGAGAGAAAGGGTTTGGTGGCCGTTTATGGCATCAGCCTGTGAGTCCCAGCCCATAAAATAACTTGTACAGGACCCTTTTCTCTGGCCTATCCAGCAAGAAAAAAACCTGATCTGGCCTGACAGACAAACCATATGAACAATCTGTGAAAAACCCCAACATAAAAGGACACAACTATCTCGAGAATTATGCTGTGTACATGCAGATACTTACCTGACCTTCAGAGACAAAAAATAGTTGACAATCTGGCTCCCATTAATTTCTCAATATCTATTTGTGCACCTCTATGGTGGTGACTAAAGGAGGGACCTGAGTGATCGGACACTCCCATCCACTGCTGGAGGTTCCTATGGTACACACACACTGCCTGTGTAGCAAGGCAACTGGCCAATTGGCCACAGCTTTATTTTTGTTTCAAGTAGTGGGTTTTTTGTCTCTATTTTTATATTGCTTCTGCTTTTGGTCCTTTTGATCATACATTTTTCCTGGAATTGGGAAGTTTCTCTCCTTACATTACCAAAGAAGAGATAGCAATTGTGGCCATATAGCCAAGCTACAAACTACAAGCATACCCCATAATATTCTACCATTGAGATAAGAGCCAATAACAGCTGCTAAGCATTTCATGTGAAAAAGGAAGCCTATCTCCTGATCATAACCACCAGGAGACACCCAGTAAGCTTAATAACTCAACAACAAACATCTATTTAAGTATTAAAAAACCCACAAAACTACTGGAAATGAAAAACAAAACACATCAAAAGATCTCAAAACATGTCCCAAAACAGAAAACAGAAACTGATACAAATGAGCTGGAGACACACAAAGGCTCCCCAGAAGAGGAAGAGCAGGTTTTGGATTTGCCTGAGAAGGAATTGAGAATTATATGGAAACAAATTCAAATGCTCTGAAAAGGGGTAGAGGAAAGCAAGGAAGAAGTCAGGAAAGTACTACAAGAACAATCAAACAAGATTCATACAGCACTGGAAAAAATTCAAAACTTGCAAAAAGAGGTCCAGATGATAAATAATAAAATATCAGAAATGGACAATACACTGAAAGGGGACAGGAGCAGAATAGAAGAGATGGAAACCAGAACTAGCAAGCTAGAAGACAAATTGCTCAATACTGCTAGGATAGAAGAGCAAGCAAAAAACAAGGATAATAAAATCTGAAGATAGTATAAGATTCATGTTGGATAACATGAAGATGAACAACTTAAGAATTATTGGCGTTCCAGAACAGGAAGAATCATAGAAGTCCACAGAGGAGATAGTTGAAGAGATTCTGGAAGACAATTTCCCTAACATCTTGAATGATGAGACGATAAACATTCAAGAAGCCTAACATACTCCAAGAAGGATAGACCCTAAAAGAAAGTCACCAAGACATACAATAATCAAGCTCTCCAAAATCAAAGACAAGGAGAGCATCCTAAAAACAGCCAGGGAGAGGAGAATTGTCACTTACAAAGGCAAACAAATCAGATTAAGTTCTGAATTCTCAACAGAAACCATGCAGGCAAGAAAGTAATGATGAGATATATACAAAATGCTAAAAGAAAAAAAAAATGCCAACCAAGAATCGTCTATCCAGCAAAACTGTCAATCAAATATGATGGTGCAATCAAAACATTCCAGGATAAACAGAATCTAAGAGATTTTGTCAAAACCAACCCAGCACTTCAAAACATCCTAAAAGGAGTTCTTTGGACTGAAAACCAACAAGAGCAGACAACAACCAAAGATTCACAAGAGTGGCAACACCACCTGGAACCCAGTTAACAAATAGCAGATTTCAGAACAGAACAAAACTACAATAATGAATTCAAAAGAACTGGATGTCAATGGAAGATCTAAATAATATCAATGTCAAAGAAGGGACAAACATAGCAAAAGAGACCCAAGTGGTGAAGATGTCAGGTAGATTACAGGATACAATAGATTATTTTAAATGGAGAGAAAAGTTAATAAACTACAAGATAATCCCAAAGAAAGTTAATACTTCACAATTTACCATGAAAATGAACTTCCAAGCAGAACAAGCAAACATGAAATCTAAGAAGAAATCAACAAGAACTAGCAGAAAAAAACACAAACTTAGCACAAAAAGTCATGCAGAACAAAGCAATAAACAGCACTACCAAAAAATTAATATAATGGCAACAATTATTTCATACCTATCAATAATTACATTGACTGTCAATGGATTGAATGCAGCAGTGGAGAAACAGAGGGTGGCAGATTGGATAAGAAAACAAGGCCCTTCAATATATTGCCTGTAAGAGACACACCTTACACACAAAGACAAAAATAGACTAAAAATTAAAGGATGGAAAAAAAAACTTTACCAAGCTAAATGCAACAATATACCAGCAGGAGTGGCAATTCTAATCTCTGATAAAGTAAACTCTAAAACAAAAACGAGCATAAGAGATAAAGAAGGACACTACCTCATGATCAAAGGGTCAATTGAGCAAGATGACATAACAATAATAAATATCTAGGGAGCTCTGGTAGCGTAGTGGTTATGAAT
>NW_006408688.1:3353568-3354301 GCF_000296735.1 Chrysochloris asiatica | reverse complement strand
ATGTGCACATCCAAAAAGAGGAAAGAACCAAAATAAACAAATTAGCATAGCATCTCCAAAATTAGCAACTGACCAACAGAGGAAACCTACAGTCACCAAAAGAAAAAAAAAAAAAAAAAAGATATGAGCAGAAATAAATGAGATGGACAACAGAAAAACTATAGAAAGATTCAACAGGAAAAGAAGCTGATTATTTGAAAGGATTTATAAAATTGACAAACCATTGGCAAAATTAACAAAAGAGGAAGAAAACACAACTTATATTAGAAACCACATGGATGATGTCACAATGGAAAGAAGTGAAATCAAAAGGATAATAACAGAATACTATGAAGAGTTGTACTCCAACAAATTCGAAAACTTAGAAGAGACGGATGCATTTGTAGAAAAACACGACCTACCAAAACTTACACAGAGTGAAGTAGGGAACTTGAACAGACCCATAACAAAAGAAGAAATTGATCAGGTCATCTAAAAACTCCCAACCAAAAGAAGGCCAGGCCCAGATGGCTTCACTGATAAGTTCTACCAAACAATAATGGAAGAGCTATCACAAATTCTACTCAAATTATTCCAGAATGTAGAAGAGGATGGAAAACTTCTTAATACTTTTTATGAAGCAAGCATAACTCTCATACCAAAACCAGGGAAGGACATCACTAAGAAAGAAAACTACAGACCAATATCCATAATGAACATAGATGCAAAAATTCTCAACAAAATCCTAGCCAAC
>NW_006408688.1:3337523-3339028 GCF_000296735.1 Chrysochloris asiatica | reverse complement strand
AGAAGTTTTGTAACAAAAAAAGGGGAGTGGTTAATCTTACAGTCCAGAAACAGAGGACCCTAGGACCATCAAAAGAAGAATGCACAAATAGAATGCAGGACCTTATCCAGAGAAGCAGCAGTGCCAGAGAAGAGAATGCGTAAGAACTGGTGGCCAGGAGCAGACTTGCAGAATGTGCCCTTTGGAGATGTAAATTATCATATATGCCTGAGTGGGTTTTTTGTTTGTGTGTTTTTTTAAAAGCTAAAGTGAATAGAGAGAAATACTTTTAACTGATGGTATAGGGAGGGGATTATAATCAATGTAATGAAATAAGGTATATGAATTGTTGAATGTGAAACTGATGATGTGCCCTGTAAACTTTCACTCAATATACAATAAAAACCTTAAATTAAAAACAAAACAAAACAAAAAAAAACATTGTGTAGTCAATGTAGTATATGTAAATTAATTTCTGTTATCCTCTGCTTTCTTCCAAGTTCCATTTGACATCAGCAATGATATCCCTCATTCCACATCCTCATCTGAATTCAGATTAAAACTATGACAGTGCCCATTATGGGCACAAATATGAATCACTTCCAATCAGCTGGAACAGCCAAAAAATTGACCTTGAACATATTCCACTTGTATTTAGAGAATACTTGGAGAACAGATTGGATGTATTAGATACTAAAGACTGAAGGTCAGAAGAGTTGTGGGATGACATTAATATCATACAAAAAGAAAACAAAAGGTTATTAAGAAGACAAGAAAAAAGAAAAAGACCAAAATGGATATAAGAACAGTCTCTGAAACTTGCTTTCCATTGTAGATATGCTAAAGCAAATGGAAGAAATTAGGAGGTAAAAATGCTGAATAAAAATTTTCAAAGGGCAGTTTGAGAGGACAAAGTCAAATATTATAATGAAATGTGCAAAGACTTGGAGTTAGAAAACCAAAAGATAAAAACATGCTTAATATTTTTCAAGCTGAAAAAATTCAAGTCGTGTCTTCCAATATTGAAGGTTCCTATTGATGTTCAACCATTTCAAGAGGTAGCATATGCTCAAGATCTATTGAAGGAAGAAGTTCAGGACTCACTGAAGACACTGGCAAAGAACAAGGCTCTGAGAACTGATGTAATATAAATTGAAATTTTTCAAAAAACTATGCAGCACTGGAGGCACTAACTCATCTATGCCTAGAAATCTGAATGATAGCTACCTGGCTAACTGAATGCAAGAAATCAACATAATGCAATTTTTTCCTGTATATTCCATCTTTCTTTGTCCCCATTCCAAAGAGCAACAGAATGTACAGAAATTAAATTGACTGTATCTCTGGAAAGAAATGATAATGAAGCTCAATATCATTAGCCATACAAGGTCAGAGTCTGATTGGGAAAACACCATTAAGTGCTCATATGCAAATTCAGGGTGAAGTGAGGAAAATTGTCTGAGTATACCCTATTTGAAATTAGAGACCATTTCCAGAACAGATTTGACACATTGAATACTAATGAT
>NW_006408688.1:3334813-3336279 GCF_000296735.1 Chrysochloris asiatica | reverse complement strand
AAAAAAAAAAAAAAAAAAAATCCATACCTTCAAGATGGATTGCATCCCCGTCTAAACAAAACAAAAATCTTCACATCTGGAATAATGAACAACATCATGATAAAGGGAGAAAAGATTGAAGTTGTAAATTTCATTGTACTTCTGGTGTGGCACTGCAGGATAATGTGCTGGACTACAAGTCAATTTGAACCACAGGATTAGCAATTCAAATCCACCAGTATCTCTTCGGAAACCCTATGCAGAGTTGCTATGGGTCAGAAATGACTTGAAGGCACTTAAAAACAACATCAAAGCTTATGGAAGTAGTAGTCAACACATAAAAGGACATATTACATTGGCCAAATCTGCTGCTGGAGATTACTTTAAAGTGTAAAAAAAAATATGTCACTTTTAGAACTAAAATGCTACTGACCTAAATCATGGTATTTCCAATTGCCTCATATGCATATGAAAGGTGTCCAATGAATTAGGAAGACCAAAGAAGAATCCATGCCTTTGAATTAGAGTTTTGGCAAAGAATATTGCAAATACTATGTACTGACATAAGACAAAGCAGGTCTTTTGTGGAAAAAATACAACCAGAATGCTCCCTAGAAGCAAAGATGGTGTGATATTTCAGAGTCTACATCAACTTGGCAGAACTTGGATTTTCAGACACTTAGAAGTTAAGACATAGTAATCTTCCATGATAGTATCTAATATATTGTCATGACTTCCCCCATGATGTGATCTTGTGTGATTGCCCTGATTTAATGTAGTTATGCATGTGTTGTAAATCCTCACTTTTATGATGCTAATAGAGCTAGCACAATATACACATTATAACTTTAGCCAATTTCTTTGAGATAATAAAGAGATTAAACAGATGAGTGGTGCCCAAAGGGACATATTACCACGAAGAAAGAGCCAGCAGGAGAGTTTGTCTTTTGAACTTGGAGTCTCTGCACTGTGAAGCTCCTAGATCTAGGGGAAGATTGAGTCTAACACATATATCCAAGGAAAGTTGGGCATACAGATGCTGAAAGGCAACAAGGACCCTTCCCCAGAGATGAGAAAAAGAGAAATCTTTCCCCTAGAGTTGGCACTCTGCATTTGGACTTCTAGATTCCTAAACTTTAAAAGAATAAAACCTGCTTATAACAGGCGTCCATTTGTGGTATTTCTTCTGTTACAACAGCACTAGATAGTAAAAGCTTCATCTCACATACTTTGTTGTCAGGAAGGCCCAGTCCCTTCCTGAAAGGGACATCATGCTTTAAAAAGTAGAGGACCAGTGAAAAAGAGGAAGACCATCAACAAGATGGATTGACACAGTGGCAGCAACTGGACTCAAACATAACAACAATTGTGAGGCTGGTTCATGGACTGAGCAGTACTTCATTGTGTTGTCCATAGGGTTGCTATGTGAGTTGGAATTGACTTGATGGCACCTGAAAACAACAACATTGTTTGGCTAAGAGTTGATC
>NW_006408688.1:3332988-3334003 GCF_000296735.1 Chrysochloris asiatica | reverse complement strand
TATGTTTTTCTCCTTTCCTTGTATTTGTGGATCAGTCTAGTGTTAGGAAAGGATTCCTGGCTTTGAAATTACACCACATAATGACTTTCCAAAACACACCTTTTCTTCCTGATATCATACACTAGAGATAACATTACTCTCTGCATTAGTTGTGAGTTTAAAATCATAATAAAATGTGCAAACCCTTTTTTTGGAATTTTTTAAAATGTAAATTTGCTGTGTAAATTATCAGATTTTTATTTCTGCTGGATTTTACATAAGGCTTGAAATTCACAAAGAACCTACTTTCCCAAATCACTTTATTTAATTTATTTCTATAAGTAACATTAGAAGTCAATAAAACTAGCTGGCTAGAAAAATTCCTTTGTCTCTCACGTCACACAAATTATTTCCAATGCCTGTTATTTCACATTTGGTTTTCCATGAGGTGACAAGTCTCTTGGAGAAATTGTCTTGAATCCACTATTGATGCCATTACAATAGCTTCTCTGACAATTTTTGTATTCAGTACACAGCACAATTCTATTTTGGGTTAGAAACTGAGTTTCTCAAAGCCACTCATTAAACAAGTCAAACTTTGTACAAAGATGGGTACATGGTGTCTGGTGTATGTGTGTGAGTGTGTACTGATTCTAAAACATCTGATGAAAACTGGATTAGGTCCTTGCTCTCAAAAATTTGATCCAACAAACTTTGATTTTTAAAAAATGTGAATTTACACATTGAAACTAATTTTAATTAGTTTTAATTTGTAAATTAAAACTTTATATATAACATAAATTAAATGATTTTCAACACTGGTCTAAAGTTTGCATTTTACATGTTTCCTTTTGTTTCTTTAGCTTATTCACATATTAATGCACATAATAATAATGGTATTTTATTGTTATTATTTTTAATAACAATATATTGATCATTACCTCAATGAAGTCATGGTATGACACCATAGGATAAGAACTAGTTGTTCCTCAGAAATCCTATACGGGGTCTCTAGGAGTAAAAACTATCTTGATGG
>NW_006408688.1:3326611-3331873 GCF_000296735.1 Chrysochloris asiatica | reverse complement strand
AAGAGCTACTTCTGAATATTTAGTCACTGAAAGCCTTATGAATAGCAAAGAAACATTGTCAGATATAGTGCCAGAAAATGACCCCTCAGTTTGGAAAGCATTCAAAGTGTGACTGGGGAAGAGCTGCCTCCTCAAAGTAGAGTTGCCTATGATGACACAAATGGAGTAAAGCCTGTGGGAGTAAAGGCTGTGAAACCTTCATTTGCTGATGAGGCACAACTCAAAATGAAGAGAAGCAGCTATAAACATCCATTAGTAATAGGAACATGGGATGTACAAAGTATGAATCTAGGAAAATTGGAATTTGTCAAAAATGAAATGGAACACATAAACATTGATATTTTAGGCATTAGTGAACTGAAATGGATTGGTATTGGCCATTTTGAATCTCAAAACCAAATGGTTTACTATGCTGGGAATGACAAATTGAAGAGGAGTGGTGTTACAATCATTGTCAAAAAGAACATATACTAATCAGTCTTGAGATACAATGCTGTCTGTGATAGAATATCCACGCTCCTACAGGGAAGCCCAGTTAATACTACTATTATTCTAATTTACGCACCAACCACTAAAGCCAGTGAAGATGAAATAAAAGAATTCTATCAATGTCTTCAATCTGAAATTGATCAAACATGCAATCTGGATGTATTGATCATTACTGGTGATTGGAATGCAAATGTTGGGAACAAAGAGGAAGGATAAGTAGCTGGAAAATATGGCCTTGGTGATAGAAATGATGCTGGATATCACATGATAGAATTCTGCAAAGTCAATGATTTGTTCATTTCAAATACCTTCTTTAGACAGCATAAGAGATGATTATACACATGGACCACCCCAGATGGAATACATAGAAATCAAATTGACTACATCTGAAGAACAAGATGATGGGAAAGCCCTATATCATCAGTCAAAACAGGCCAGGGGCAGATTGTGGAACAGACCATCAATTCCTGATATGCAAGTTAAGGTTGAAGCTGAAGAAAATTAAAGCAAGTCTGTAAGAGCCAAAATAAGATGTATATATCCCACCTAATTTAGAGATCATCAGAAGAAAAGATTTGTTGTATTAAACGAAGACTTGTGGGATGACATCAAGAACATCGTACAGGAAGAAGGTCATTAAGAAGACAAGAAAGAAAGAAAAGACTAAAATGGATGTCAGAAGAGACTCTGAAACTTGTTCTCTAATGTAGAGATGCTAAAGCAAATGGAAATGGTAGAAATGAGGAGGTAATAGAGCTGGGCAGAAAACGTCAAAGGTCAGCTCTAGAACACAAAGTTAAATATAATGAAATGAGAAAAGACCTGGAGTTAGAAAACCAAAAGGGAAAAACATGCTCAGCATTTCTAAAGCAGAGGAAACAAGAAAAAAAATCAGGGCTCAACTTGCAATATTGAAGATTCTATGGATAAAATGGGAACACTGAATGGTTTAAAATTAAGAAAGGTGTATGAGAGGGTTGTGTTCTTTCACCATACTTATTCAATCTGTATGCTGAGCAAATAGTCTAAGAAGCTTGGTTATATGAAGAAACACACGGTATCAGGATTGGAGGAAGACTGATAAACAACCAGCAGTTATTGCAGATGATACAACCTTGCTTGCTGATAGTGAAGACTTAAAAAAAAATTGGTCAATGAAGATCAAAGACCACAGCCTTTGGTATGGATTTCATCTCAATGTAAAGAAAACAAAAATCCTCACCACTGGACCAATAATCAACATTCTTATCAGTGGAGAAAAGATTGAAGTTGTAAAGGACTTCATTCTTCTTGGATCAACAATCAGCACTCATGTCTGCAGCAGAAAAGAAATCAAATGACATATTGCATTAGGCAAATCTGCAGCACGAGACCGATTTAAAGTGTTGAAGAGCAAAGATGTTGGCTTGAGGACTAAGGTGCACCTGACCCAAGCCATGGTATTTTCAATAACCTCATATGCATGTGAAAGCTGGTTAGTGAATAAGGAATAAGGAGTGAATAGAAGAATTGATGCCTTTGACTTGTGGTGTTGGAGGAGCAATGATAGAAGTCCAATGTGCATTGAAAGTGCCGTGGCTGCCAAAAGAACCAACAGATCTGTGTTGAAAGAAGTGTAGCCAGAATGCTCATTGGAGGCCAGGAATCCCAAACTTAAGTCTCTCATACTTTGGACATATTGTCAGGAGGGACCAGTCACTGGAGAAGGATATCATGTTTGGTAAGCTGGAGGGTCAGAGAATAAAAGAAGGACCCCCAGAGTGATGGATTGGCCAAGTGGCAGCATCAATGAGCTCAAGCGTGGCAACAATTGTGAGGTTTGCCCAGGATCGGGCAGTGTTTAGTTCTGTTGTGCATAGGTTCACAATGAGTCTTTACTGACTCGATGGCACCTAATAACAACAACATGGGTGAAATATTGAATGATGCAGAAAGCATCAAAGAAGTTGGAAGGAAACACAAAGAGATTATACCAAAAATAAATGGTTGATGTTCAAACATTTGAAGAGATAGCATATAATCAAGAGCAATGATAGAAGTCCAATGTGCATTGAATGCATTGGCAAAAGACAAATGCCAGTAATTGATGAACACAAATTGAAAACTTTCAACACATTGATCCAGCATGTGGACATTCACTCATCTATGCAAAGAAATATGAAAGACAATTACCTGTCCAACTGACTATCACAGATCCATATTTGTAACCATTGCAAAGAGATGTGACCCAATGGAATGTGGAAAACACAGGACAATATCATAAATATCTCATGCAAGCCAAATTTTGCTGAAGATAATCCATGAAGACTATCACTTAGTTCACAATAAAAACTTAAAAGAAAAAAAAGAGGAAGAAATAGATATAAAAATGCCTTGAGACTTCTAGAAAATAAAGAGAAAGAGACAACATCCATATCATTGGAGAAAAGATCAAAGTTGCCACAAACTTCACTTGCTTGTATCACCCATAAACATTCATGGAAGCAGCAGTCAAGAAACTAAACAAAGTATTGCATTAAGCAAATCTGCTAAATAAGACCTTTTTAAAGTATTGAAGATCAAAGATCTCAGTTTGAGAACTAACTTGTGCCTGACCTAAGGCATGGTATATTCAATAACCTCATATTCTTGTGAAGTTGGACAGTGAATAAGGAAGACCTTAGAAGAACTGATGCTTTTAACTTATGGTGTTAGAGGAGAATATTAAAATACTATGAATTGCCAAAAAAATAAACCAATCTGTGTTGTAAGTAGTACTGCCACATGCTCCTTGGATGGCCAGACTTCCTCTCCCATATTTCAAACATATTGTCATGAGGAACCTGTTTCTGGAGAAGAATATCATGTTTGTTAATGTGGAGGGTTGCAGAAAAAGAGGACATCCTCCAATGAGGTGGACTGACATGGTAATGTGGCAATGGGCTGCAGCATAGTAATAATTGTGATGTTGGTGCAAGACCTACCATTTTTTCATTGTTATGCATAGGGTGACTATAAGTCGGTACCAATTTGATGGCACCTAACAACAAAAACAATCACTAACAATTCAGTTAAACTCCTCTCTGATGCATTGGGGAACATAAGACATTTCAACAAGTGTTTCAATATTAGGTTAAAATTATTGTTTTGTAGGGCAGTATGTAGTGCACCTGAAAATAAGGAGCTTGGAAATCAACAGATTTACTCAGTTAAGTTGTGATCTTTATCACACCCATATTTATTCATACTAGATATTTAATTCAGAATATAGACACGTGGCAATGGGTTTGGTTTGAGGGTATTTGTAATATGATTATTAAACACAAAGGAGTCTTGGTGGTGCC
This sequence comes from Chrysochloris asiatica, assembly GCF_000296735.1. Classification (NCBI taxonomy): domain Eukaryota; kingdom Metazoa; phylum Chordata; class Mammalia; order Afrosoricida; family Chrysochloridae; genus Chrysochloris; species Chrysochloris asiatica. The sequence continues at coordinate 3,328,061 of NW_006408688.1, read as the reverse complement.
ATGATTAAATGCTCAACTGGTAACAAAAAGTTAGCAGTTTGTACCCACCAGTAGCTTCGCAGGAGAAAGATGCAGCTATTTCTATAGGACATCTCCCTATGGGACATTGCTTCACTGAGTCATAATGGACTGGGTGGCAATAGGTTTGATTTTAAGTATATAAATAGAATATGTACAGTTACTATAATTTTAATTAATATAAATTAATGAAAAGAATAGTTAAATTTAAAATAGCCATAATAACGAAAGTGATGTTAAGTACTATTTATTTCTAAGTCTCTTAAAAGTCATAGAAAAATTAAAAAGCAAATTAATTATCATCAGGCTTTTCCTCTTTTCTTTTTTTTTTGTCTACCTCCATCTCTGATATCACTGCTTCTCTGGGTAGGGTCCGACTCTCTGATCTTTTCCCTTCATGTTCTCAGGGACCTCCGCTCCTTGACTGAAAAGTCAATCACTCCTCTCCTTGCTACAGAACGTCTACCTTTATGTTTCCAACACTCACAATCAGTCCTGATAACAATTATTCACTATTGTATCACAAGGGCCTTATACCTATCTCCTTTCATCAGCCTCTCCCAGACAGATTGTATACTACTCAGTGGAGATTCTACCTTCCTACCCACCCTCTAGATCTAGGTTCCCTCTTGAAAGCTTGTAAGCCAGTCACTTCTTGCATTTGTAACCCCCACCCCCACCCCCACTTTGGGTAGCTAATGTCCAAGTCACCCATCCCTGTCTACTCTGTGTATTGGGTGGGTGATAATGCAAGCTTTTCCTCTTTTGAATTAAAATCATGTGAGGATTTAGTTAGGTATCTCTAATTTCTTAGTCATAGAACATTCTACTATACTATTTATAAATATATGTGTAACTGATTTCTCTTGACTATCTGTAATTAAGGATCATTTGCAAAAATATTGAGAGGTAGAGGAGGAACATGAAGGGAAGTGAATCCTTACTTGAGCACTTAGTGCCTCCTTTTGTGTTCTTTTTAAAAAACTTTTTATTATGAATTGAATGAAGGTTTACAGACGTGATCAGCAGTGTTACATTAAACAAATCATACACAACAATTATTCTGCTTTCTCCTTGTTGCTGCCCATATACACATACCTTCTTTCAAATTCATATATTTCATATATCTCAATCTTCTTCCCATACCCATTCAGACTGTGTATCTGTCCATGTAGTTACACAGAGATTACTGTCATACTAAGGCTGTGTATGTATCATTATTTGCCTCTATCCCCTTTAGCCCTTACATACCTCCCTATATCTTCACCTATCTTCATAATTCTTCTGCCAGCTTCCCTCTCTTGTACATTGCCTTTCTCCTTCTTATGTATTGCTCTCCCCTCACTCAAGTTAACATGTGTCTACACTCTACAGAGAGTTTTGCACTCCCTTTCCTCCCACAACTGGCAACTACCAATTCTTTTTTTTTTTT
>NW_006408688.1:3319318-3325746 GCF_000296735.1 Chrysochloris asiatica | reverse complement strand
TGATCCAAGAAGAATGAAGTCTTTGAGAACTTCAATCTTTTCTCTGTTGATAAGAATGTTTTTTATTGGTCCAGTGGTGAGGATTTTTGTTTTCTTTGCATTGAGATGTAATCCATACCAAAGGCTGTGCTCTTTGATCTTCATCAGTAAATATTTTAAGTCCTCTCCACTTTTAGCAAGCAAGGTTGTATCATCTGCATATTGCAGGTTGCTAATGAGTTTTCCTCCAATCCTGATGCCACATTTTTCTTAATATAACCCAGTTTCTTGGATTATTTGCTCAGCATACAGGATGAATAAGCATGGTGAAAGAATACAATCCTGTCACACATCTTTCTTAATTTTAAACCATTCAGTTTCCCCATGTTCTGTTCAAACAACTGCCTCTTGCACCATGTACAGATTCCTCATGTGCACAATTAAATGTTCCAGAATACTCAACTTCTCAATGTTGTCCATAGCTTGTCATGATCCATCCACACAATCAAAAAACTTTGTTTAGTCAATAAATCACAGGAAAACATCTTTCTGCTATTTTCTGTTTTCAGCCAAGATCCATTGAACATCAGCAATGTTAGCCCTCATTCTACGTTATCTTCTGAATCTGACTTGAGCTTCTGGAAGTTCTCTGTCAATGTATGATTGCAGCTGTTTCTGTATTACCTTTAGTAAAACTTTACTTGTGTGGGATATCAAAGATATTGTCTGATGATTTCCGCATTTTCTTGGGTCACCTCTCTTTGGAATAAGCATAAATAGTTTTCTTCCAAATTTCTTGGCATAGATGCATGAGTGCCTCCAGTGCCACCTCATTTTCTTGAAAGATTTCAATTTTCATTCCATTGTTTCCTGGTGCCTTGTTATATTTCAATTCTTTCAATCTACCTAGGACTTCTTCCTTCAGTATCATTGGCTCTTGATCAAATGCTACCTCTTAAAATGGTTGAACATCAACCATTTCCTTTTGATACAGTGACCTGTGCCTTCCAACGATCTTCTTTCGATGCTTTCTGAATCATTCAATAATTTGCCCAGAGACTCCTTCAATAACGAAAGTTGAAGTTTACATTTTTTCTTCAGTTCCCCCAGCTTGAGATACACTGAGCGTGTTCTTCCCTTTTGGTTTTCTGACTCCCGATCTTTGCATTTTTTAGTGCAATATTTGACTTTGTCTTCTAAAGCTGACCTTTGAAATTTTCTGGTGAGCTCTTGTACCTCCTCATTTCTTCCTTTTGCTTTAGCGTCTCTATGCTTGAGAGCAAGTGTCAGTGTCTCTACTGACATCCATTTTGATATTTTCCTTCTTTCTTGTCTTCTTAATGACTTTTTGGTTTGTTCCTATATGACGTTCTTGATGTCATCCTACAACTCTTCTGGTCTTTGGTCTTTAGTGTTTAATGTATCAAATCTGTTCTTCAGATGATCTGTAAATTCAGGTGGGATATAGTCAAGATACTTACTCAACCTGTATGCTGAGCAAATAAGACAAGAAGCTGGATTTTATGAAGAAAAACATGGCATCAGGATTGGAGGAAGACTCATTAATGACTTGTGATATGCAGATGATACAACCTTGCTTGCTGAAAGTGAAGAGGACTTAAAACATTTACTGATGAAGATCAAAGAACACAGCCTTCGGTATGGGTTGCATCTCAATGTCAAGAAAATAAAAATCCTCACCACTGGACCAATAAACAACATTCTTATCAATGGAGAAAAGATTGAAGTTATCAAGGACTTCCTTCTTCTTGGGTCAACTATCAACATTAGCGGAAGCAGCAGTCAAGAGAGCAGACAACATATTGCATTAGGCAATTCTGATGCACAGAAACTTTTTAAAGTGTTGAAGAGCAAAGATGTGAGCTTGAGGACTAAGGTGCGCCTGACCCAAGCCATGGTATTCCAATAACCTCATATGGATGCGAAATCTGGACAGTGAATAAAGAAAATCGTAGAAGAATTGATGCCTTTGAATTATGGTGTTGGAGGAGAATACTAAAAGTGCCATGGATGCCAAAAGACTCAATAGATCTGTTTTGGAAGAAGTGCAGCTAGAGTGGTCCTTGGAGGCCAAGATGGCTGAACTTCGTCTCTCATACTTTGGACATGTTATCAGGAGGGAACAGTCGCTGGAGAAGGATGTCATGCTGGGTAAGATGGAGGGTCAGAGAAAAAGAGGAAGACCCCCAACGAGATGGATCAGCCAGGTGGCATCATTGATGGGTCATATGTGGCAGCGGTAGTGAGGTTGGCCCAGGATCGGACATTGTTTTGTTCTGCTATGCATGGCGTTGCTATGAGTTGATTCCAACTCGATGGCACCTGACAACAACAACATATTCAAGGTCATGTTTTGGCTCTTTTGAACTTCTTCTCATTTTCTTCAGCTTCAGTGCGACTTTGCCTATGAGCATTTGATGATCTCTTCCACAATCTGCTCATGGCCTTGTTTTGACTGATAATGGAGCTTTTCCATCATTACTTTACATAGATGTAGTCAGTTTTATTTCTGCATATTCCATTTGGTGAGATCCATGCATATTTCAGTTTTTAAACTTGCTGAGGCTTGCTTTGTGACCTAACATATGATCTATTTTGGAGAGTGTTCAATATGCACTGGAAAATAATTTTGTGCATCTCAAATTGTTTATTTTGTTTGCTTTTTCCTGTAGTGCTTTCCTGAGTTGTTCCTTGTTTTCCTCAACCTTTCTTCGTATCCTTTGGATGTACCTAAATATTCTCTCAAATTCTTTTTCAGGTAGTTCCAATGCTTTTTTTTTTCCCCCTTAAAAATGTTTTCTTGCTCTGCCTCTTGTTTATGTGCTTGAGTCACTCTGTCTTGTTTCTTCATGTGAATGGAAATTGTTTGCTGCTTTTGAAAAAATTGTGATGTTGTATCTGTATTAAGTTGTTGACTTCATGTGATTTATTCTTAGGTAATCACCAACTGTCTCCTCGTGGATATGATCAGGAGATGAACTTGTCTACCATTTTATGTTCACCATTTGTACAGTTCAGTTTACGATGGATTTGGTTGATGTTGGTTGTTGTCATTGATGCAACAAAAACCAGCTTATATTGACTCTTGCCCAATGGGTTGGGCTATAGAAGATATGGTTCTGACTGTCCTATCTGAATACAATTGTTGTTCTTGTTGTCTTCTGTCAGGTAAGCAGAAAAGAGAAAAAAAATACACAAGAGAGTTAGGAAAGCAAATACAAATCATCAAACGACACCAAAAGAAAAGAAAATAGTAATGAAAAACACAGACAATAGTCTAGCAAAAGAATACAAAAAACAAGAGAAAAAATAGAGAATGGAATATGCAATAATAAGATAAAAACAAAAGACATTAAACAAAAAGAAAGAAAAAAAATTTAAACACAATATGGAAAGGAAAGATTAAAAGAGAAAGAGACTAGAGAGTAGTAAAAATAAATAAGTAAATAAATAATGCTTAAAAACTCAAATAAAGATGGATAAAAAGAGAAGATGAAGAACCAAAGAATCAGTAGCAGTTGGGAAAGAGAAGCAGGAAAAAAAGAAATGAAAATGAAAGGGGAAAGAAAAATCAGAGAAAGCAAGAAAAATATATGTTAGAAAGAAAGAATAAACAAACAAAAGTAATGAAAAGGGGAAAAAAATTAGGGCAGGTGCCAGACTTAGAAATGATTGAATTCTGGGATTTCATACCAGCCATAGAACTCACATTGTGGGTGGGTTAGGAAGGAGATGATAACACTCATTCCTTGATGGAGTTCCTGTAGGACTACCTGTTGTATTTTCTGGCCACCCAATATGAAAGTAGTTCATGTAGACCCCAAAATAGCCAAGGAATCAGGGTATTTCTGTCCCAGAGAGGAGCTGAAGGTAAGAGGTTCCGCTAGTTCAGGGCTGATGACCAGAACTGTCTCTTCATGTCTGGAGTAGGTCACACCTGATTCCAGGCACAAGGTTATGGTTGCTGGTTGCCCATACACTTATATGCAACTTTGACAGCCTGGTTAGCAGGAGTTTCTCTGGGGGTTTATGCAGATAGGGATTGGCCACACCTGGGTCACCAGGGTAATGTGGGGTAAAGAAGAATAGAAAATCACCTCTTTCTGTCCACAAATAAGCATATTCCTCTGCACGACCTGCTGACCTCTTTGCCTTCAAAGTTGCCAGTGAAAATTCAAGATGACCGCAATGTTGCTAGCCTGGCCACTAGCAGAGAGCAGCCATTTGTTTTCTACATGTTTTTGTTTGGGTTTTTTTTTCTCCCCATGCATGTATTTACCTGCTTCCCTCAGTGAGGACTAGCCCAGGACTGGCCAGGGCCAGCTTTACACATCTGGAGCAGGACCCACCAAACTGGGGTCAATGCAGGTGGCACAGCCTTTTCTTGCACTGGATCTTAGTTTCTTGGTTAATCTGTTTGGGCCCAACATAACCCAATCCAACTTCTTGCTCTGAGGCACAAAATGAATTTGGTAGGGGATCATTCTTCTCTTTCTTGTTTCACACTAAATAATACTAATATTTTTTAAGGACCTGGAGTGCTGTTTTTAATTTGTTCATGGTCAATAAGGCACAAATCTATACATGGCTCATTTTCTACATAATGAGCAAGATCAAATTAAGACATCTCGATGCATAAGCATTGAAAGATATAGAGATTTTTGTCTTGTGTGACATTACAAAGTAAACAGCAACACATAAAATGAACATGTTGTTCTTCTTAGGTGTCATCGAGTTGGTACCAACTCATAGAGACTCTATGCACAGCAGAAGAAAACACTGCCCAATCCTAGGACAACCTCACTACTGATGTCATGCTTGAGTCCATCGATGCTGCCACTTGGCCAATCCATCTCATTGGGGGTCTTCCTCTTTTCTCTGACCCTCCACCTTACGAAACATGATATCCTTCTCAAGTGACTGGTCCCTTCTGACAATATGTCTGAAGTATGAGATACAAAGTTTGGCCATCCTGGACTCCAAGGAGCATTCTGGCCGCACTTCTTCCAAAATGGATCTATTGGTTCTTTTGGCAGCCCATGGCACATTCAATATTCTCCTCAAACACCATACTCAAAAGCATCAATTCTTCCATGGTCTTTCTTATTCACTGTCTAGCTTTGGCATGCATATGAGGTTATTGAAAATACCATGGCTTGGGTATATTATTATTCCGCATGGTAACTATGCTTTCTAGTCCAGGACGCTCAGCTGCTCCAGGAGCCACCATCTTGGGTGAGACCATTTGGGGGAAGGATCGGAGCAGCCACAGATGCCTGGCAGAACTGCTGAGATAAAGGAGTGGACATTCTTTTCTTTTGGTAGCTGTTCATTGGTCCCTTGCTGTCTACGCACCTCCACTCTGGTGACTATAGGGGTTCCTGAGCGAGTGGGCACCCCAGCCCCACCCTCGGAGGGTTCTGCTACACATGTGCACAGATCTCCTCGAAATTTAAAGAGACCGTTTTCAGTTAAAACCAAAAGGCCACAGCTGGCCCTGAACTGTTTACCACTAGAAAAAAGGCCTGAACGGGGATTGTGGGGCAGGTAAAGCAGACAAAAAAAGGAAATAAGCTGAAAATTAAATCCTAAATTCCGTCAGAGCTCAGTCAACAACAACATGGAACACTGGGCCAAGAGGGCTCACAAGATAGTGTTGGAACTCTGAAACAAATATAAAGCCATGTTTGGAGGATTGGAGGGTTTACAGCTAGGGAATTTGAAGGGAATCCAGAAATCCATTGTATTCTGGATCAAGACACTCAGCTGTTCCAGGAGCCGTCATCTTGAGAGAGAACATCTTGATTGTTTAGGATTGATAGTATCAGTAAAGAACATCCTGATTGTATCTTGATTGTATCAGGATTAACATCGAAATTTAAAGTGACAGTATCAACATAAAACCAAACGGCCACCACTTGTCTGTGTTGTGATGTGGTGGCTTAAATTGCTGTGATTCTGAGGGCTAGGCCACCAGTATTTTAAATAACCGGCAGGGTTACCCGTGGAGGATAGGTTTCAGACGAGTTTCCAGACAAAGACAGACTAGGAAGAAAGAGTGACAAATTACTTCCAAATCGCTAGTCACTGAAAACTCTATGGATAACAGAGAAACATTGTCAGATACAGGACCAGAAGGTAGGAAGGCACTCAGAATGTGATTGGGGAAAAAAATGCCGCCGCAAAGTAGAGTTGACCATGATGACGTGAATAGAGTTAAGCACGGGGGAGGAAAACGCACAGAACCTTCATTTGCTGATGGGCCACAATTCAAGATGAAAAGAAACAGTTGTAAACATTCCTTGAAAATCGAAACATGGAATGTACGAAGTATGAATCTGGGAAAATTGGAAGTTGTCAAAAATGAAATGGAATGCATCAACATCGATATCTTAGGCATCAGTGAGCTGAAATGGACTGATATTGGC
>NW_006408688.1:3311307-3315088 GCF_000296735.1 Chrysochloris asiatica | reverse complement strand
ACTATGTTTGAGCCCATTATTGCAAACACAGTGTCAGTCCATCTTTTTGAGAGTCTCCTTTATTTTGCTGACCCTGAACCTTAACAAAAGAGTCCTAATGGGTCTGTAGGATAAACAAAGGTGTATCCTTTTTATATCCACCATTTTCTCGAGTAAAGATTTATAGCCTTGGAAACTCTAAATAGGATTGCTATGATCAGAATCGACTTGAGGACAATGGGTTTGGTGTGGTTTTTGGTACTTTATCAAGAATTGTTTTTGTTGTTAAGTGCCGTCGAGTCGTTTCTGACTCATAGAGACACTGTATAGGGTTTACTAGGAGCAACTGGTGGTTTTGAACTGCCAACCTTGTGATTCACAGTCCATGCTGATCTTGTAGTACTACATCAGGAGTACTTAACAAGGATTGTTGTTGTTATTAAGTGCTGACGAGTCTGTTCCGACCCATAGCGACCCTGTATAGGGTTTCCGAGGCCGTAAATCTTTACGGGAGCAGAAAGCCTCATCTTTCTTCCCCGGAACCACTGGTAGTTTCGAACCACTTACCTTGCGGTTAGTAGCCAGACTCGGAACCACTACGCTAACAGAGCTCCTTTTATAAAGGATAATGTTGTTGATAAGTACCACGGAGTCGGTTCAGACTCATAGTAACCCTGAACACGGTTTCTGAGGCCGTAAATCTTTACAGGAGCAGAAAGCCTCATCTTTCTTCCCCGAAACAGCTGGTAATTTCGAACGGCTGACCTTGAGGTTAGTAGCCCGATGTAACCACTACACCACCAGAGCTCCTTTTATCAAGGACAGAACTTAGCTAGTCATTGACGTTAAGGAGCTCGGGTAACATAATGGTTACCAGTAGGGCTGCTAACCACAAGGTCAGAGCAGTTCCAAACTACCAGCTGTTCCGTGCCAATCAGTTAAATAGATTCTGAGAAATATATGCTTTTGGTTTATATCTCAACAAAAGATAAAAAGGGGCTTTTAAGTACTTTGTGGATATCCCAGGACTCATAATATTGAGAGTAAAATCACCTATAATCATAACTTATATTTTCCAAGTTTCATAGTAGTTATTCAGCATGCTTGCAAATAATAAATGCAAGATATTTACACATACTTTGGGCCCAATGTCTTATCATCTTCTTGGCTGACTCCATTATGTTATTTTACCTTCTTATTCAATCTTTTCTAACTTATTTATTCATTTTATTTCAAGGCATACCTTTCTTTTTCTTGTTTTTTTTTTTAAACTTTTTTTATTGTGAATTGAGTGAAGCTTTACAGAGTAAATAATCAGTGTCACATTCAGCAAATCTTATACTTTACTTCATTAAAATGATGACAATCCCTTCCTTGTACCATCAGTTTACATTATTTACCTCTATTCACTTTAACCACTGCATTTTTCTCCATGTCTCCCTCTACCTTCATCTTTCCTCTGAAAGCCTCTCCATCTATTTGATGTGTTCTCTTGTAGATAGAATATTGAAGGATGCTGTCTTTTTATCCATTCTGCTCTGTCTTATGACTGGTGCCTTTAATCTATTTACGTTCAGCATAATTTTCACTATGTAAGAATTCATTGCTACCATTTTCTGTGTGCTTTGTGTGTAGGGGGGTGGGGTGCTTCTTTGTTCTATATAATTGTCTCTGCTTAGTTCACATTGTGGGTTTTCTTTTATGTTTTATGTTGTGTTAGTGTTTTCTAAATCTTTCTAATTTTCCTCTTTTTTTGTCTTTCTGTACATATGTATATATTTCAGGATATACAATAGGTTGCCCTGCAATTTTTAAATATTTACCCCATTTAAAACAGTCTTTTCATCTTGGAATCTACTTGAGTTCTTTACCATTTGGAAGGTCTGCATCTACACTAGTTCTTATTTTTGTATTATAGTTGACTTCATTATACATCGACATAACTGGTTTCTGATTTTCAGTGTTGTATGTTTGTTTTACTTTAAATACTTCTATATCTAAATTGGAATCCTGGTGTGACACTGTAGCGTAAATGTTTGACTAGAAGGTCAGCGGTTCAAACTCACCAGCTGCTCCTTGGAAACCTTATACAGTGTAGATATGCGTTGGAACTGACAGCAGCACTTAACAACAACAATATCCAGATTGAGTTCTGGGTGGTGTTGTCATGTATGCTAATCTCATGTTGTTATCAGCTGTTGTTGGTTCTCAGTTCAAAGAATATCCTTTAGAATTTTTGTAAAGTTGGTCTGATAATTACAAATTCCTTTAATTTCTGTTTACATATAAATGTCCTATTTTCACCAATGTAATTAAGGGACAGCATTGCTGGGTATATGATTCTTAGTTGACATTTTTATTTTTTTCTTTTAGAGTTTTGTACATGCCATCACATTGCCTTCTGCTTGTATGGTTTCTCTTGAGAAATGAGAGCTTAGTCTTACTGGTTCTCCTTTGTAGGTAGCTTTTCATTTTTCCCATGTGGCTCCCAGGTTTCTTTTTTTGTCTTTCGTTTTGGAAAGTCTAATTATGACATGTTGTTGTTGTTAAGTGCCATTGAGTCAGTTCTGACCCATAGCGACCCTGTACAGGGTTTCCGAGGGTGTAAATCTTTACGGGAGTAGAAAACCTCATCTTTCTCCTGCGGAGCAGCTGGTAGTTTCGAACCGCTGACCTTAAGGTTCACAGCCCGATTCGTGACCACTAGGCTACCAGAGCTCCTTTATATCTTGGTTATTTTCTTTTGAGATCTATCCTGTTTGGGGTTTCTTCAACCTCGTGTGTACTTATCGTCTCATTATGTAAGGGGAGTTTTCTGCCAACAGCTCTGAAATTTTTCTCTTTGATTTTTACTGTCTCTTCCTGTTCCAGAATTCCAATTACTGGTGAGTTCATTTTCTTGGTGTCCCGCATAACTCTTAGGTTTTCTGAATTTTTTTCATTCTTGTTTCTGATTCTTTTTCTAGCATACTTGTATTGAGAGATTTCTTTTCAAACTCACTAATTCAGGCTTTCATTGCTTTGAATCTACTCTTTGTCTTTTCAAGATATTGCCTATTTCTGAAATCTTTTCTAGTTGTAGGTTTTGTATTATTTCAAACTTTGAATTTACTTTATCTTTTTATTCCTATAGTGTTTTCCTGAATTCTTCTAAAGTTCTTTGTGTGTTCTCCTTGCTTTCCTCTATCTTTCTGTCATGTCATTTGAAGGTACTGAAATATTACTGCTTTGTATTCTTTTTCAGTTAGTTTGTTTTTTCCCTCAACATGTTTTATGGTTCTGCATCTTGGTCATTTATTTGAGCCATTTTCTCTTGTTTTTTTTGAGTGAGCTAAATTTTTCTATTGTCTCAAGGGCATTATGGGTTGTCATATTTGTATTTTGATGATTGTATGTTGATTTGTTCTTAGACTCTCACCAAGTATCTCCTGTCAGCATAGTTAAAGAATGGAAACATGTACACCGTCTTCTTCACCATTCCTACACCTTGATTTATGGTGGATTTGGCTGGTGTTGACTGCTGTCCATAGTTGGTCAGGTGGTGTAAGAGGTATTTTTGGCTATTTTCCAGTGGAAGGAACTATAGTGGGTACATTTGTGGCTAGGTTGTGATGGGAATGGTTACTGTCTTCTGTTGGTTTTGAAAGAGAAGAACCCTTCATACCACACATGCAAGAAAAAAAAAATCAGCATAAACAAAGAAAGAACCAAAAATGAAAACAGAAAATAGTAAAGAGAAAATAAAGACATAAAAACAGGCAGCCAGCAAAAAGCAAGAATATAACATGTATAAAGACTAAAG
>NW_006408688.1:3304470-3310907 GCF_000296735.1 Chrysochloris asiatica | reverse complement strand
GGTTCTGACCACTTAGCACCAAAATGCCACAGAGTAGAGTCTGTGCTGGGGATGGATTAATGTGGGAGCCTACCATCCCTGGATCACCAAGGGAGTGTGAGGAAAAAGTAGGAATCATACATTTTCCATCAACTGTGTAAATCTGCTTGGCCGGGACACGTTCTGTTGTTAAAACTTCTCACAAGATTGTTGTGCCATGTCAGGCTGACCATTTACCATCAGTCTATCTGTCCCTTGCTGTCCCTTCTCAGCTTCTCCCAGTTAGCACTCAATTCTTCCAAAGTTCAGGCTTACCTAATATTAATCTGTGTCTGTTTCATTTGGTCTCTCATATCACTGTTGTAGAGGGTCCATGTAGTATGTCTGCCCAGTCCACCATCTTGCCAGAAGTAAGCGTCAAGGTTTGCCTTTCATATCTAAGATCTTCTAAGAACTATCAGTCTAACAACATGTTCAACAAACAATAGAGTTGCTCCTTCAAGGCCAACAATAATATGAAGAACTGCCCACCCATGATAACTATTTTGACCAAACTCAACTTTACAATGACTCTTACTGTGTCCCTAATAGTGTTCAAGGGCAGAATTTGTCAGTTTTTCATTTCTTATACTTTTTCTTGGCCTGATGAGACTTTAGTCAGGCTTCTCAATCTCTATAGACTCCTAAAGTTTGACTTGTCCAAATCCTAAACAAGCAATAAAATAAAGAACATGTCTCCTTAACAACTTATCCTGAAAATTGATTGACCATTGTGAAAAAACATTTCCCGTTAGACAAGTCTGCTATGCTATCTCTGCCTTAATAGCCCAATTTCTATTTCAAAGTTTTTGATAATTTTGTTTATTGTTATTGTTAAATGATTCTCACTCATAACAACTCAATGTGTACAAAGTAGAACTGCTTTACATGACTTTCAAGACTGTGACCTTTGCAAAACAAATCTGCACCACATCTGTCTTATGAGGTACTTCTGGATGGAATCGAAATGCCAAGCTTTCAACTTGTAATTGAGCACTTAACTGAACCACTTAGTCAGGATGGTTCAGTTTACTTACCCCACTCTACACTGAAGAAGCTTTGGTTTTTGTTCGATTTTGAGATACACATCCATCCATCCTGAGAAATGAATGTTTTCCCATATGTAATAATAGTCTTTTGAATCAGAATTAACTCCATGGCAAAAGGTTTTTCATTTGTTTTTAATCTAAGTTTATATTTGTTTTTATTTGGTACATTTTAATCTTCAAGATCAAAAAGATATTTTATTCAGGGACAGATATTGCCTCAGCTATTGACAGAAATAAGTTCTCATTTCTTATTTCTTATTTCTTATTTCGAAAAAGACATCCTAAAATGCTTACATTATATATAGCAAATATATATAAACAGAAGTTGCTATCAAGTTGATTATTACTCACGCAACCCCTTTTATGTCAGAGTAGAACTGTGCTTAATAGAGTTTCAATGGCTGACTATTGCCAGGGTTTGCTTCCAAGATGCCTCTGATGGACTCGAACCTCTAACCTTTTTTTTTTTTGCACCATGCAATGATAGTGATATAAACATTAAAGATACCCAAAAAGTTACCATACAATCTACTCAGAAAAAAAAAAAAAAAAAAAGAGGAAAAATAAAGGCCACTTTCCTATAACATTTTTTTTTTTTTCTTGAAGGGAGAAATATTTATCAGAAATTTTATTGCCACACTTAAAACATCTAGGCTCTGTGGTCTACTTGTGTGAGACAGAAGGCCTCAAGTAGATTAATACCACTTATTTTACAGATTTACAAAACAAGCTTGACTCTTTTGGCAGTGAGTAATTAGACCTATTATTTTCACCAAAACTATATGTGAAGAAGTGGATGTGCCAATGGATTCTCCATGTTCAGACAAGAAAAGAATCATAGTATTTAAAAATAACACAAAAACAAAACCATTGGGGACATTTATTGTTGGCTTCACGTTTAAAAGAAGCTCCTACTAAAAGTCATTGTGTGTGTGTATGTGTGTCTCCTACATATATGCACATTTATGTTATTGCTGTTAAGTGCCATTGAGTTGGTTCCAAGTCAGTGACCCTTTATGTGTTTTTCAAGGCTATAAATCTTTACAGGACCAGGAACTCTTACATTTATCTCAATTAGAGGCTAATGGACTGGAACTACCAACTTTGTGGTTAGAAATACAGAGCTTATCCTACAGATGCATAGTGATTTCCCTCAAATAAAAATTTATATTATATATATATAGTTTCTCCAGAGGAGGCCAAACAATAGCCAACATATGGTGAAATTAATAAAGCATCACATTTATTGTGTCTGATTGAATTTTAATGGAGCTGATAATCTAATTTGACAACTTGCTGAATTATTGTCAGATATATTGAACAATCTCTTCTCATTATTTATGACAGCTAGTTAAGAGCTACAAATTATGGGCTATGTAGGAGTTGAGTGTGTTATAAAAACTGCGTGACATATACTTGAGGAAAGGAAGGAACTCTGTTCTTAAGTGATCTCTGTAAAATCATTCACAAATAACATCTACACAGCCTCTTTATCCTAGTCAGAACAGTTACATAAACAAGAAACTATATGTATAGGACTCTTCTCCCATTTTTTATTGATTTTATTATTCAAATTTTTAATCAACCTTTAAGACCCAGTTTCTTACAACCTTGACTAACTACTCAGCACAAATACCATTGTAACAATAATCGTTTATTGATTGGTGGCTTCGTAAATTGTGGTTCTTATTAAATGATGTTGTCATTGCTGCTAAGTGTCATCAAATTTGTTCTGACCCATAGTGACCTCCTACAAGGGTTTCCGAGGAGTGGCTAGAGGGCTTGAGCTGCTGACCTGAGCTTCAAACTTACCTTCCAATCTAACACATTATCCTGCAGCATTACACCAGGACTCCCTTATTAAATGATAATATTTATATTATTTTTTGTTATTAAAGAGAATGACTAATTGGCTAAATCTTTCTTTAAAGTAGTTTATATTGTGGTAACAACATGGTTGTTGTTGTTGTTAAGTGCTGTTGAGTTGGTTCCGACCCATAGCGACCCTGTATAGGGTTTCCAAGGAGCAGCTGGTGAGTTTCAACTGCTGACCTTACAGTTCAAATGACCTTGCAGTCTGGTGCATTAACCCACAATGTCACACCATGACTACAACAACATCAATACATTGTAAACATATGTTGTATGTGTATCTATGCCTACACATGAAGGGGTCTTTTAAAAAGTTCACAGAAAAATTCCATAATTTTTCAATTCAATTTTTCCATGGATTTTTTTTGGAAGTCTCCTCATATACACAAGCACACACACACACAGAGGCAGACACACACATATAGCAGAAATCCCTGGGTAGCACACATTCTTAAGGACTCAACTGCTGAACGGTTGCAAGTTTGAACTCATCTAGTGTACAGAGTCGAAACTCATCTAGTGTACAAATAGATCAAAACTGACTCCATGGCACACAGCAACAGCAACAACAGTGGCACCTCAGAAAACAGGTCTGGTGATCTGCTTCTCCATGAATCAAAATGGGCTCTACAGCAATTCACAGCATATATGTAGCATTGTCAGCTTAGACAATACACAGACAATTGCTAATTAGCGAAATGTTTAGAGAAAAAAGGAGGAGAGAGCACTGTCTACAATAATATCAGAAATAACTGCTGTTTCAATGTTTTTCATAGACTTTCATAATTTTTGTATGGAATTATGTCTTATAAACCTTCATATATCATTTTATCTAGCCCTTTACCACTTATATTATTGTACATATTTTCTGAAGTCATGAAACTGATAACTCA
Organism: Chrysochloris asiatica; assembly: GCF_000296735.1. NCBI lineage: Eukaryota > Metazoa > Chordata > Mammalia > Afrosoricida > Chrysochloridae > Chrysochloris > Chrysochloris asiatica. The sequence goes on along the minus strand of NW_006408688.1, from coordinate 3,307,075 downwards.
ATAAGAGGGTTTTTAAATTAAATAATGATTTTTGATCTTGAATCTAAAATGTAAAGAACTTCAAATTGTTTTTCCTGTCCTTAAAGCAACATAAAAGTATGATAAACTGATAATCAAATATTTTTGTTCCACATATTTGAGAATTTAGTTTGCAGAGAAAGCTGTCATTCTCAAATCAGAGAGATCTGCTTACCTCGACTAAGATACTATAAACTGATGTTGTTGTCAGGTGCCATCGAGTCAGAACCGACTCATAGCAACTCCATGCCCAGCAGAACGAAACAATATCCAATCCTGGGCCAACCTCACTACCGCCACCACAAATAAATTATAATGTTTATTAATTACAGGGGGCATCTGATGAACTAATGTGTGAGTCAAAAACTCTTTGTGGTTCAGAGCCTAAAGGTAACCTTCACATTTGTGTCCTTAACATCAAGCAGTACAGATTTGGTCTCATGATGAAAATTTCAAAAAGATTTCCTATTAATCCTACAAGAAGGCAAAATACTAATCATTATGAAATAGGTCCACAGAGTACTCCATAGCGAATAACTATTTGCTATGAGGAAAAGAATTATTCGTTAATTAAATTAGAGCATTTTTCTAGTAAGGCAGACAGCATCCCTCCAACCTTCATTCCCCCACTACTCCTGACTTCCTATCCCCTGTAATGAATGTGACTTTCCATTTGAAAGTTAATTTTTTGTTGCTTATTGTGTTCTAAGATATGTTGTTTTCTTTTGAAACTTCAAACATTACACTCGAGTCCACTCTTGGTGATTAGCTACTTTAATTTTTTTTATATTTATTTTTCTTGGTTTTTTTGAGCTTCAAGATTTATGTAGGTTCGATGTCAGCCACTCTATGTAGAAATTTTTATGTCATTGTTTTTTCAAATATTTTCTCTTTCTACACTATCACCAAATCTGTTCTCCTCTTTTATAAGATACTATTGGTGTGGCACTGTGGGTTAGTGTGCTGGACTGAAAAGTTGGTCTGAACCCCAAGACCAGCGACTGAAGCTCACCAGCCCTTCCTAGGAAACCATATACAGAGTAGCTATGAGTTTGAACAGAATCGACAGCACTTAACAACAACAACAACAACTCTGATAGAGTTCTGGTGTGGTACTGTAGGATAAACACTGCTAAAGGCAAGGTCGGTGGTTCAAATCCAACAACTGCTCCTGAAAAATCATATACAAGTTCTATATGAGTCAAAACTGACGGCTCAGCATTTAAAAATAGCAACAAAAATTCTGATGGGATTAAGACACACATTGCTCTGATTTCTCAGAAGAAACCAAGCAGGCAAGAAGGTACTAGAATCACATCCATAAATCCACCAAGTAAAGAATTACTAACCAAGAATCATATATACAGAAAAATTATTTTTCAAATAAAATAGTAAAACCAGGATAGTCCCAGTTAGCAGAAATTAAGGGAATTTTCAAAAACCAGACCAACCTTACAAGAAGTACTAATCGGACTTCTTTGAAGAGAACCAACAACAGTAGACAGCAACCTGAGATTAACATACATGACAACACTGCTGAGAGGTTAACCCCAGAAGTTAACCCAAGTATAGTTGTATCCAAAGGTTACACAAACCTACAAGAATGAAAATAAGGAGTCAGAGATACCATTTTGTAACAAAAACAACAAAGTAAAAAGAAGGAAGGTTATAGTTACAAAACTTCCAAATAGATAGCAAGTTAAGTAGATGTCAAGATAAAACAGACTGCTTTAAATTTGAATAGAAATAAACACACTTTACTTAGATGAAGAGAAAGGAAATGCACAAAAAAAGAGAAGTTGATAAAAATGATGGACCCAGGGGAGGCATCTGGGAGGCATTAAAGAGTTAAAGGCAACAGAGGTAAATACTTTCATATGCATATCCTGCAATAACTGTGATCTACAAATAGATGCATGAATAGACAATCTGAAAGGGTGTGGGAAAGAGAGTGGTAATACACCCACAAACATATATAGGTTTGAAAAAGGATCTTTGTACACAGGTATTTGCCTTTGTTGTAAATATATCTAAGACTGTAATATAGCATACAGGTGACAAAGTTACAAAAACGTCTTAGACATAACTAAGCACCTTGAGAAAATGAGTCGCTGGGTTTAAGAAAACACTTAAATCAGCTGGTGTAAACATATGCCACAAAGACAATGTTCTCTATGCTACTTGGGTGAATATAGATTGGAGTTTTAAAAGCTCATAGCAGACTTCTAAGCACAACTATTGGATTCTTACTGTGCAGAAGAAAAAAGAGTAATGAAAATCAAAGACAGACAGAAACATTATTCCAGTAGACTAATGGACCACAGGACTTTTTAAAAACTCTGAGACCAGAAAAACTACACGATTGCTTGCTCTTTAAGTGATCACATTAGAAGGTCCTGGAAGAGTGGGAGAAAATGTGGAACAAAATTCAAAATCATAAAAAAAAAAGCAAACTGGTTGGATAGAGATTGGTGGAGTGCCCAAGATTATGACACTAAACTATCCTTCAGGTCTTGAACTGAACTCATTAAGTTGGCTCAATTTTCAACCAAACAATGGACAGACATAAACTATAAGGAGAAGGATA
>NW_006408688.1:3299281-3300352 GCF_000296735.1 Chrysochloris asiatica | reverse complement strand
CAAAGAGTCACTGTGCTAAAAAGAAACAGTCGATGTTCAACCATTTCAAGGGGTAACACATTATCAAGAACCAATGGTTCTGAAGGATGAAGTTCAATATGCATTGAAAGCATTGGCAAAAAACAAAGCACCGGGAATAGATGGAATGCAAATTGAAATCTTTGAACAAAGTGAAGTGATGCTCAAGGAACTCACTCATCTATGTTAAGAAATTTGAAAGACATCTACTTGGCTAAGTGACTGAAAGAGATCTGTATTTGTGCTCATTCGTCTTTCATACGTCAGACATTGTCAGAAGGGACCGTTCACTGGAGAAGGATATCACGTTTGGTAAAGTAGAGGTTGGAGAAAAAGAGGATGACACTCAATGACTGGCACAGTGGCAGCATCAATGTTGAAGTACAAAAATGTCACTTTGTGGCTAAGATGCACTTGACCCAAGTCATGGTATTTTCAATCTCTTCATAAGCATGGGAAAGATGCACAATGAATATGGAAGACCATATAAGACTCAATGTATCTGAATTATGGAGACTGTAAAGAATGTGAAATATATCACAGACTGTCAGAGTAATTAACAAATCTGTTTTGGAAGAAGTATAGCCAGATTGGTCCTTTGAAGTGACAGTGACAAAACTTAGTCTCTTGTACTTTGGACATGAAGGACTAGTTGTCAGGAAGGAAGTCACTGTAGAAGGGCATCATGCTTAGTAAATGGATGGTCAGCAAATAAAGGAAGACCTTTAACAAGATGTATGGGCAAAGTTTCAACATCCATGGACTGAAAAATGACAATATTGTGCAACCAGGCACTGTTTTGCTATCTTGTACATAGGGTCACCATGAGTCAAAACTGCCTTGATGGCACCTAACAACAAGTGCAAAATATTGAACCATGCCAGAAGTATCAAAAAAATATGGAAGAAATACACAGTCACTATTCGTAAAAGATGGATTGGCCAAGTGGCAGCATTGATGGACTCAAGTGTGGCAACAGTAGTGAGGCTGGCCCAGGATCAGGTAGTGTTTTGTTCTGCTGTGCATAAGGTCGCTATGAGTTGGTACCGACTC
>NW_006408688.1:3296659-3297881 GCF_000296735.1 Chrysochloris asiatica | reverse complement strand
TGGAGTCCTGTTGTTGTGCTATGGGTTAAGGCACTGGACTGCAAAATCAGTTTGAACCACAGGGTTGTCAGTTCAAGTTCACCAGCTACTCTGCTGAAACCCAATACAGGGTCATTATGAGTTGGAACCAACTCCATGGCACTTAACAACAACAACAACAACAACAATTTACAGACTTGGTTAAAAATATTGAAGCTACTATGGACTGTCAGAAGAATAAACAGGTCTGTCTTGGAAGAAGTACATCCAGAATGCTCCTTAGAAGTGAGGACAGAAAGATGTCATCTCAAGTATTTGGAACATATTTTCAGGATCATCTGGTCTTTGGAGAAAGCCATCATGCTTGGTAAAGTAGAAGATCAGTGAAAACAAGGAAGATCTTCAATGAGACAAACTGACACACTGACTGCAACAATGGACTTAAATATGATAGTTGGGAGGAATGTGCAAGACTGGGCAGTATTTTGTTATGGTGTGCATAGTGATGCACTGAGTCAAAACTGGCTCAGTGGCACCTAATGAAAATAGGATAAGAAACAGGCAGAAATGTTATATCTGAACACTTATATAGAAAAAAATACTGAATCAGCCAATATCTCTTTGAATAAGTGAGGGATAAATAAATTGAGGTACAAATAAAATGGAAAAATACTCAGCAATACAAGCCACACAAAGACATGAGGAATCTATAAATTGATAAGGGCTAAATGAATGAACCCCAAATTAAAAGTGTGTGTAACATATGTTTATAAATATATGACAACCTGGAAAAGGCAAAACTATAGATTTGATAAGTAGTTATCAGAGATTAAGTGTGAAGATTGCTAAATAGTAAAACAAAGATCATATTTTAGGGTAGTGAAACTGTTTTATATGGTAGTATGATGGAGGCTCCATGAGAATATGTAGGTGTAAAATTCACAGAACTTTAAAGCCCAAATATTAAACTTCAAGGCAAAATTAAAAAAGTTATTTAGGGGACTTGATGGCAGATAGGGTAGAGGGGCAGTGAAGTTAGACGTCAGCAATACCACAGAATACCAGGTGAAGAGGGTTCTGGGCAGAGCTCCAAAACTCTGAACAGCATATCTAAGAATATTTAGAAAGTTTATAGGCTTATGGCTGGTGGAATGTGTGTTGTTGTTGTTGTCAGGTGCCATCGAGTCGGAACTGACTCATAGCGACCCCATGCACAGCAGAACGAAACAATGTCCGATCCTGG
>NW_006408688.1:3281115-3295017 GCF_000296735.1 Chrysochloris asiatica | reverse complement strand
ATCCAGTCATTGAAGCCAGGTCAAGTGGGTATTATCTGCAAGTGTGGGTGTTTTTATTCATATTCCCTCTCTTCTTATCAGCTGGACACTTTCACTTTCCACTCTAGTCCTCTCTGGCTATGTCACTGACTCTGGGCCCAGTGGTTGCCGGGTCTCCACTGGGTTCACAGGAGTCTATTGAACGTTGTAGGGCTTAGCTTGCAGCTTCATTGCTGTTTTTCCAACACGTTCCCTTACCGGTGACACGGTCACCAATCTGAGCATGTATTCCCATTGAGTCTTAGTCTTGGAAGGGACTTTGCCCTGAGATATCGAACACTTGTTTTGATGTCTCCTGGGCAGGCAACTTGCTTGTTCTTGTAGTACTCAGTTAGATTGCCTATATTGTTTTGTATTTTTCCTGTCAGTCTTTCCTTCAAGAAGTATCTTTTTTCCTCTAGCCACTCCAGGCTGTCTGCTTGTCCTTTCAAGTGGAATTTCCCACCTAAGAAGATACTGGATGGAGTTCAGAATTCCACCTATGGTCTTATCTATGGTGATATTTCTGGCTATTCCTTTCTCTCCCCCTCAAGTGCCTATTTTATAATGGTATGCCAGGGAAATGGAGATTGAAAAGACAGCCAAGCATCTTAACATTATTTCCCCCCTTTTGCCCATTCCAACCATGTCTCAATCCCTGTATCTCAGAGCCGTGTTTTTCCAAGGTTGTGCATACATCTGTCCCACTTAGCCCATGCAAACCTGTCTAATTATTTTCCTTTCTGCTTTGTTCTTCCATTCCCCTCCTGCTTCTTGTGTATTGCCACCCTCCCTAGCACCCAAACTATCCTGTGTCTAATCCCTACACTGTGCTCCACTTTCCCTCCTTCCCACATCCTGGTAACCAGCAAAAAATCCCCCTCCTTCCATTTAGCATGGGTTCTTTTTCTTAGTCTTTTACAGTAGTGGTCCTATGCAGTATTTCTCTTTTGTGACTTACTAATTTCACTCAACATAATGTCCTCAAGTTTCATCCATGCTATGTGTTGGCTTGCAGCTTCCTTGTTATTCTTCAAGGTAGCATAATATTCCATTGTGCTGGTGGTCGTGGTTATGTGCGGTTGAGTCGGTTCTGACTCATAGCGACCCTGTACAGGGTTTCCAAGGCTGTAAATCTTTATAGGAGCAGAAAGCCTCATCTCTCTCCCACGGAACAGCTGGTAGTTTCAAAACCTCTGAAGTAGGACTTAATAAAACCTGTACACCTCATCTTGTTGAACTTGACTATTGTCACAACTCTGATCTGATTCACTTGAATTAGACGCTAAATTAAATTATTATTGTTATTTTGTTTGCTCTTTCACAATGAGTATTTAAATGATAAAAGGCAATTGTCTGAAATTGTGGAAAATTCAATCAAGAAATTTATACTGAGGTCTCATATGCTGTAGTATTCAATTTATTATGGAAATGTTTACAATTCCTGTGGGATGTTATTTCTAGCTTAATTTTCATTAAAATAAAAACTATTAAACAAACAAAAAACAAGGAAGGGTTTTATAAGTTTATAAGAAACTAGGTAATAGAAAGTAAAAAAGTATACTCACATATGGATTTTTTAAAGGATTATATTTACACAAGTGAATAAATTTAGCTAACACAAATTCTCTTCCCTAAACACTTCAAGTGCAAATAATTCTAATGTTCACTTTTTAAAATGTTGAGTTCTAACAGTAGTGGGTTCAGAGATGCAATCTGGACAAGCAATATCTTTGAAAATTTTAAGGGAAAAATGAAACAAACATTTAAACATCTTGGGGTAATCTTTAAACTCAATTCTAATAATTATGGACACAAATTAGGTCTTGAATAATCACTGACAAATGACCTTCTGAAAGCTGGATATCTTCAACAAGAGTTTCTTGTCGACCTCTGTGACCTCATACTTACTCGTTTAGATAACGATGCTTGTCTTATCTTATTAATCATTTTTACAGAACGGTCAAGTGAAGTATACGCCCTTCAGAAAATGTTACTTAAAAATAGTTGAAGTAGACTTCTCATAGGGTTTTCTCACCATTTTTTATGACTTGAGTGTGTACCCCCAAAACACATGTAGAAATCTTAAATCCTACACTTGAGTAAAGAAGGACAGATGGCACAGTGGTTAAGCGTTTGGCTATTAACAGAAAGGTTGGCAGTTCCAACCACCAATCACATGTAGGAAATATGCCACCTACAGATTTTCAAGAACGTGAAGAACTATGGGTAAGACAGCTGACACAGTGAATATTCCCAGAGCCAACAGAGAAGACAGCCTTCTCCTAGAGCTGTTGTTGTTAAGTGACGTGGAGTCAGTTCCGACTCATAACGATTCTGTATAGGGTTTCCGAGGAGCAACTGGAGAGTCTGGCTCTTTGACCTTGCGATTCAAACAGACCTTGTGGTCCAGTGCTTATCCTACAGCAACACACCAGGACTCATCCCCCAGAGCAAGTGCCATTGAATTTGAACTTCTAGTCTCTTAAACTGTGAAAAAAAAAAAAAATCTGCTCTTTAAAACTACCTACGTCTGGTATTTATGTAAGGATAGTACTAAAAACTAAAACACTCTCCAAAAAACAACTGTTTTTCTTTTCTTTTCACTTGTCACTATCAGTGAAAAACATTGGAAAAAAGCTTGGAGAAAAACATTGCCACATCATTGTGTCTGATTTCACCATCACTGATATAGTAGATTTAAATCAGCTTTTTATGCTGGCTGCCATATTCTTTATTTCCCTTAATATGTTCATTTATGGAGAAAAAATAAATTTTCTGTTCCTATTCTAATAAATGTATTTCAAAGTTGTTTATATAGGTCCTATTCCACCAACTATAAATTATGTTTTGAGTCCTGCTAACCTGACTACTCCTTTCCTTTGTTATTAACAGATGCTCTTTTGTAAACATAGTATCAAGTCAAAGTTTTGTTCAAATCCTCTATTACATCTAAATTTTAGCAGAATATAGCCTTGAGCTTTATGAGCTTTAATATTATGTAGTTAATATTGTCACCATTCATCGTTTGGCTTATTGTACTCTGGTGGCTCACATGTTGTTGTGATACTGGAAACTGTGCCACTGGTGCTTCAAATACCAGCATGATCATTCATGGTGGATAGAGCTCAGCAAGGCATCCATAGTAAAACCAGGATGAAAGGTCTAGTGATGCACTTCACACATCATCAAGAAGAATCAATCCCTAGAATAGAAAATCATGTTTGATGAAATAGAGGGCCATCAAGGATGTGGGAGATCCTCAGTGAGATGAACTGGCACAGAGGTTGTAGTGATGGATTTGAACACGCTGGCAGTTGTGATGATGATGCAGAACTGGATATTTCGATCTGGTGCACTTGGGGTTTCTATCAGTCAAAGCTAATAGGACAACAAAACAACTACAGCATGAATAATGTAAATAGTCAAAGAGCCCTGTATTATTTTCCCAAAAAATCAACTTTCTATATTTAATTGTTGTCTTTTTTTTCAGACTGAGCATTATTCAAACAGAAGTTAAATTGACACCATCAGATTAAAAACATAAAAAGAAAAGTCTTGTATACTGAAGCTACCAAAACATCAACTCTTCTACTTCTTCTCCAAACCCTGAAATCCAAGTTAAATGTTTTTCTAGCTTAAGAATCTTCCCTAACTGCTCCATACCGTTATTGTTTTCAGCAGCCATATGATTATATGTCTCATTATTTGCTTTACATACTGTAGGGAATCAATAAATATGTATTAAATAAATTATGGTTATATACACAACAACAACAAATATGCACTGGAGTCCTGGTGTGGCACTGTGGGATAAAACACTGCATTGCAAAGTCAGTTTCAACCACAAGGTCAGTATTTGAAACATGCCATCTGCTCCTTGGAAATCCTATACAGGGTTATTATAAGTTGGAGCATACTTGACTACATTTAACAACAACAACATGTGTTCTGGCCTGGTAACCATGAGGTCGGAAGTTAAAAACTCACCAGCTTCTCTCAGAATCCCTATACATTGTCACTATGACTGTGTACCAACCTGACTGTAAAACAAACAGGAAATTACTTTGAGGGATTTCCTGTTTGCTAAACTAGTACTTTACTAAGCACAACACTTTTCTCTAGGGATTGGTCACTTCTGATAAGATGTCCAGAGTATGTGAGGCAAAGTCTCACAAATCTTGCTTCTATAGAACATTCAGACTGTATTTTTTCCACAAATGATATGTTTATTTTTCTGGCAGTTCATGGTATATTTAATATTCTTCACCAACACCATAATTCAAATACATTAATCCGTACTCCTTAACTTTTTCTTTTTCATTGTCCATCTTTCACATGCATATGAGGTGCTTAAAAATTATGTGGCCTGAGTCAAGTGCACCATAATCTTCAAAGTGAAAACTTTAATTTTTAACACTTTAAAGATGTCTTTTGCAACAGATTTGCTCAATGCAATACATCGTCTGATTACTTGACAATTTCTTCCATGGGAGCTGATTGTGGTTTCAAGTTCAATGAAATACTTGACAACTTCAGTATCTTCTCCTTTCATCATAATACTGTTTATTAGTCCAGTTGTGAGATAATGTTTATTTTATGTTGAGGTGTATCCATACAGTTGCAATCCAGGAGTATATATAATGTACACTCTATGCAAACAGAAACTTTAGATATTGTAATTTCTGTTACTTTTAAACCTATAATCTCCACTGTAGAATAGTGGTGTGTCTAATTAGTAAAATACTTACTTTTGGTTGAATTAGTGACGCATGTAACGTAATGATATCTACTGGATGTCTAATTAGCTCATTCCTCAGTCTCATTTGCAAAGACACTTTCTACTCTTTCTCTGCTTTACTTTATCTTTAACAACCATTATAATCACTGCATTCATCTTTATGAGGTCAATATTATTGACCTAATAAAATTATAGCTATTGTTGCTGTCTTTATACTTACCATAGCAAATGTCAACAGCTCTTACTTCTCTTCCTCATGACTCAAGTACTTTCCTGCTTGTATTGCAAATCTGTATTTTCCTCAGAGCTAGTCCTTTGTGATTTTATAAATCAATCAGAACATGACAGGATACAGGAGTGGTTAGAGTTCAGACTTTGGGAAAATCAGAGATAGATTCCAATACTACCACCATTGATGACAGCAGCAATATTGACAGTTACTTAACGTATGCCAATCTAAAGTAACTTAAACTGTTCTGGCGTATAAAGTCATACAATATAACATTAAATATCATGAAGTTTTCACGGAGACTCTATCTATAAACTGCTAAGCATCTAGCATCTATCGAGAATAAGCAGTTTCTTGCTTCAACTTTACCCATTGGACAAATTACCAGTTGGATATTTCTGTCACCTGTCTCACCCCTTTCTTATACTCAGGCTGAAGGCTGCAGGGAGTTCTCACACTAAGACCTTGGAAATTCTTGAGAAATGGTCAATGCAAGTCAATATGAGAGGTTCCTTCTTCCATTTCTCTAGTGGATGGTCCTCAAAAAAGCTAAAAAATGTTTCTTGAAAAATCAAAGTAAAATTGGCACCATTTCCCCCAGTATCCAGTCTTTCATTAACTTCCCTTTATTCCCTTTTCATTGTTGTTGTTGTTATATGCCATCAAGTCAGTACTGACTCATAGCAACCCTATGCACAACAGAATGAAACACTGCCTGATTCTGGACCAACTACACAATGATTGCCAAGTTTGAGCCCATTGATGCTGCCATATTGCCAATCCATCTCACTGGGGTTCTTCTTTTTTTTTCTGACCATCCACCTTACCAAACATGATATCCTTCTCCAGTGACTGGTCTTTCCTGACAATATGTTTAAAGTATGAGAGACAAAGTTTGGCCATCTTGGCCTCCAAGGATCACTCTGGCTGCCTTTCTTCCAACACACATCTGTTGGTTCTTTTGGCAGTCCATAGCTCTTTCAATATTCTCCTCAAACACTATAACTCAAAAACATCAATTCTTCTACTGTCGTCCTTATTCACTGTCCAGCTTTCAGATGCATATGAGGTTATAGAAAATACCATGGTTTGGGTTAGGTGCACCTTAGTCCTCAAGCTCATATCTTTGCTCTTCAACATTTTAAAAAGGTCTTGTGCCGCAGATTTGCCTAATGCAATACGTCATTTGATTTCGTGACTGATGCTTCCATGAGTGTTGAGAGTTGATCCAAGAAGAATGAAGTCCTTGACTACTTCAATCTTTTCTCCATTGATAAGAATGTTGTTTATTGGTCCAGTGGTGAGGATTTTTGTTTTCTTGACATTGAGATGCAATCCATACTGAAGGTTGTGCTCTTTTATCTTCATCAATAAATAAAGCCATCACAGGTAGTATTATACTTCAAGATCGATCTTGAAATATTCTTTTTAATGATGAATATTACACCATTTTTCTTCAATTTGTCATTTATGGTATAACAAACCATGAGACTGTCACATTCAAAATGGCCAATGGCAGTCCATTTCTGCTCACTAATGCCTGCAATATTGATTTTTATATGTTTCATTTCATTTTTGACAATTTTCAATTTTGCTAATTTTATACTATGCACATTCCACATTCTGATTATTAGTGGATGTTTATAGCTATTTCTCCTCATTTTAAGTTGTGCCTATTCAGTAAATGAAGGTTCCAAAAGCTTTACTCCATTCATGTCATCATGGTCAACTCTATTTTGAGGAAACTGTTCTCATCTATTAGACTTCATTAAAAATATATTAAGGAAATAAATTATTTATAATTGTGACTAACACCATCATTAAAGAAAGTGATTGTTAGGGTCATCCATAAAATTAAAATTTAGAAAGTATTTATTTTAAGAAAATGCAATGGCTTTTGGTTTAAATAAGCCTTGCTTACTTCACTTGAAAAATATAAAATACACCTTCAAAATATTAGAAAATTTAAGGTAAATTTAAAAGGTAAACACATCATTTCATCACTGGAGTGTAAAGCATAGATCAACTAAATTACTTTATTTCTCATTAAATATTGTGAAATCCAAATTGCCTTGCAGACATTAGATTGTGAACATAGAATACCCACCAAGGGAAAGCATCAGAAAACATATAGAGTTTACTTTTAGGCACCAGAACATTATATTTCAAATGTTATCTTGCTTTACTTACTTCTGGCCAAAGGGTACTTACGCTTGATTCGTCTTTTAATAAACCCATAATTATAGTTATTTATGTGATCATCATGTTGGTAAAATGGAGGGTCAGAGAAAAAGAGGAAGACCCCAAGGAAGTAGATTAGCACAGTGGGCTCAAGCATCACAGCAATTATAAGGATGGCCCAAAACCATGCAGTGTTTTGCTCTGCTGTGTTTTGTTTTGTTGTGAATAGAGTGGCTGGGTTGGATCTGAGTTAATAGCTCTTAATAATAACAACTTGTGATCATCCTCTTAACTGCACTACTTTGCAAAATATCTCCTTGGAAAGAGTTTCATTTGAAGTAATTTTAGAACATCTAAGTTCTGGTGTGGTGCTGTGAGTTAATGCACCAGACTGCAAAGCCATTTGAACTGTAAGGTCGGCAGTTCAAGTTCAACAGCTGCTCTGGAACCAACTCGATGGCACTTAACAACAACAATATAAATTTGTTGTTCTCAAAGGACTAGGTATTTAAGTCAGGACCTGAAAGTTATTTTAACTTTCTACCCTCTTCCAAATTGGATTACCCAAATAGCTACCGGACATCATCGACATGTGGACTCAGAAGTTTGGTTTCTTCAATGCTATTTTGCATATTTTCTAGAACACTATAAGTAATAATTTTAGATATTTTCACTGAACAAACAAACAATAATGCGTAATTGTGTTGTTGAGGAAGTGTTGTTAATTGAGGACAGTGGAAGTACAAAGACTGATAATATTTCCACAACTGCTGAGTTCTCTTTAGAACTATTTGACTTTTACATAAGAGCTATACATAAATTAATCCAATTATAGTTTTCTTTTTAATTGACCTAACTGACAACCATAACTGTGGTTGTCTAAATGCATTCATTGAGTAAAGAACTTTATATGCATCAACATAATATGAATATTAAACTTTATATGCATGTTTAGACATGAAAATAGAAGTTTATCTATAGCAATGTGAAAACATTAATTTCTTATTATAGGAAATATAATTTATTTCTGAAAAGTACATATAACTAAAAATTATATGTACATTACATCTGGTATTTTAGTTGTTGTTTTGATTTGTGTATATGACATGCCTTATAGTAGAGAGTGTGGTTTTTTGGATCTAGAGAATATGGGTTATATTTTTTTCATAAAGTACTCTTTTCTTTTGTTAAGTATAAAGGTTTAAAGATTCACTAGATATTCAAAAACAATTTTCTACCTTTTGGTTGGGATTCTGATGTAGAAAACCACTATAAACAGATGTTTCCAGATTATGATAAAACAAGCTGAATTATCAGAAATGTTTTAATCCATGGGAGTTAAAGATCTAAAAAAAAACCCTCTAAATTTCAAAATAGTGATGACTTTATGGGAAAAATGTCCTCACAATTATATAAAGTAAACTACCAGCCTTTGAATAAATATTGAATGTCAGCCTATGGACTAATGTGAGTGATTTGAACCCTGAGGTACTTGTCTGCAACAACTCATTAACTCACAGAGCTTATGTAATATGTGCAGATAGTACATAAAACAGTTGGAGCAGGGCAGGAGAGCTGCAGGAAGAAGGCCTGCTTTCAATGCAAGGAAAGAGCCTACTGTATGTCAACGTCACCCAAAACACCACACAATTAACATCACAAATAGTGGCGAAACATTACATATTATTTTTCCTAAAATAAGAAAAAAAACTTGCAATTCCACTCAATTGCTAGACATCAGTGAGAAAACTATATCATGCTTTATACATTATTGTAAAGTAAAATGTGGTCTTTCATCTTCATCAGTAAGTAGTTTAAGTAGTTCACTTTCAGCAAGCAAGTTTGTATCATCAGCATATGGCAGATTGGTTTGAAAACAAAGTCCATAAGTAATTGTTTTGAAAACATAGTAAATGTTCAGTGAATATTAGCAATTATTACATGCTGTTTCCTTCTAATCCATATATTTTCAAATTAGATGCATTTTTTATAATTTATATTCACCATAACAAAAACTCAGATAATTATTTTATTTCTTATTGTTGAATTGGTCATCCAATAAAAATTTTCCATTTTCTTTACTAACTCTAAGCCCACTCTTATTGAGTTCATATGATGATTAATAATAGTATATTAAATACTATACTAAAGAGAAGTAAGGAGCACTAAGGAGCTCTGGTAGCGTAGTGGTTACAAATCAGGCTCTGAAGCTTAGGGTCAGCAGTTCAAAACTGCCAGTTTTCCCATGGGAGAAAGATGAGGCTTTCTGCTCCCATAAAGATATATAGCCTTGGAAACCCTGTACAGGGTCTCTATGAGTCAGAACTGACTCCACAACACATAACGTCCACCACCAAATACTATACTAATACTAAACCTCAACAGTGTTTTAAGACTGTAAACTTTTACAACAGAAGAAATCACTAACAGAATCCTAAATTAGTTCAGTGCAATAATATGTAAAACAAATATACTGTCTTCTACTGCCTCACTTATAGCTAAGGCAGTAATTGACACATATCACAGCAATGGGATGTAAGCTGACAGACTGTACAAAGTTGTATTTCTCCCAGTGGAAGTTCAATCCTTTTTTGGCTCCCCTTTCCATTCTTTCTGTTCTGTAACCAATGTGATAATTACAGCACCAAGAGCTATCTGGTGATTATGAAACATTAAATATGTGAATAAAATTCAGCCCACAAATAATAAAAAAGCAAGCAAGCGAACAACAACCTGTTGCCATTGAGTATATTGTTACTCTGAGAGCGTCTATAAGACAGAGTAGAACTGCTCCACAGGTTTCCAAAGCTGTAAATTTTTACAAAAGCTACACTTTCCTTTATAGAGTAGCTACTGGATTTTTGGTTAGCAGCTAGGTTCTTAACACTTCCATCAAGGCTCTTTACAGTAATGATGGTGAAGTAGCTCTATAAAGAAAGTCAAGGGTCTTCAATTATATCACTGTGCCACATAGTATGACTCACTAGACCATGTTATCTCTTGACTTCTTTTTGGTATTTCAAATAAACTTCCATGTTCTGTTATTTCCTGTTGAATGTACTTATAATGGATTCACTGGGCATGCTGACCGGTGACTTACAGTCATTGAACTATATGATTAAACTTTTTCTTTCTCTTAATAGATCCCCACAGGTAAATTTTCAATCATATTAAAGTTGGAATTTATGAATGATGATACAATTTGGAAGCAGTTCAAGTAATTATTAGACATACCATGGATATACAATTAGTAATTAAATTATTCAAGGGTATTTCTCCCAATCTGGAGATGTTCCCATTTGGAAATCAGCACTGTCATCTGCTGCAAATGGGAGTAAATGATTCCTTATAGTTATCTTGTACAGCTTTTTTAATTCAATGTGTTATATGATATATAAATTGCATGAGTGCACATACACTTGACCTCTCTGCTAGCTTTATGAGACAATATTATCCTTATAACCCAAATCATCCATTCTAAAACTTTTCAAATTAATTCTAAGAAAAGAATGAGCTTCTTGAATTAGTCTGGCTTAGAAGAGAGTGATCATTTTATAGAAAGCATTTATTAATTAAAATTATAGCCTTCCCAGGAAGCAGTTCCCAAATCAGATTAAACACTTAATGAATTCTTTCCTACAGGGTTGTAAGTACAAATCAGTTCATCTAGTTCCCTTAAAAAGAAAGTAACTTCCTTATGTATTTTGAAGCAAAAACACTGCCTTCATATTTCGACAGTGTGATAATATATGTGAAGGACAATACTGTTTTTAATCTATTATAAATATTTTTTTGTTTTAAAATTATGACATTAGTATAGCATTCATCCAACAAATATTTCAATGTGTTAAATTTTGGTAAATCTACTTCAGAACTTAGTTTTGAAAACATAAAACAATGCAGATACAGTTGAAGCCCCCATATATAGCTCTGTCTGAATATTTTCAGCTTTCACTTAGATATTTCTATTAATATCACCCTGGATTCAGACATGAAGCTTCTAAATCAGAATAGTTTATTATTTACTTGCAGCAAATACTTTTTCTGGTTTCTTTTTGCTCCAATTTTTACATCTGTGGTGAGGCAATGAGAAAATGTTATCATACATGTAGGCCAGGAACCTTCAGGAAAAGGATCTATGTGTTTATATAAGAACTAAAGGTAGCTGCTCACCTCTTCTACTGAGAGAATCTACTGGGAAATGTAATGAGAAGAATCCATGGCCCTCATACTTTATTTACATTCTCAAGGGAAAAATAAGACTAATATTTCTGATGGACTATAAAACCATGTATGGCTGTACCATCTGGAAATCACCCTCCCTTGAAATGTAACACATTCTTCTCTATGGCTATATTATTGTCTATTCAGTCATAAATTAACTTCTAAGGCTTTTCTTTTTGTCTAGGTCCCAACTCTTAGTAAGAGTTTCTTATGCAGAAATATAAACACATTTTCTCTACAAATTCATAGTTTCCTCTTTCTCTCCTCTTCAGAAATAGCCATGATTCTAAAGTTGTCATGCATCCTTCCAGTGTATGTGTTTAGACTTAATACCAAGAAAATATATCAGACTTTTCATTTTATCAACTTTATTTATAACTCTCACATATGGTTTCTGAGCAGTTTAAGGGGTTAGAACTCGCCCTCCCCACCCCCTCAAATAATGAAAGGTCTGGGTTTATTTAATTGACTTTTTTATATTTGAACTTTAAAAACTTTGTCTTCTTTGGAGGATGGAAAGTGAAAACTTGATTTATGAGAGTAAAAAATTGTTTGGGTAATTCCAGGAATAAAATATTTTTTAGGTTTGTGTAGCATAGTGTTTATGAATCGGGCTGAGAACCGCAAAGTCAGCAGTTCGAAACTACCAGCTGCTCTGTGGGAGAAAGATGAGGCGTTCTGCTTCCATAAAGACTAACAGCCTCAGAAACCCTGTGCAGGGTCACTATGAATCGGAACTGACTCCATGGCACATAACAACAACAACAATATTCTATAAGTTTTCTCTTTCTTATAAAATTTCAGTATATTTTAGAAAACAAGTGTTCTAATCAACTCACCATATCTTATCTCTTCAACCACTAGAAAAGAAAATGCATTATTAAGCTTTTAACTATGAACATAGTTTCCCTAGAACAAGTATTTCTCATCTTTCTGTAACACATTGAGATACTGTTGAAAACCAATGATTTTTTTTTTTTTCTCAAATAGTTTATGAATGAAGTGGTTATGGTTATATGGTAAGCAGTTTCTGAAATGGCTCCAAACAAACTTTATCTCATGGAATTAATGCTTGGTATACTCTCCTTGGGTAGTCAAGACTTTCTGACTTGCTTCTAAGGACGAGACTGCAGCATCAGAAGGATAATGACACTTCTGTTATTTGGTTACAAAAGCCTATTACTTCTGTCCTATTTGTCCTATTACTTTTTCTCTGTTGGCCTCTAATTTACTTAATCTGTTGAAGCCTTGTTGTGAACTGCCTATGGAAAAGGCTATGTAGCAATCTATTGAGGATGGCTTCAGCCCAATGACACATAAAGAACTGAATCCTGTCAACAACCATATAAATTAGCTTAAAGCAGATCATTTACCAGTTGAGTCTGAAGATGACAATTCACAGCGATGGCTGTCAAAATGATTATGTTGCGGTTATTGTTCTTAGGTGCTATTGAGTTGGTACTGACTCATAGTGACTTTATGTACAGCAGAACAAAACACTGCCCGATCCTGGGCCAACCTCACTACTGTTGCCACGCTTGAGTCCACCGATGCTGCCACTTGGCCAATCCATCTCGCTGGGGGGGTCTTACTCTTTTTCTTTTTTATAGTCTGTGAGGAATCCTGAATCAGAGAATCCATCTAAACCAAAACTAATCTCTGACCTACAAGAACTATGATGTACTACATATTGGTTTAAGCCACTGAGTACTGGATTAATTGTTATAGAACAATGAATTATGCAGATTTTGATACAGTAAGTAGGTTGCTACTTTAACAAACACTAAACATGTGGGAATGGCTTTGGAAATGGACACTGGGTAAAGGCTAAAGGGATTTTGAGGAATATAATAAAGGTAGTTTATATTACTGTGCCAAGACCATTAATAGAAACCTGATCATTTAGGACATTGTTGAAACATACACAAGATGAGGAGCATGTTACTGAACACTGGATAATGGCATGTCCTTAGTACATAATGACAGAAAATTCAGCTATGCTATTCTTCTGTTGGGCGTACTGTTGTGGCACTGTAGATTGATGTGCTAGACTTCAAAGTCAGTTTGAACTGCAAGGTCAGCAATTCAAGCTCACCAGCTTCTCCTCAGAAACCCTATATAAGTTTGTAACCAACTGGACAACACTTAACAACAATTGTTATGTTGTTTTTAGGTACTATTTACTTGGTTCCAAATCATAGCAACTGTATGCACAACAGAATGAAAAACTGCCATTCCTGAGCCATCCACAAAATTGATACGTTTGAACGCATTACTGCTGCCACTGTGTCAATCCATCTCATTGGTCACCTTCATCTTTTTCATTGACTCTCCACTTTACCAAGCATGATGTTCTTTTCCAGGGACTGTTGTTGGTAGTTGTTGTTAAGTGCCATCAAGCAGGTTCTGAACCAGGGTGACCTTATTTACAACAGAGCTAAACACTACCTGGTCCTTTGCCATCCTCATAATTCACACACACACACACACACACACACACACACACACA
>NW_006408688.1:3279313-3280980 GCF_000296735.1 Chrysochloris asiatica | reverse complement strand
AAAAAAAGCTTTTATTGTGAACTGAGTGATAGTTACATGGGAGAACATTAATTTTGCACTCATCCTATCATATTCTGTTTCATTGCAATGATTACAATCCCTTCCATGTATCATCAAGCATTTTCTTCTATCCCCTATGTTTTGTTTGTTTGTTTTTTAAGTACAGAAAAACACTCAGGAATACATAATCATTTTAACAACCAAAGGGCACATTCTGCAAGGTTTAATGAACCACTCTGAGTTAAGATTTTGTTTGAGGAAGAAGTTGTTTGGTGGGAACTGCAAAGATATCACATGAAGAGACATATTTAATAATTTACTGCACTGGAGACTGGAAGCTGAGTGAACAACTGCAAAGACATCACTCATGTAAAAGAAAACATGACTCAAGATGATAGAGTCTAAGCGATGGAGTTTAAAACCATAGAGAATAACTCACAAGTCTGAATCATAGTAAACTTTCCAACATCACACCTAGCTTTATTTCAGAATTGTTATGGACCAATGAGATCTTTGGTCTCCTATTTTTTCCTGATTTATACAGGAATGTCTATAGCATTTATCTTAATGTCTGTCTTGCCACTGTAGGTTAAGTGTTTGGGGGCAAGTAAAGTATGTCTGTTTACTATCACAAATCTACAAATGTAGAGGGACTGTGCTTTTTTGTGTTGTTGTTAGGTGCCATGGAGTCAGTACTGACTCATAGAGATCCCATGCACAACAGAAGAAAACATTGCTCAAACTCACAATTGATGCTGCCACATGGCCAATCCATCTCTCTGGGGCTCTTCCTCTTTTTCTCTGACCCTCCACCTTACCAAACATGATATCCTTCTCCAGAGATGGTTTGGATGGACCACTCTGAGTTAAGCTTTTTCTGTTTTAAAAGAGAAAAAAATCTGGCATTGAAAGGCAGAAAGGACAAGAATTTTAAACTCTAACAGAGAACTAAGTTTAACATATGTTGACAGCTGTGTCATGATTCAAAGGCTCATTATTGTATCAATATTAAAGATACAAACTATGATTTACCTTCATACTCAAGAATAGAAAAATAAAATTTCCATAAAAAGCAATGTTGTAAAAAAACATAAGTAAATCATAAAGGCATCCTTTTGAAATTATGGAGATGAACAGAGACTTACCTCAAATATAGAAATTCATTGAACTATTGTATCCTGAA
Organism: Chrysochloris asiatica; assembly: GCF_000296735.1. Lineage (NCBI taxonomy): Eukaryota > Metazoa > Chordata > Mammalia > Afrosoricida > Chrysochloridae > Chrysochloris > Chrysochloris asiatica. The sequence continues at coordinate 3,279,797 of NW_006408688.1, read as the reverse complement.
TTGAAATCTTGAGATTAATAAGCATTTAACTTTTTCAAATGGCTAATTATTCTAAATAAAATACATATATAATATGCAATTTGTTTAGAAATATTTGATAAGATTTTGTGTGGTCACAAAAATGTATTACTGTGTAACATTAAACTTAATAATAAAATTAATTAAATGAAATGCACTGTTATTTTTGCAGTGCTTGTTATTAATCATATATCTAGTATCCTAAAAAGTTAGCATCTTCTTCATTTCATGATGATGATGAATAATAAATATTTATGGTTCTATCCTAAGTACAAACAATTTGACTCACATGGAAATCACATGTAAGCTGCATTTATGTGTTCACCATAATACACATTTTTATGAACAAAAATTCTAAATGTAAATTGTTGTTGCTGTTGTCAGGTGCCATCGAGTCGGAACCGACTCATAGCGACCCCATGCACAGCAGAACGAAACAATGTCCAATCCTGGGCCAACCTCACTA
>NW_006408688.1:3267286-3278053 GCF_000296735.1 Chrysochloris asiatica | reverse complement strand
TGGAATGGGCACAAATATTGATCTCTTCCAATCAGTTGGCCAGATAGTTGTCTTCCAAATTTCTTGACAGAGATGAGTGAGTGCCTCCTGTGTCACTTTACTTTCTTGAAATATTTCAGTTTTTATTCCATCAATTCCTGGTGCCTTGTTCTTTGCCAATTCCTTCAATGCACTTTGGACTTCCTCCCTGCGTATCACTGGCTCTTGTGTTTAAATAGCTTTAGTCAAATGAGCATTAACCTCATCTTTTTCCTTCCAATTTTAATGATATTTATGTTGTCTAAAGGATATATTTCATAGCATGCTATGCAAATACTTTAACATGCATTTTTTACATAGTTAATCTATATAAATACTGACAATTATTAATCATTAGCTGCTCACAGGTTTCTTAACCTTTAAATAACTAACAATTTCCCCATGAACTATGTATTTTCCTCCATTTCTCTTCCTTGTGCCTTATGTTTTTGTTAAGTGCCATCAAATAGGTTCTGACCCATAGAGACCCTGTATAGGGTTTCCAAGGAGCAGCTGGTGAGCTTGAACTGCCGACCTTGCAGTTCAAACAACTTTGCAGCCTGGCGCATTAACCCACAGCACCACACCAGGACTCCTTGTGCACTATAGCAGTCATTTAATTAAGTAGCATCATCTCTCTTATTGTGAAAAAATATTTTTGCATATAGGACATAATTTTCATTTCAGCCAACAACGATATTCTGTGTTACAATCAAGGCTTTCCTCTTCTTTCTTTAAAATAGCTTTTGGCAATTGTATAATTTTGCATTATGGGATGCAATTAATGTTTCATAATAAATGTTAAGTGCTGAGAAGTCAGTTCTGATTCTGAGCAATCCTATGTAGTGTTTCAAAACAGTGACTGGTGGGTTTGAACCGTTAACCTTGTGGTTAGCAGTCCAGTGCTTATCTTTTAGCAGCACACCAGGACTCCACTAACAAAGATCTAATGGTAGAATTTAAAATAGCATTTTAAAAACAATATTACTAATGCATTTTATAGCCTGTTGAAGGAATAATTTGAAATAATTTAATAGACTATACATGTACATATTTAGGTAAAAATATATATATATACTTGTGCTTGATCTACTTTGTCTTCAAACATTTCCAGAAACGTGGAGCTCTACCAATTTCAGTAAAGTAGTAGCTGTCATGATTGAATTGTGTTCTCTTCCCACCCACCACCAAATATGTGTCAGTTTCATTGAACCATGATTCTCAGTCATTTGGCAGCTTTGTGATGATCCCTTATGATGTGATTTGATGTGATAAATCAGACTCCTGATTTATCCTGAGTCCCAAGGGTGTGTCACACAACACCTTTCATGTTACAGAAGATAAAAGAGAGAGACATGAACAGAGAAAGAGGGACCACTAACACCAAGAAAGAAAAGCCAGGAATATAGTATGTACTTTGGACCTGGGGTCCCTGAACTATGAAGTTCATAGACCCAGGAAACAATTGATGTTAAGACACATGGAAATCTCCAAGGAATACTGGGCCTACAGATACTTAAAGGAGTCAAGAACCTTTCTCCAGAGTCTGTAGTCTGAGTTCTAACTTGTAGCCTCCTAAACTGGGACAGAATAAATATCTGTTTGCCAAAGCCATCAACTTGTGGTATTTCTATTATAACAGCACTAGGTAACTAACGCAGTTGTTGTTTTTAGGTTCCTTCGAGGCAGTACCAACTCATAGCGACCCTATGCACAACAGAACAAGACACTGCCCAATCCTTGATCAACCTCACTACTGTTACCACACTTGAGTCCATCGATGCTGCCACTTGGCCAATCCATCTCATTGGGGTCTTCCTCTTTTTCTCTGACCCTCCACCTTACCAAACAAGATATCCTTCTCCAGCAACTGGTCCCTCCTGACAATATGTCTGAAGTATGAGAGACGAAGTTTGACCATCTTGGTCTCCAAGGAGCACTCTGGCTGTACTTCTTCCAAAACGGATGCATTAGTTCTTTTGGCACTTTCAATATTCTCCTCCAACACCATAACTCAGCCTCCTATTAATTTCATGTCTACTTATTATTTAATAAAGGAGATTTTGTTGTTGTTTAGTGCCATGAAAGTGGTTCAGACCCACAGTGACCCTGAATATCAGGGGTGGGGAACTGGACGAATCAGGCTTGTGAAAGCATTTGGGATGACCTTGCCAAGGCAACTGCAGTTACAGCTATCACATTGTTGTTGTTATTAAGTGTCGTCAAGTTAGTTTTGACTCATAGCAACCCTGTATAGGGTTTCCAAGAAGCTTCTGATGATCTTGAACCACTGACCTTGAGGTTCAAACTGACCTTGCAGTCCAGTGCGTTAGCCCTCAGTGCCATACCAGACTATCACATTAGGGGTTAATTAAATGTTTAACCATGTATTGTTTTTGTTGTAAAGTGTCATTGAGTCAGTTCCTACCCATCGTGACCAAATATGACAGGATAATTTTTAAGTTGATAATATTGTATGGTCCATGAATGATGTTATAAATATCCAAATGGCCCCTGGGAAACCCACCCTGCTGTAAAGGGTTTCCCCTATGCCTTCAGTGCAACTTGGAGTTTTTCCTTCAGTACCATTAGTTCTTGATCACATGCTACCTCTTGAAACGGTTGAACATGGACCATTTCTTTTTGATACAGTGACTTTGTCTATTCAGTCTGTATTCTTTTGGTCCTTTTCCTTTTAGACTTTGGATTTTATCCTATCAACAGAATTGTAGTTCAAGATAAATCTTAAAATGTTCTTTATGATGATGAATGTGACACTATTTCTCTTCAATTTTTAGCTTCTGACATGGGTGATCACATGATTGTCTAATTCAAAATGACTAATATCAACCCTTCTTATATAATTAATGCTTAGGATACTGATGTTTTTGCATTCCAATGCATTTTTTACTACTTTTTCTAGATTCATACTTTGTATATTCCATGTTCTGATTATTAGTGGATGTTTTCAGCTGTTCCATCTCATTTTAAGTGGTGCCCCATCAGCTAATAAAGGGCCCTAAAGCTTTGCTCTATTCACCTCCCGTAGGTCAAGTCTACTTTGAGGAGGTAGCTCATCCCTTGAGATATTTTGAATGCCATCCAACCTTAGGGACTCATCTTCTAGTAGTATCTCAGTGCTCCACTGCTATGCAAAATGTTTTCAATGGCTAACTCTTCAGAAGTGGTCTGTCTCTCCTTCTTCCTAATCCAGCTTAGTCTTTATGCTCTACGGAAACCTGCCCACCATGAGTGACCCTGATGGTACTTAAAGAATGGTGGCATAGCTCCCAGCATCACAGGAATACACAGGCCAGGACAGTAGGACAATCTGACAGATGAATAGTGGGGGAGTGGGAAGCAGGGCACTGCAGACTCAAAAGTCCTGTAATGGAAGTGTATGTAAGAGGCTTCTTTGAATTTTCAAAAGAATGAATGAGACTGTAGCAAGGCAATGTTACTGAAAAGGAGAAAGAACAAGACCTTGTTATTAAAATTATTTAAGTACCTTTGTGATCTTTGCTACATACTATACAGAATGCTGGAGTCAACACAGATTTGCTGCTTACTAGAATTATGTTGATATTTACTCATGTGTTTCTTTCCTCTCTTTTTCTCTTTTTTCATCCCTCCCTCCTTTCTCCCCTCCACTTCTCCATTTTTACTTTCTTCTTTCCTCTTACCTTTTCTTTCTTCTCTTTTCTATTTTCTTGCTGCTCTGTTTCCTGCTCTCTCTTCTTTCTATTTCTCAAAATAATGTTTCTTCTTTTCCAATTTCCCTTCATAAGAAACCAAAAATTAAATAACATTTTATAACGTAGATTCATAGACACACACATGTGCATATATTTACACACAGCATTGAAATGGCCCAGGAATTTTATACTAAGTTAATCATCTCTCCATTATATAACTTGTTGAGATAAGCTGTTGCGTCAGTACAGTGATCATGTGTAGGGGTTCTGAGGAGCAGCTGGAGGGTTTGAACTACCGATGTTGCAGTTAGCAGTCCAGTGCTTATTCTGAAGCACCATACCAGCATGTACTTGCAAATGTATATGTATGCATAATTTTAATATTTTACTTGTTTCTTTGAAAGCATTAAAAAGGTAATCAGATAATAAATTGGCTGTCTAAAATTTAAATAAAGACAGGTAATCAGAGAGAAAAACAGAACATTAAAGCTCTTTAAGCCCTAAGCAGCTGATGAACTCTAGAGTATTTAGGGAAGAAATTAAGTTCCCAAGAGGACCAAAAGTAGAAAATTATATAACAGATCTTGTTTCTATAAATTTTGGATCAGAAAAAGCTATACTCTGGAGTAAGAGATAAACATCAATAATCTTATTTTGTCTGTTAGTCCCAGTCTGTAAAGCAAAGAGTAATCCCACTGAGCAGCAAAGAATGTAGGGGCAGAGACATTGGGGTCATATTCTAGGAAAATATCACCACAAGACAATTCCTAGGTAACTGTGTAATTTTGAATGGCTTTGCAATGTGAAGTGTCTAAAACTTCAAGTTATATATTTTGTTTATATTGGTTCTGGGGAAGTTCCCTAGGTACCTGGAGAGGCAAATGAAAATTCTTTCTGTACCAATACTTCTTCATCCTAGGCCACAAACTCTTTTAATTATTTTATAAGAACATGAACAGCTCATATATAAAAAAAAATATTCAAACACGTAAGGCACTATCAATGAGGCCTCATAAATGAGAAAAAGTGAAAAAGAGTAAAGGCATGAAATGAACCTGAATATATTCCATACAGGAATTGTCCGAAACAAATTGTAAAACAAAAACATTTTACTATAAGCAATTAAAAGAAAAAATTTAAAGAAATATGTGGTGGCTTCACCATATAAGCAATAGACCACAAACCACAAAGTTGGTGGTTTGAACCCACCAGCTATGCTGTGGGAGAAAAAATGAGCCTTTCTGCTCCCAGAGCTTTAGAAAACCCTTAGAGAAGGCATGGGAAGGTGGTTGGGATGGAAATAGGAACCACAGAAGAGAAGTAGGATAGTTGTTACATAGAGGGAATTGCAATCATTGAGATGAAACAAAGCATATGATTTGTTGAATGTAAAACTGAGTATCTGCTCTGTAAATCTTCACTTAATTCACAATAAAAAGTTTAAAAAAAAATTGCCAAAGCAAATTATCTCAACAGAAGATGAATAAAATATGGATAAAACAAGGAGTCACAGGACATCAGGAATGAAAAATAGCAAACAAAAATCACATCTGATTCTTTATTAGGCTATCCTGTTAGGTAACTAATATATTACAAATAGGCATATTTATTAAATTCTAAAATTACTCAGTTTCTTTACTCTCCTCCCAAATAGTCTAAGGGAATTATAAAATTTTAATTGTGTTCTACACAAACCCAAATAAATAATATTTCTGATTTAGATGCAATTGTTATCTTTTAAATTATTTTATTATGAATTATTATTATTATTCATTTATTATTGTATTGTACATTTTAATTTACCTATATATTTATGCCATTTATCTTTCTTTTTGAAGTTTAGAGATTTCTTCTAAGATAGTGTCACTTCAATTTTTAATAAAAATTTTAAATTTCCTATAGTGAAGACTTACTAATGGCAAAATACTTCAGTATACTTCTAAAAAAATTGTTCATTTTGCTATTACTCCTAAAAGATTATTTCTGTTGGCATACAACTCCAGGTTGGCAGTTTGATTTCCTCAATCTTATTAAAGTATTTTACTGTTTAGAATTCACTGGCAATTTAGCTGCCTGCATGAGTCACAATTATTCTGAAAGGAACAAAAATCCTCAAATCTCAACGAGTTAATACACATCCATCAAAAATTTACCATCTTAAAGCAGCGACTAAGGAAGAGAGATGTGAAGTTACCTGAAGAATATCTAGGAGCCAAAGTTCAAAAAAGATGGCTTTTCTATAGATCTGAGTCCTGTTGTGGCACTGTAGGATAAGCACTAGACTAAAAAGTCAGTTTAAATTGCAAGGACAGAGGTTCAAACTTACCAGCAGCTTCTTGGAAACTTGAAACAGGGCCACTATGAGTCAGAACCAATTCAAAGGCACTTAACAACAACAACAAAATCTGAGAGATAAAGCCTTATCCTAGAGTCAGCGCCCTGAATTCAAACTTTCAGCATCCTAAACATAAATTTCTGTTTGTTTAAGTTATTCACTTATGGTATTTCTTTTGTAGAAGGATTAGGTAACCATGACAGCAATCTTTCAGTTTTCCTACTCTCTAGTCATGCATTTCTGTGAAAATGAATATTAAATGCACTCATGGAAATGATTATTTAAATTACTACATTGATAGATTAAGACACAGAAGGGGAGAGATACAAAGGGAGATTTCTAGAAGCCTTCTTATTTTCCTAAAATTTAGTGTTTGGAGATTTTAAAAAATAGTTTTTAATTTATAGTAGTTGTTGTTAAGTGTCATTGAGTTGGCTCCAATTCATTGCAATGCTATATAGGGTTTCTGAGGCTATTAAAAAAAAAAAAATTATTGTGAATTGAGTGAAGGTTTATAAAGCAAATCATCAGTTTTACATTTAACAAATTATTATTTAGGAAATAACAAGTTACAGTTCAAGGTCAGGAGTGCTCAGACCACAGTTGTTTTAGTCACGATAGACTCTTCTGACCCATGCCCACCAGCAGGACTCTCTTAGGGTTGTTCAAACAAACTTGCTATTGTGAGGATGGTGGACGGTGCACGACCAGGCCAAATTTGTTATTATTAAATGCCATTGAAAGGGCTGGTGAGTTTCAACTTCTGACTTTGCAGTTCAAACTGACCTTATAGTCCAGTGGATTAATCTGCAGACCACACCAGGTCTCTAAGGCACTGTTTAGATCTATTATAGACAAGATTACTTTGAGTTGGAGTAGACTCGAAGGCATCTATTGCTAATTATAATATAAGGGAATTAATTACTTACCATCCACCTACAGCCATCAAGTTGATTCCAACTTAGAGACCATGTAAGGTAATGTAGAACTGCTCCATATGATTTCCAAGGCTGCACATCTTTATGGAAGCAGAAAAGCTCTTCTTCTTGGATCACCAACTTTGTGGTTAGCATCCCAATGCTTAATCCATCAGGGCTCTGCGACATGCAACGATACATATACATATTAAGGTTTTCCCCCCAGGGCCCCCTCCAAGGAATAAATAAATAAATTCTATTGCTTAGGAATGTACGTGAGTTGTAAATTATTTTTGAAAAGAAAACATGTTTATCACAAATGTTAGTATATTAGTTAGTTCTGGAGACAGACAAGAAATGATTTGTGTTAAGGCAGGGGCACACAGGATACTTCTGAGTATTAACAAGTTCTTGACCTTTATGGCAATGCAAGATGTTCACATTATAATTACTTTTTAAATTGCATTTATCTACTTTATGTACTTTTCTGTATATATGATATATCTCATAATATACTAGAAATAAAATATATTAACAGCATAGCAAATTTCTGTAATGAGACTTTTTATAGAAAAAAATTAACTCTAATATAAAAACACTGTGTCTTCACGTGCAACTATTTGGGATCTCATTAAGTTTACAACAGTTACTTCCGATGAAAATTATTTCTTTCCCCTGAAGTGAGTGCTAGCTCTGATCAGGTATTTTATGGGTTTTTTGGTATCTGAACTTACCCTGTATTTACAAGTTGGGCATCAGAATCAGCAAACAATTTTATAAGGTCCCAGAGATTCTTTCTGCCATCACCCACAGAAAGACTCACAGCACACATCCTTTTGGTAATTTAGCATAAAACAGCTTGATATAATCATTATTAAAATATGAGAGTTGAGTCAAAACATAAGACTACTGGTGTTTCAACACTTACAAGCACAGGTGTCGTCCAAGAAAAACTGTGATAGGTGGTTGGCTGCAAACAAGTTCTCTCTGTGATTAACTTTTCTTAGTTTCACTAGTATGTCTTCTAAAAGGTCCAATCAAAGCAATGGCTTTTAGGGAATCTGCAGGGCCATTTACATTCAAGGCAGAGAGGTCAACTCAGAAGTTTTTGAGACTTCAAAAGGGTACTTATGATAGATTTTCTCAAAGGACACAAGACAATCATGGGGACTTGACTATCTAAGAAAATGGAAAACAGGATTGGTGAGAAAAAGGCCAAGAAAGTTGTGATGAGAAATTTTTCCCCCTTCACGGCAATGTACCCAGTTACTCTTTGAGGGCAGCAAAGGGGATCCTATGAGAATATCCTTGAGAAACCTTACCCCATCCACCCTATAGCCTGGAACTTTCCCCTTCAGACTTCTTTTTGTTCCCCAAACTCAAAGAACATTTAAAACTCAAAAGAGCATTGAGTCTCTCAAAGATATCAAAACTGTTGTTTAGATGGAATAGGAGTTAAAGTGCACAGAAATCTTAGAAGAAAGGTGGTTGTTGTTAAGTGCCATTGAGGTGGTTCTGATTCATAGTGACCCTGACTAGAGTTTTCAAGGTGCAACTGGTAAGTTTGAACCATCGACTTTGAGGTTCATACCGACTTTGCAGTCTTATGCTTATCCTATAGCTAGAAATGGAAATAGTGCCTTCTGAAGTGTATGGACCTAGAAGAAGGATATGTGGAGAAACAATAGCTTCACATTTTGATATTTTTGTTTAATAAACCTTTCTATGATTTTTGTAATCATACTTCTTTATTGCCACTCATATTTCCAAATAATTTCAAGTAATGAACATTAATATCACTAAACCAATCTCACTAATCAAAAACAAACAAATCAGTTACGATAAAGTGGATTCTGATTCATGTTGCCCCCATACATTGCAGTATAGCATTGTGCTCCAAAGAGTTTTCAAGGCTGTTGCCTTTAGGAAGAAGAATGCCACACCTTTCTCCTAACGTGACAGCTGGGTGGGTTACAACTGTCATAATTTAGTTTATTAAGCCAGTACTTAACCTTTTGCACAACTGATTCCAACAAATTTAGGACCTATTTTAATTTAGTCAGGTTCAATGGTATTTAATTATAGAAACTTCATTATGACAGGTATAACCACTATTATTAGCTATGATGACTGTGTATGATTATTCTAATAGGGTTCCATGCATCTTTAAAAAAAAAATAATTAACTTCCCAAATCTATCACTGCTTCATTCAAAGCCGTGGGTGTTACTATAATAATGCATGATCAGATGTAGAGAAAAATGTACATAAATGAAACATAACATACAGTGCTTTAAAAGAGACACCCAGTGAATTAACATAACCCATAACATTGAAAGGGGGGGTCATTTATCTAAAGTAAATAAATGAGCATTCACTTATGAGTATTTTGAAACTTTGTAGAAGCTAATGTTTTCTTAAGCATATCATGAATAACATATCTGTCACATCGAATACTATAAGACAAAAAAGCCCCAGCACTTGGACTGCTTCTTTAAAAAAGATTATCAACAACATGCAAATCAGGTTCTGCATTTCTTTGATGGGATAAAATTGTTAAAAATGAGAAAGCTAAAGGTATTTGTTTACTTATTTCTGACAAGATCACTTGCTTCATGTTGCACTGCTTCCCATAGGAATTGCTGCTGGCTGCCACATTCATTTGGACCTCTTTGTATGACAAAAAAGCTAGGCTCCATTAAAGTATCATTTGCAATGAATTTATGTCCTTCCTCGGGGATAAATCCAACCATTAGACATTATGCAGGAAGACTGATTTTTATAAAACACTACTGTTCTTCAATTTCCAAACTGCATTAAAAAAAAAAAGCCAAGGATAAAATAGAAACATTTGAAGGAAAAGTGACATAAATTAACTTTCATGTGACCTTGTAAAGTTATTTCCAAATTCCAGGTAAAATACTAGGTAATGTCTATGCAATTTATGGGATTATCTAAAGGCTATCTATTTATATTTTCAGATGTTTTTATTTTCTACATAAGAAACTTCATGTTCTAGGATCAAACAGAAATTATGAATGTCTTTATATGTTTAAGAATCCATGAAGAACCTCAGTTCAAGTCCCAGGTTTATAATTTTATGAAACTGTTTTAACTGCTCCTTTATTAGTTCTAAGAAACCTAAGGGATTGTGTGCCATACTTTTTCAGACAAAGGGCAATTTTGGTGTAAGGATTGTTGATGTTGGTAACTCTTAAGGAAACAGACAATTTCCAGATTACATAGGAGTTTATTTCCTAAATTCATTTGATGTCTAATTTTCATATTTGTAGGAAAAGTATGGAATGGTTCATATCTAATGATGATTCATCAAATGATTGTCTTAGTATATAGCGTATCTCAGTATACATACATAATAAAGAAACTCAGAAATGGTAGGTCATCATTTAAAATAATAATATTTTGTTCCAAAATAGTGACCATTTGTTATTATAAATCACTGCACATAACTCAAATATTTAATATAACAAATAAGCTTCACAGGGCTTGTTGTTGTTAGGTGCCATCCAATCCGTACCTTCTCATAGCGACCCTATGCACAACAGAACGAAATACTGGCTGATCCTGGGCCAACTCACCATTGTTGCCACATTTGAGCCCAATGATGATGCCACTTTGCCAATCCATCTTGCAGGGGGTCCTCCTCTTTTTATCTGACCTTACCAAACATGATCCTTTTCTCTAGCAACTGATCCCTCCTGACAATATGTCTGAAGTATGAGTGATGAAGTTTGCCCATACTGGCCTCCAAGGAGCACTCTGGCTTCACTTCTTCCAACACA
>NW_006408688.1:3239237-3243565 GCF_000296735.1 Chrysochloris asiatica | reverse complement strand
TGCCATTGAGTAGGTTCCAACTCCTAGCAACCCTGTATGGGGTTTCAGAGGAGCAGCTGGTAAGTGTGAACTGCCCACCTTGAGGTTCAAAGTCCAGTGCTGATCCTACAGTGTCACACAAGCAGTCCTCATCTGACACTTCAGACATATGATCAGAAGACCCCAGTCCTTGGAGAAGGACAACATACTTATTAAAGTGGAAGGACACCAAAAAAGAGGAAGACCCTCAATAAGATGGATTGGCACAGTAGCAGTAATGATGGATTCAAGTGTAACAATGGTAATGATGGTGCAACACCAGGTGGTGTTTTGTTCTATTGTACATAGGGTTGCTATGAGTTGGAAATGACTTGACAGCACTTAACAACAACAACAAACAATATATACTTATGTATATTTATGCATATATAATTTACAAAATCTCTCTCATTTATAAAGTATTTTAGATTGAGTGATCAATTAAAACAGATCATATGAATAAATAAAGCAACATTAAAATAGACTGGCTTTTCAAAAGTTATAACTCTGACATGAAGTTATTGAAAAGAGGAAGTACTGGGAAAGAAGAGAGGTTTTTTGCTTTTGCTGTATATGAAGGGATTTCAAAAAGTTTGTGGAAAAATAAAACTAAATGATAATGGAATTTTTCCATGACCTTTTTGAAGCCCCACTCATGTAATGCTTAAATATTTTTAATGATTATTTTTTCTGAATGTTAAGAAAAAAAGTACATCAACAGAAGATGAAGAATTGTGGGTATGCTGTTGAAGGATGATAGAATTCTGAAACAAATAAAATTAGATTATAATAGAGTTCTTCTGTATCTCTCATTTGTTCTTGTACTTGGGGACAGATTAAGTGTATAAAAGTTATTAACTTGATAATTTCCCTTGCACAATGTATAAACATCAATTCAACAAAGGTAAACAAAAGCAAACTATCAAAGTGCTGTAATAAGTTTTTCTGTTACACTCTCATAAAGAAAATAAACCTGCAGTTTTCTTGACATAAGCTATGAACAATTCTTTCATCTGAATATAGGAGGGGTCTTCAAATACTTAATGGGAAATTTCTATTATCTTTTATGGCAGGTATGGAGTCCTGGTGTGACATTGTAGGACAAACACTTGTGCAATGTCAGTTTGAACCACAAGGCTGGCAGTTCAAATCTTCCAGTCGCTCCTCAGAAACTGTAATCAGTATTGCTATGAGTCAGTAATGACTCAACGAGAGTTGACAGCAAGGTAGAATATGAGAGTCAAGTAAATCCTGTGATAGCAGAAGATGTTTTTATTGAAGACAATGACTATTACTGTTATAAATTATATTGGGTCAGAAAAATGACAGGTTGAAGATTGGTTCTTGAGAATTGGAGTCTAAATGCTGGGATTAGGGTATACCTGGAAACTCTGTTGGAGCCAGTTAAATATCGTCATTATTTGTAGCCATGAGAAAAATAGGCAGGTGTTAAATTTAAATTTCAGGATCAATGAACTATAATGGCAACATTTATAATAGCAGTATACTTTATGTTCTCTGTTGTCTTTCTGCTTTCCCATTCTTACCTTACAGATATTCAATACATTTTTTTTTCAACTTTACAGACAGTTTGAAATTATTTGAGGACTTAAGTGAAAGATTTTTCCATACACAAATTATTATTGTGAACAAAGTGTAAATTGAGGAGGAATTCTTCCCAACATGGTGCCTTTAACTAATGCAGAGTTCACTGAAGTGAGTTTGGCAGACAAAGAAAACACTGTTACTGCATGCTGTCAAATGGATTCCCATTCATAGAGACCCTGGAGAGGGTTCCTGAGGCTCTAAATCTCTAGGGAACAGAAAGACTCAATTTTTGCCTGCAGAGCAACTTGTGAATTCAAATTGCTGACCTTGAGGTTAAGAGCCCAACACATAATCTGCTATGATACTAGACTCCTTAAAGAAAAGATTAGGACATTTTATTTGTAGGGTAATTATTCTCAGCTTTCCATAAGTTACAGGAGAGAGAGCAATCTGATTAAAATAAAAAAATGTGGGGTTTATTACATTCTGATTCATGGGTTCACAGTCTGAACTTTTGATAATAAAATGAAAGCTATCTCTTTTTTTTTTTTTTTCATATACAAATGCTGGTAAAGTCTGACATCATATTTGTTTTAAAGAGTTAAAACAATGTTAATGACTTCCTTATATAGAAATTTGAGGAAACATCACTAATTTTCAGGGTTAAAAAAATAGACTACATCAAAGACTAAAAGCTTAAAATTAAAATTAATCTCTGAGTTAAAAAAGTATGTTAATATCAGGATTAGAACTTGGGTCTTCTAATTCTACTGAATCTTTATTCCATTCCTACCATACCATAGAGTCAATATGTAGCAACTGCTTTTCCAAACACATTAACAAATTCAGGGAAAAAAAAATGATCACTCTATGGAATCAAATATTATCATGGTTTCTCAAACATTGCACGTACTAAGTATAAAGAGAATTACATAAATTAGAATTACTTATTTGATTGTGTAACCAAGTATAAATTAATCTTATTAAAGGAAAGTAGCTTCTTCGATTTGAATTTTCTCAATTAGTTTTGCTTTGCACAGAATTTGAAATAGCATTATAATTGCGAAATTTTGTTAAGTATTGTGAGGAGTGATACATGAAAATGGTTAGAATTATGTTTTTAATGTAGTGATAATTTGCCTAATATTTTCTCACTTCCATCATGTTACAGCTATCAGTTTTTTATTTTTCTTTCTTCCTGATATAATTGGTAAGATGGAATAAATCTTCTAGAGAAAAGAGCAAGAAATGTACACTCCAACAGGAAAATTCATCTGTCTAGTCAATATTTCATTTACACTACTTCAAGCTGAAATCTTGCTTCTGGAATTTAGACAGCTGATATGTAATTATCAAGAGGCAGAAGCATTGCTCACTCAGTTCATAGTAGTTAATATTGCTACACATATCTGGATAACCGATTGCTTTAAAATGCTATTAAGAGAATGAATTGAAGCTGAAAACATATGAAAGTCAAGACTTGGCAGTTTCTAAGGATAAATTATGTATTCTTGAAAACAGTGTTCTCTCATTCAAGTTAGCCTAGATGTCTGCAAAGTTTTAAAAAATTAAACAGAAGAAATAGTGCAAGTTTTAAAATACTATGCTTAAAGTCCGTTTGAGTTTTATTTCACATGGTACTATAAATATTATTTAATAGCCTATTTTTGTCATCTTATAGAAATATAATTGATTCTTGTTTTGATGTTGTTCCATCAACCATATTAAATTTACTTATTAACTCTAATTTACCTACAGATTCTAAAAGCTTCTTAATTAAAGAAAAATAAATGTTTTTTAAAAAGCATTATTAAAGTAGCATTTTTCAAGCTATTTTTTCATACTTAGAAATGTTATCAATTATTTTATGTCAGTATTTGTTGCTGCCAAGTTAGTTCCAACTAATTGTGATTTTACATATAATCAAATAAAAACTTGCTAGGTCCTACACCATCTTTATGATCATTGCTGCATTAGAGTTAATTTTTGTTGCTATCATATTAATCCAACTAAACAAGGGTTTCCCTCATTTTGACAACTCCTCTGCTTTACTAAAGGAGTCCTGTTAGTACAGTGTTTATATACTTGGCTACCACTGGTAGATTGACTATTCCTACCCACTAGCTTTAGCGCAAAAAGAATATGTCTTGCCATCCAGGAGCGGAGGACCCTGGAACCATCAATGGAGAAGAGCAGACTGAGGGACACTGCCCAGAGAAGCAGTGACACCAGAGATGAAGGGAGAGACAGCGACATGGAGAGATAGAGCAGCTAGGGACTCTAGACTCAGGGGAGGGAGAGGGGTTGTATGCTGGTGGCTGGGGGTCAGGCTTGCGTGGTATGCCCTTCGGTTGTTTGAATGGTTATATATTCCTGAGTGCTTTGGTGTACATCCAAAAAAATAAATAAATAAATAAACACCAAAAACAACAAAACAAAACAGAGGGAATGGAAGCAAATTGTGTTGAATGATAACCCATGGAGGGGATTGAAAAGAAATACGATAGGATGAATGTAAAGCTGATATTCTCCCATGTAAACTATCACTCAATTCACAATAAAAACTTAAAAAATAAAGAATATGTGTAGTATGCTTCTGCAAAGATTATAGCTTTGGAAAACCTAAGGAGTTCTTCCTATGGAAGTTCTAAAGTCAAAATGGACTTGATGACAATGGTTTGGCTATTTTACCAAACATGATGTCCTTTTCTGGTGGTTGGTCTTCCCGATTTTGTTGTTGTCAGGTGCCATCGAGTCGGAAC
>NW_006408688.1:3221747-3238020 GCF_000296735.1 Chrysochloris asiatica | reverse complement strand
GAGCTGAATTCTCACTGTCTTTATTTTTAAAGACATTCTAACTAAAATAATTCTAAGACTTATTTGTTCATTTTTTTGGCAATCTATGATATATTGAATATTCTTCACTTTGAATGTATCAATTTTTCTTCTCTTTTTCATTATCTAGTTTTCACATGCACATGAGGCAGTTGAAAAGAACTTGGCTTGGGTCAGGTGACCCTTAGTCATAAAAGTGACATTTTTGCTTTTCAAAGCTTTAAAGTGGTCTTTTATAGCAAGTTCTCCCAAATCAATACATCATTTAATTTTTTGATGGTGGCTTCATTAGATACTGATGGTTGGTCCAAGTAGAATGAAATCATTAACAACTTTAATTTTTTTTTGTCATTTGTCATGATGTTGTTTATTAGTCCCATTGTGGGAATTTTTGCATTCTTGACATACAGGTGTAATACATACCAAAGGTTATGTATAGGGTTTCACCTTCAGCAGCAATTCGTTTTTCTTCATTTCGAACAAATAAGGTTCTGTCATCTGATTATCACAAGTTATTAATGAATCCTGCTCCCAATCTTGACTCACTTTTTTCTTAATATAGATTATTTGCTCAGCATACAGATTCAATTATTGTTATTGTTATTATTAGGTACCCTTGAATTGGTTCTGACTCATAGTGAACCTATGAACAATAGACCAAAACACTTCTTGGTCCTGTAACTTCCACAAAATTTTCATGTTTGAACTCACTGTTGCTGACATTGTGTCATTCAGTCTTGTTGGGAATCTTCCTTTTTTTCAATGGCCATCCACAAGAACTGGTCCCTCCTGACACCATGTCTAGAGTAAAAGGGGCAAAGTCTCACCATCCTCCCTTCTAAAGATTACTCTGGCCATACTTCTTCCAAGTACAATATTTGGTTGTTTTTCTGACAGTCCATGGTAATTCAGTAGTCTTTGTCAACATCATAATTCAAATATTTCAATTTTTCTACAGTCTTCTTTATTCAACATCTGACTTTCACATGTATATGAGGCAATTAATAATACCATGACTTGGATTTCATGCCATGATTCTTCTGGTCTTTGGTCATTAGTTTTAATACATCAGATTTTTTCGTGAGGTGGTCTCTAAGGAGCTCTGGTAGCGTAGTGGTTACTAATCGGGCTGTGAACCGCAAGGTCAGCAGTTCGAAACTACCAGCTGCTCTGCAGGAGAAAGATGAGGCGTTCTGCTCCTGCTCCCATAAAGATTAACAGCCTTGGAAACCCTGTGCAGGGTTGCTATGAGTCAGAACCGACTCCACGGCACATAACAACAACAAATGTACAAATTCACCTTTGGGCTTGCATGCACTTATCTTAATTTTCTTCAGTCTCAGTCTGAACTTTCATAGGTGCAATAGATAACCTATTTCATAGTTGATCCTGGCCCAGTTTTGGCAGATGATATTGTGATTCTCTATCATCTTTTCGTCTATGGCCATATGACCCTGAATGCTCCTGATCTTGTCTAATCTTGGAAGCTAAGCTGGGTCAGTCTTGGCTAGTAGGAGTCCTGGTGTGGTGCTGTGGGTTAATGTGCTGGACTTCAAGATTAGTTTGAACTTCAAGGTCGGTGGATCAAGCTCACCAGCCGCTCCTTGGATCAGAACCAACTTGATGGCACTTAACAACAACAAAAATCATCTTTTTAGACAGATGCAATCAATGTGATTGCTGTGTATTCCATTTGGTGAGGCCCACAAGCATAGTGTCTTTTTATGTTGTAGAAAAATATATATATATTTGTAGTGAATAAAGTCATTGGTCTTACAAGTTTTCATAATGCTATCTCCAACATAATTTCTATCACCAAGACAATATTTTCCCAATACTAATCTTTCCTTTTTACTTCCAACTTTTGCTTTCTAATCACCAGAATAATCAATATATCTTCATTGCATGTCTATTCAATGTAAGACCAAAGAAGTTGGTACGATTCTTCTGTATCATGATCACTGGCTATAGTGGTTGATATGTAAATTTGAGTAATATAATGGTATTAGCTGGTCTTCTTTATAGGTGTATGGTTATTATCCAATCACAGTCAACACTGTATTTCGAGATAGCTCTTGAAATGCTCTTTTGGATGATGAATTCAATGCTATCTTCTTCACTTTTGGAATTCCTGCAGTGTAAGTCATGTTTATCTGATTCAGAATGGTCAATACCAGTCCTTCCAACTAACTGCTGTTGTTTAGTGCAGTCAATTCAGTTTCAATTCATAATGACTATGCTTAGGGTTTCCAAGAAGTGGCAGGTAGATTGGAACTACTGACCTTGAAGTTTAAATGGACTTTGTGGTCTAGTGATTATCCTAAAATGTCACACCAGGACTTCTCAGCTCACTAATACCTAGGATATTTATTTTATGTGTTCCATTTCATTTTTGACTCCAGTTTTTATAGATTCTTATGTATTGTGTTCCACATTCCAATTATTAATAGATGTTTACAGTCATTTCTTCTCATTTTGAGTGTTGGCCATCACCAAAGAAGGTCATAAAAGTGTGGCTCCCTTCATATCTTTATGATCAACTCTACTTTGAGAAGGCAGCTCTTCCCTAGTCATATTTTGAGTATCTTCCATCATAAGAGGTTCATCTTCCAGCATTATACCTAACATTGTTCACTGCTATTCATAAGGTTTTCAGTGGCGAACGAATGAGAAGTGGTCTGTCTCACATTCTTCTTTATCTTAGTCTGAAAACTCCACTGGACCTGCCCACCATGGGTGATCTGGTTGATATTTGAAATACTGATGTTATAAATTCCAGCATCACAGAAATATACAAACCACCATAGTACAACAGACTAACAGACATGGGGGTAAGTGAGATGACATTCCTTATATCATGTCCAATTTTGAACCATGCAGTATACCTTTGTTCTTTTCATTTATGTACAGGATCCTAATGAGCACAGTTAACTTCATGGATAGTGAATAACTTTAATTATTTAATTGATTTTATTCTTTTATATTGGTATTCAATTTTATTTCTAAATGGCATTAGTTTTTGTTTCGTTTTGCTTCATTGTTTATAATGTTTTGATGGTCAAAATTTTCTTATGCAAGGACATGTCAGCATTGGTTCTTTGTATTTTCTAAATAATTGTGGGATAGCTAGCAATATTTTTTTTTTAATTATTTACATTCAAAGTGTGAAGAGATTTTAAAAGTTCACAAAAAAAGTTCCATTAGCTCTTAATGTCATCTTTCCATGGATTTCTGAAGTCTCTGTATTTCTTTTCTTTTCTTTTTTATAATTAGTCCATTGATAAATCCATCTATCTGTGTATTTGTGTTTGTGCATGGGATGGTTTGTAATTACAAATTTAGTTATACTAGTTTGTTGTAGTTATTAAGTGCCGTTGAATCAGTTCCGACCTGTAGGAACCCAGTACTGGGTTTCAGAGTAGCAGCTGGTTAGTTTGAATCACTGACCTTGTGGTTCACACTGACTTTGCAATCCAATGCAGTAACCCACCATGCCATACCGTGGTGCCAGTTTTATTAGTGATTCAACATAATAATATTTTATAAGTGTTTTTGTCTATGATTTTATTTTCTGGAATTTATCCATTTATTTAAATTTTCAACTGATTGCCATAAAGGTTTTCATAATATCTTATTTTTAACTTAATTTCCCTAGAATGAATCAAAATGCCTTTTTTTAAAAATTATTTTTATACTGGTTTTTTGTGCCTTTTCATTGATATATGCACTTACCCTTTTAATTTCTTTAATTTACTGCTTTAAATTTAATACTAATTTCTCTCTAACTACTCAAAATGCATACATTAATGTTTGTAAGACTACTCCTTCTTAATTATATATATACCCAAATGTACTTTTTTTTTTTCACCTCTAAACACAGGTTAGTGGAATTTCCCATTATTTTCTAATACAAATGTTTGTATTTAAGGTAAAATATACTTTTTATCTAAGCACTTCTTTAGCTGAATTCTATGAGTTTTACTGTCATTAAATTCAGAAAGTTTTCTAATGTCTACTATTATTTTTATTATTATAATTGGACTCTGGTTATTAAAAAAATACTTAATTTTACATATGTGATGTTCTGAGTTTTATGTATTGAGTTTTGTTGAAGTAGAGAGAACAAACTATACATTTGGAGTCCTTTGATATTTGTAGCCTTGAGATATGGAATGGCACATGGATAAATTTAGGAACTATATCTCATGCTCTTGAAAAGAATGCTCTTGCAATTGCAAGCTAAATGTTTTTGTCTATGATAATTTATTCACTCTGATTGTAGTTTTACCCAATTTATATTTTATATCTACTCTTTGTTTTGTTTTTAATACTTAAAACTACATTATTTGCCAAATATGCATTTAATGTTATAATTTTTTATTTCTCTTTCATTGATATGTGTGCATTTCATTTTGTCTTTTTTTTTAACTTAATGTTAATTGTGACTATTTTTGTAGTCTATCAGACTTGTGTTGCATCTCAATGTAAAGGAAACAAAAACTTTCACTACTGGATCAGTAAGCAACATCCATATAAATGGAGAAAAGATTAAAGTTGTCAAAGATGTCATTTTTCTCAGAACAAGTATCAACATTCATGGAAGCAACAGTCAAGAAATCAAAGGAAGTATTACATTGAGTAAATATTGCATTGGTCTTGCTGCACAGGACCTCTTCAAAGTGTTGAAGAGCAAAGATGTCAGTTTGAGGACTAAGGTGTGCATGAGCCAAGCCATGGTATTTTCAGTAACCTCATATGCATGTGAAAGTTGAACAGTGAGTAAGGAAGTCCATAGAAGATTGATGCATATGAGTTATGGTGGTGAAGGAGAACTTTGAAAGTACCATAGACTGCCAAAATAATAAACAGATCTGTGTTGGAAGAAGTATAGCGAGAGTGCTCGTTGGAAGCCAGGATGGCCAGACTTCGTCTCTCACACTTTGAACATATTGTCAGGAGTGATCAGTCACTGGAGAGTAATATCACATTTGTTAAAGCAGAGGGTTGGAGAAAAAGAGGAAGACCTCCAGTGAGGTGGATAGTAGCTATATGGTCTCAGGTATAGTGACGATTGTGAGGTTGGCCCATTCTGTTGTGCATATAGGGTATCTATGATTCAATACCGACTCAATGGCACCTAACAACAACAACAATCAGATTTACTTTGATGAATATTTGCTAGTGTATTTTTTTCACTTTTTTTCTATTCAGAATTCTATATTTTCGTATATACAGCATGCCTTATATAAGTAACATTTAGTTTATTCTTTATTTTTTTAATCCCCTATGACCATCTTTGGAGTCCTGGTGTGGCACTGTAGGGTAAGCACCTGACCACAAGGTTGGCAGTTCAAACTCACCAGCCACTCTTAAAAAAACCCTACATAGGTTGCTATTGGTTGAAACTCACTCCAAGATAATTGACAACAGCAACAAAACAACCATCTTTAATGGGAGTACTTATTCTTTTTAATTTTTATTTCATGTAGTTGTCAATACACAGTGAATACAAAACAACCATCATACCATTTATTGCACTTGGTCTATGCTGTCAGTCTATTTGTGAAGTCAGTATTACTTATTTTGCTTCAGTTATTTGCCTGGTTGACGTTGTTGTTGTCAGGTGTCATCAAGTCGGAACCGACTCATAGCGACCCCATGCACAGCAGAACGAAACAATGTCTGATCCTGGGCCAACCTCACTACCGCCGCCACACTTGACGCCATCAATGATGTCACCTGGCTGATCCTGGTAGTGCTGTAGAATAAGCATCAGACTAATAAACACGAGGTTGACAGTTCAAACCCATCAGCTTCTCCTCAGGACAAAGATGAGACTTTCTGCTCCCATAAAGATTCACAGTCTTTGAAACCATATACAGAGGCACTATGAGTTGGAATCAACTCCGTGACAATGGTAGTAGACATTCTCTTTTAAAGGAGGATGTAATTGTACAAGAAAAAAAGAAAAATCATCAACCATACCTCTCACAGCATTCTCTACCTCTCGTTTTCGTTTGATAACTCATTTGAATGGCTACAGAAAACTCAGAAATCATACTCACTGTTGTGGGTTTATTAGGGCAGTTAACAGGTAACAACTTGGGGTCAGAAATGATCTAGTATAATTCTTCCTGTCAGCTATGTCAGGTCACTTTCTACCCAAACAGTGTTACAAAGCTCCTTTGGGGTTTGCTGATAAATATCCAAAGGATACTCCACTTTGCTATAAACCCCAGTCCAAAGGCACTAAGCTCTAGCTCTATGTGTCAGCAAACCTAGATCCCCATTAAGTGTCTGGAGGCATGCTATTCTACAAATAAGTCTCCTACCCAAGACTGTCAACTTTATTTGCTTTATGGACCAGGATGTCTACCACTTTGTTTTGTGCTCTGGCTTTTGGTGTTGCGGCACCTCTTCCATCTCTGCCACAGTATCACAGATTTCTGTCCTTGGGCTACTGTATCTTTGGAGGCATCTCTGCATCCAAAGGACATGTTTCTATCCTGGTGCTTCTTTACTGTTTCTGAGATGACTCATTTTAAATCCATGCCACAGTGTCAAGTTTTTAGAATCACTATGAACTCTGTTAACAGTCACAACTGCATCATATCATCCTATGAGTATCTTTTGCCATGTTTTCGTACCCAGACCCATCAGGGCAAAAATGTTGTTTGGTGAGAGTAACAAAGACTATGGATAGAAGGGCCACGTGAAGTAATTCACTGCACTATAGACCACGCCCTGGCTCTTTTAGCTGTTGAATCTTAAATACTTCAAGGATTAATTTTTCCTCAAAACAATAATTTTAGCTGAGCACACCCATGATAGCTTATAAACCAGTTACACTATGCCTTTATTTCTCCCCATTGTAGATAATCAATTTCTAAATTGTCCATCCTTACCAACATAGTACTATTAGGAGACAAATGCATTCCTTGATATGAAGAGTCTTCATTCTGTTTGGAACTTTGAGCATCTGCCTCCATAAGCAAAGGCCAGTTACAATTGCAGGAATTTACCAGCTTGCAGTATTCATTCCATCGGGTTCTGGTCAAGTCAGCCCTAACTATACTTGTTGTTGTTGTTGTTAAGTGCTGTCAACTTGATTCCCAATCATAGCAACACTGCATAAGGTTTCTGAGGAGTGGCTGGTGAGTTTGAACTGATGACCTTGTGATTCAAACCAAATATATGGTAGAGTGCTTGTCTTACAGCACCACACAAGGACTCCTAGGTAGGTCAAATGGGTAACATTTTGAAGCTTAGGAGTCCACACACACCTCCCTGTACATTAGACAAGCTGGTCCCTTCATTCTCCTTTCTAATAGAGAGAGACTAAAATGAGCTAGGTTGGTGACTGTAGGCTCAGGAATCCACAGAACTTCCTAAACATCAGCCAAATTATCCCTTCCTCTTCTCTCTCTCTTAACCTATCTGTTCACTGCAATATGTTCCTTACTCATCACATGGACATAGGTGGTGTGCTTACTGGATCCCTTTAGCTTTCAGTCATAGAAGGAGGTTTTCTCTAATGGGCACAGACTTTTCCTGCCTTGATGCATCCAATAGCTTGTTGCTGTTGTTAGCTGTCAGTCATCGAGTTGGTACCGACCCATAGTGACCTTATGCAGAAAAACTACTTGCACAAACATTTAAAAGCCAAATAGCCCCCCCACCCCAACTCTTCTCAAAATGGAAATTTGTTGTTTATTCTCTCAGCTGTTCTCCGTTAGGCTCAGGTTTTCACCTAAACCCCTATACTCTACGAAGACTTAAAACAAAAAAATCTATTTTTTTTCTGGGCAATTTCTCACTCCCCTTTTTAACATAATCCAATCAAGGAGCTATGGTAGCATAGCAGTTACAAATCGGGCTGTGAACCACAAGGTCAGCAGTTCGAAACTACCAGCTGTTCCGTGGGAGAAAGTTGAGGCTTTCTGCTCCCGTAAAGATTTACAGCCTCGGAAACCCTGTACAGGGTTGCTATGAGTCGGAACCGACTCCATGGCACATAATAACAACAATCAAGTATTGGCTGAAGGTGGACTCACAAGTTCTCTGTAATTAGCATGCCACATAACCATTTCCTTCACACAAATGCTGGCCGGTTGGATCAAGTGGGTACTGGCACACTATCAAGCAGCTTGCTTAACCAGCCAGGTTTTCCCCCTTAGCTTTTCTCCCCTCAGGTACAGCATAACATCTCTTATATTCTTTTCAGCCGTAACAGATAGCAATACACAAAGTAACCATTTAAGAATCCTAAATTTCATACCATTTATTTCTTTCTCTTACAAAACCCATGCGTCCTTGAGTCTGGCTCTCCTTGCATTGTTTAAGCTTATCTGTGAAATCAACAACAAATTATTCCTATTACAGAGGTAATATGGTATAATCAAGGGGGGAGGAAAGAGGTAAAGTAATTCTTGGAGTGATAATCTTACAATGTTGTTGTTAAGTGCTGTCAAGTAGTTTCTCATAGCCACCCTGTATGAGGTTTCTGAGGAGTGACTGGTGACCTTGAACCACTGCCCTTGTGTCCAGTGCATTAACCCACAGACCCACACCAAGGACTCAATAATCTTAAAATAGAAAATTTTACTGTTTTATTTATCTACTAACCAAAATATAGAATTACAGGATAATTTTTTCTCCTCAAAATATTGAAGATCAAATACGAGAGAATTGATGATGCATAGGAAGGTGTCAAATACAATTACTTCTGTTACTATTTTAAAATATGTAATTAAAAAAAATAATAGTTACACAAGTCATTTTATTTGTCATATCCCTGTGAAATATATATATATAAAACTAGCGTATAATAATGGAGTCCTGGTGTGGTGTTGTAGGTTAATGAGTCAGACTACAAAGCCGTTTGAACTGCAAGGTCAGCGGTTCAAACTCAGCAGCTATTTCTTGGAAACCCTATACAGAGTCCCTATGGGCTGCAATCGACTTGAAGGCACACAACAACAGTATATAATAGATCTAGCTGTTGACTTATAATGTGAGGGAGCCAATAAAAATATAAGGGTTAATGCTAATGTTGATGCTAAAGATGAGCTTAATACAGGGCTTCTTACCCAGTTGTGTTTTAAAAATAATTTATGCCAATTAATTACTCTTTGTGGCTCCATAGTTTTAAGGATTCAAACTAGAAACTTAAAGTCCTAATTATAAATGACAATTCAGGCCCAAACTTATGTGGTAGCTCAATTCAAACTTTAATATATGATCCCTAGAGAATTAAAATTTAAATGCATTTGTCACACAGTGAATGGCATGTTTAACTTGTTGTTGTTGTTGTTGTTAAGTACCGTTGAGTCGATTTCAACTCATAGTGACCCCTGCACAGGGTTTCTGAGGCTGTAAATCTTTACGGGAGCAGAAAGCCTCATCTTTCTCCTGCGGAACAGCTGGCAGTTTCAAACTGCCGACCTTGAGGTAAGTAGCCCAATTCATAACCACTACGCTACCAGAGCTCCTTTATGTTTAACCAGCTTTCATAAGTAAATCTTATGCATTTCTTAGAGGGAGTGCTTTTGGATTCTTTTTGCATATTTATATTTTTATTAAAATTGGTCATATGCTAGAAGGGCTCCTATTTTCTGGTTTTCATAATAATATCCTGTCATCCAACAACCCATTTCTTTGAGTTGTTGTTGAGAGTTAACACTGTCTTGTTTCCTTTAATATGTCTGATAATGCAATTTTTATATTTTTTAAAGTTTCTCACTGCAGCAGATTTTTGCATGGAGAGAATGTCTGGTCAGATGTTCTGTTGGTTTGCTTCAATTTATTGCACCTAATGAGACATCTTAGAGTAGCAGTCATGTTGACAGTAAAAGTAATAGCTTTACAAAAGCAGTAACCTGTAACCATATATTCTTCTTCTGAAAAATGGAAGCACTGGTTCAGGGCACATCTTTTTATTGAGCACCCACCATCTATGATCAAAGATAGAGGTGAGAAAAGCCCATTTCTAATCAAAGAACACTCAGATAAGGAGGGTCAATTAATCTTTGTCTTTTGAAACTGAGGGTAAGAATTAACTTCTGTAAACTAGGCTGATGGCAAAGTTCAAATAAAACTTACATGATTAAAGTTCTTTGTGACTTTCCTTTTTCAGCCTGTGCAAATTACTTTGCACTTGTGTCAGCTCATGACTTAATACAGTTGCTAGGGCTTGGTTGGTTACCAATGCTAACAAATGTTGAAAACCATAAATTATCTTGGCAGTGGCTATTATCTAAACCTGAATGACTGGGTTGCATTTAGATGAGCTCATCTTAGCTTGTTGTTATCTTTTAGGAATTTTACTTTAATGCTACTGAGTAGGAAAGCTAACAAGCTAACAGCAAAATGAAACTGAAGTAAATCCTCCCTGCTTTCTTTTATTCCTTGAATGTGTAAAGGAATTAAGGTATACCAAAGCACATTACCAACTCCATAGCTTGATCTAAATATATCTTGTTTATGTCAGAAATGATCTTTGGGGAACTACTGATTCTTTGGCAATGGGAGGATTCTTAAAATTTACACATTCCAATACAAGCTAATGGGTTCTAGTTCACATTTCACTGTGTTTCTGTGAAGACAGAAATTAAAGGATAACTAAGATGTTTTCCATGCAGAATTTAGATGATCATGGTGTTTGCAGTTTAAGCACATTTATTTACATTCCATAAGTAGTTACCAAAGTGGCAAATATGGAAAATAAAAGCTACAGCACATTCTAAAATTATATTCCTCATGAATTCTAATCTATGGAACTTTTCTCCATGCTAAAGACACCATATATAACCACAGAAAGGATGAGAAAGTGGTCCTTTGAAAGTTGGTGGCTTTTGCACATAAAGGATCCCAACACACCCCAAACACCCAGAAAAGCAGTGATAAATCTGTACTCAGTACTGCAAGAACCCTAAATAGGTAGGCAAAAGACAAATGCAATGAGCCAAAACTGAAAAGAGATAAGGACAAATTTCTTTTACTCTTTCCACGCCTCTCCCCACCAGCATGGTAGATGGATGGCTGCAGCCAAACTGAAGCTGCAAATCCAGTCATCTATCAGCTGTCTTTTTCATTCAAAAAGCTCTTGTCTTTGGATGCTAGGCAAATAAAACAGCTCTTCCGGGTGGACTATTCAGTTTAATGTCCGGACCTCTGTGAGTGGGGTATGAATGATTGATATCTAATTCCTACCTGAGCAGGAACCCTCATAGATCAAGGGAGGGAATGGTGAGCAAGAACTGAAGGCTACATCCACATGTGGTTGCACTGATCAGTGTGTGTCTAAGAGCTGGTTAGGGACCCTTGGTTCAACCCGTGGTCTGGCCTGAATCAGAGATCTAATAGAACAAGGAATGGAGTTATGAGCAAAGTCTGAAGAATTCACACACCTAAGAGTTTCTGGAATATTCAGAAAGCTAACATGCTTTAATAGTCAAATGCCATAGCTGGAAAAACAACAAAAAAACATAAATCCAAAGCAGTTGGAAATTATTACTCTTTAAAAATAACAAAATGAAGAGAGAGAAGCAGCTTCTGTGAAATCCTGGAACATACTGGAATATATGTAATACAACAATATAAAGAAATTTCAATGAACAAATGGAAAACATCAACAAAGAACTAAAGGAAATCAGGAAAATGATGCTTTAATAAAATGATATATATTGTTGTTGTTTCTTGGCGCCATCAAGTCAATTTTGACTCATAGTGACCTTAAACACTGCTCAGTTCTGTACCATCCTCACAATTTGTTAAGAGCCCACTGCTACTGCCACTGTGCCAATCCATCTAGTTGGGGGGTTTCCTATTTTTCACTAACGCTATACTTTATCTAACTAAAATCATTTGCTTTAGCATCTGTATGCTAAAGAGCAAATTTCAGAGTCTCTTCTAACTTCCATTTTGGTCTTTTCTTTCTTCCTTGTCTTCTTAATGACATTTTGCCTTCTTCCTGTATGGTGTTCTTGATGTCATCCCAAAATTTTTCTGACTTTCAGTCATTAGTGTCTAATACATCAAATTCATTCTTGAGATGATCTCTAAACTCAGGTTAAATATGTTCAAGGTCATATTTTGGTTCTCGTGGAATTCTTTTAATTATCTTCAGCTTCAGTCTGAACTTGCTTATGAGCAACTGATGGTGTGTTCAACAGTCTGCTCATAGCCTTATTTTAGCTGGTGACATGAAGCTTTTCTATTGTCTTTTTCCACAGAAAAAAATCTATTTGATTGCTGTGTATTCCATCTGATGAAGTCCATGTCTATAATCATCTTTTGTGGTCTTTAAAAATAGTACTTGCAATGAATGTCATTGATCTTGCAAAATTCTATCATGACATCTCCAGCATCATTTGTATCACCAAGGACATATTTTCCAACTACTGATCCTTCCTCTTTGTTTCCCACTTTGCATTACAATCACCAGTTCTTATCAATACAGCTTGATTGCATGTTTGATCAATTTCAGACTGAAGAAGTTGATAGAATTCTTCAATTTTATCTTCATTAGCTTTAGTGGTTGGTGCATAAATTTGAATAATAGTAGTTTAAACTGGTTTCCCTTGCTGTTTAATTAGGTACCCTTAGTGAGTTGGTACTGACTCATAGTGACACTAATACACAAATGAATAAAACACTACCCAGTCCTGCACCAACCTCACAATCATTGCTAAGCTTGAGCCCATTGTTGCTGTCAATGTGCCAATACATCTCATTCCATGTCTTCTTTTTCACTGACTCTCCCATTTACCAAACATCATGTACTTCTCTAGGGACTGGTCCCTACTGATATGTATGTATTATTATAAACTAAGTGTAGCTACCTAGCATCTAAGAACCATTATGACTGTACTTCTTCCAACACAGATCTGTTTGTTCTTTTAGTAGTTCATGGTACCTTTTCTTCAAGTTTTTTTATTGTGAATTGAATGATAGTTTGCATGGGAGAACATAAGTTTTACACTCATCGTTTCATTGCAATGGTTACAATCTCCTCCGTGCATCATCATTCAACTTCTATTTATTCTGTTTGTTTGTTTTTTTTTTCTTTTTTGGGGGAGAAGGAGGATGTATACAAAACCACTCAGGAATATATACTAATTTAAATAGCAAAAGGACACATTCTGCAAGCCTGCCTCATGGCCACTAGCACACAGTTTTTCTCTTTCCATGAGTCAAGAATCCTCAGCTACTCACTCTCCCCATGTCTCCATCTCTACCTCTATCGCTGGTGTTACTGCTTCTCTGGATAGGATTCCACATTCCACTCATGTTCTGCTTCCTTGATGGTCCTAGGATCCACCATTCCTGGAATGTAAGATTAATTACTCCCCCCTTTATGTTACAAAACTTCTGTCTTTACAGTTGTGACAGTTGCAATTAGTCATGATAACAATTACTCACTATTGAATCATAAGAATCTTATCGCTATCTCCTTTCGCAAGACCTGTCTAGACAAGATGAAAACTATTCAGTGGAGATTCTACCTTCTCCACACACTTTGAAACTAAACTCCCTCTTGAAAACTTGTAAGCTAGTCACTGCATGCCTTTATAACCCCCAGCCCCTCATTTTAGGTAGCCAATATCTAAGGTGCCTGTTCCTAGCAACTCTGTATATACAGGGGATAGGACTGATACTTGATGTGAAGACTCCTTCCCTCTCAGTTGATAGTTTGAATTACTATATCCATAAGTATAGGCCAAATTCATCACATTGTAACAATTTACACTTGTTCCTTTATCAATTTTTTCTGTCTTCCTGTAGTTGAGAGTATTGATCATCAAACCATCGAAGCTGGGTAGAATGGGTACTATCTACAAGTTTGGGGCTTCCTGTGCATCCCTCACTTCAGATCAGCTGGATGTTTCTCTCTGAGCTCAGGAGTCCCCAAATCTCACCACACTTCAGACCAATTAGCCCTTCCTCTTCTCTCTTTCATCTCCAGGTCTATGGGAGTCTATGGAACATGGTTGAACTCAGCCCATATCTGCATTGCTGCCTTTACCCCTCTTTCACTCACCAGTCGACCAATGTGGTTGCCAGCAAGCTTACATGCCTGCTCATGTACTCGCTTTGAGTTTCAGTCTTAGAGGAGGGTTCGTCCAGCAGGGACTTGATTGACTACCTTGATGGCTACCTGGTGAACAACTTGTTTGTTCTTGTAGTAGCTAATCAGACTGCTATATTTGTTTTGGATTTTTACTGCTGCTCTTTCTTTAAAGAATTATCTTCTGTTCTTCTAGCTTATCCAAGCTGGTTTGCTTGTCCTTTAAAGTGGGAATGTCCCACCTCAGAAGGTTCTGGATGGGGCTTAGGATTCCAACAAAGGTATTATACATTGCAAAGGCTCTGCAAGATGCCTATTTCACTAGGCAAGGGACCCCTTTTAGATATTACAATCAGTTATTAGCTGAAGACAGGCTTATAAGCTTTCTTATAATCATGTTTCCTGACATTCCTTTCTATCCCACTCAAATGTCTATTTTACAGTAGTAGGCCAGAGAAACAAGTGTTTGTAAGACAGTCAAGCATCTTAACATTATTTCTACTCATTTACTCATTCAGCCTATGCCTGATTCCTGTATCACAGAGCCCTGTTGTTCCACGGTTGAGCATACATTACTGCCTCTATCCCATTTAGCCCATGTAAACCTGCCTCAGTATTCCAAGGCTTTTAACAGTCTCCTGCACTATCATAACTCAAATGCATCAATGTTTCTATGGTTTTCTTTATTCATTGCCTAACTTTCACATGCATATAATGTTATAGAAAATTGACAAATGTCAACTAGCATAATGTCCCTTATGTTATGAGGTGTTTCATAGCTTCATTGCTATTCTTCAACATTGCATAGTATTCCATTATATTCATGTACCAAAGCTTGTTTACACTATTTCCATCTTTTTGCTATTGTTAATAGTGCTGAGATGAATACACTCTATTGTTGTTGTTTTTTTATCTTTTCTGTTCAAACTTTATTGAATAATCTTCATGACTACCACTCATCTGTCAGTTTGTCGTACTGTGATGGTTTGTGAGTAAGCTGTGATTCTGGAAGCTATGACACAAGTATTTTAAATACCAGCAGGGTCACCCATGGTGGACAAGTTTCAGATGAACTTCCAAATGACAGACAAGGAACAAAGAGAGATGAACTACTTCTGAATATTTAGTCTCTGAAAACCTTATAAATAGCAGAGAAACACTGTCAGATTTAGTGCCAGAAAATGAGCTCCTCAGGTTGGAAGGCATCAAAAAGCAACTGGGGAAGAGCTGCCTCCTCAAAGCAGAGTAGACCATGATGACAGGAATGGAATATAGCCTGTGGGAGTAAATCCCTTGGGACCTTCATTTGCTGATGGGGCGCAACTCAAAACGAAGAGAAAAAGCTGTAAACATCCATTAATAATAGGAACATGGAATGTAAAAGTATGAATCTAGGAAAATTAGAAATATACAAAAATGAAATGGAATGCATAAACATCAATATCTTAGGCATGAGTGAGCTGAAATGGACTGGATTTGGCCATTTTGAATCTGACAATCACATGGTTTACTATGCCGAGAATGACAAATTGAAAAGGAATGATGTTGCATTCATTGTCAAAAAGAATATATCCAAATCAGTCTTGAAGTACAACACTGTCTGTGATAGGGTAATGTCCATGCACCTACAGGGAAGACCAGTTAATACCACTATTATTGAAATTTATGCACCAACCACTAAAACCAATGAGTATGAAATAGAAGAACTCTACCAACTTCTTCAATCCAAAATTGATCAAACACACAATCAACATGTATTGACCTTTACTGGTGATTGGAATGCAAATGTTGGGAGCAAAGAGAAATGATCCGTAGTTGGAAAATATGGCCTTGGTGATAGAAATGATGCAGGAGAATTCATGATAGAATTCTGCAAAACTAAGGATTTCTTCATTTCAAACACCTTCTTTAGACAGCATAAGAGACAACTATACACATGGACCTAATCATATGGAATACACAGAAATCAAAATGACTATATCTGCAGAAAGAAATAATGGAAAAGCTTCATATCATCAGTGAAAACAAGGCCAGGGGCAGATTGTGTAACAGACCAACAATTACTCATATGTAAATTCAAACTGAAGCTGAAGAAAATGAAAACAAGTCCACAAGAGTCAAAATACGACCTGGAATATATCCCACCTGAATTTAGAGATCATCTGAAGAACAGATTTGATACATTAA
>NW_006408688.1:3215053-3219587 GCF_000296735.1 Chrysochloris asiatica | reverse complement strand
TGACAGACAAGTGGTGGTCCATAACCATCACATGCTAGTAATACTTTCACCGTACACCTTGGTGTTTGTTAATATCAAACATATGTTGTTAACGTACAGAATTGTTAGATAAGTTTTGTTTTGTGTTTGTCATTTGTGTAAATGTGAAATGTCAGATAACAAGATAGTCAAGAAGTAAAGAGTCATTGTTATTAAATGCTGTTGAATCATTTTTTACTCATATCAACACTTGATAGTGTTTGCTAGTAGAGGCTGGTGTGATTGAACAGCCAATCTTTCATTTAACAGTCCATTGCTTATCCTACAGCTATATACCAGGACTCCAAGGAGAGTTGCTGCTGTTTTGGGTAGATGCTGTTGAGTTGGTTCCAATTCATATTGACCCTATATGCAACAGAAGGAAGTACTGCCTGGTCCTGCTCCATCCTTGCAATTGTTGCTATATTTGAATAGGTATATAGAAATTCAAGAGAGAAATAAACAGTTTTACAACAATAGTTTTAGAATTTAATACAACAATTTCAGCCATGTGAAGAATATATAGAGAAGATCAGTAAAAAAAAAAAAAGGGGGGGGGGAATGAATTTGAGCAGTGCTATTAGCCAATCAGACCTAACAGGCATATATAGAACATTCTACCCAACAATAGTGCAATATGCATTCCTCTCCATTGCACATGGATGATTTGAAGTCCAGAGCAAATATCAGGTCATAAAGCAAGTACTAAATTTAAAATACTGAAATTGCAAAAAAATCATCTCTGACCTCAGTGAAATGAAACCAGAAATTAATATCAGGAGGATAATTGAACAAATACACAACTATGTTGAAATGAACTAGCATACTATTAAACAAGTAATAGGTTAAGGAAGAAAAAATAAGAAGATATATAGAGTTCAATGAGAAAAAAGCACAACATACTAAAATTTATGGAGCATAAAAAGGCAGTGTTCAGAGAGAAATGTATAGCAATAAAAGATCATAAACAAATAACTACTTTTAAACTTGAGAAGCTAGAATAAGAGGAACAAACCAAGCCCATAGCTGCCAAAGATCCACAAGAAGACATCAGAACTAATAAATGAATTCAGCAAAATAACAGAATACTAGAAGAGTACACAAAAATAAGTCAGTTTTCCATACATCATAAGTCAACATTATGAATTGAAAATTAAGGAAATAATTTCATTTACAATAGCACACAAAAGAATAAAATACCTGGAATTAAATTTATGTAGAGACATGAAAAACTTGCATACTGAAAAAATATAAAACATTATTACAATAATTAAGGAAGATTTAAATAAATGGAAGGACATTGTGCTATTGAATTTGAAGACTTACTATTTTTAAATGCTACTCAAAGCAAGGAGACCTGGCTGGTCTGGTGCTGTATGATAAGCATTGCACCACTAATTACAATATTGGTGGTTCAAACCCACCAGTCATTCCTTGGAAACCCAACAAATCAAAGAGATCTATAGTTTCAAATGCAATCCTCATCAATATCCCAGTAGACTTTTTTTCGATATGGAAAAGCCAATTCTCAAAAACATGAAATTGCAAGCATTTACAGAAGTCAAAACAATAGTGAAAAATCACAACAAAGTAGAAGGACTATTACTTTGTCATTTCAAAAATATTATAAAGATACAGTAATCAAAACAACATGAAACTGACATAAGAATATATCCATAGACCAATGGAAAATATTTGTGAATCTAGAAATAAAACTATACCTCTATAGTCACATAAGTTTTTTAATCTAAATTTTTATTTTTTATTGTTTTTGTTACGAATATATACAATAGAACACATACCAGTTCAATTTCTGCATGAGCATTTCTGGAATATTGATTACAGTCTCCAAGTTGTGTAACCACTCTTGGCCTCTTTTTCTAAATTGTTCTTCCCCATTAATGCAAAATTACTGTCCCTTAAATCTCCTTTCTAATCTGTGGACTTCTTGTTATCAACTTTATCATATATACAAAGTTCTAATATACAGGATGCTGTGGGGTAAAGCACTGTATCATAAGGGTGGTGTGAACCACAAAGTCGGTGGTTCAAACTTCTAGCTGCTTCTTGAAAACCTTATATAGGGTCTCTATGAGTTGGAACTGACTCCAAAGCACTTAATGACAACAACAATATCCAGGTTTGCTATGAGTTGGAAATGACTCAATGGCATTTAATAACAACAACAACAACCAGTTCTCAACAAAGACATTCTTTATCAGTTAAACTAAACCATTCTTTTGTTTAAAGAAGACTTCAGGGGTAATTTCAGTTTATGGCTTAAACTGAAATAGTTTTGAAGGCTCTTCTACCCTTAATGGTTCCATCATATTTGAAAAAGGTGAAAATTTGAAATTCTATTTTGCATTTTTCTGTTTTGATCAGGATTATTCTATAGAGTCTTTGTTCAAAGTGTCCAGTAATTGTGGCCAGGAAGCATCCAGTTCTTTTGGTCTCAAGACAAAGAAGACAATTAACTGTTATCTTGATTCAATTAACTGCACATTATATTCCCTCCTTCTATTCCTGACTCTCTTTCTTTCCCTGTTACTCCAGACAAATACAGATAAGTTGTTGAATCTTGGATGACTGCTTGCAAACTTTTAAGATGTCAGCACTATGCAATAAAGTAGAGTGTAGAAATTCCCTAAACATATTAGGACAATAAACAGATTTCCCATGGAACCGTGACCCTAAATTACTAAACCAAGAAATCAAATCCCAAGAAATATTTGGTTGTACATAAGTTTTTTAGTTTTTGTTTTTGTTGTTGCTTTTTCTGTAAATGTATCTGTGTTAGGCTGGGTTCTCTAGAGAAGTGCAAACAGTGAAGCATAAATTGTTATTGTTGTTAAGTGCCGTTGAGTCAGATCCAACCCATAGTGACCCTATACAGGGTTTCTAAGGAGTGACTGGTGAGCTTGAACTTCCGACCTTGAAATTCAAATGGCTTTACAGTCTGGCGCATTAACCCACAGTGCCATACCAGGACTCCAGTGAAGCATATGTATATGTATATATATTGTTAGGTGTCATTGAGTAGGTTCCAACTCATAACGACCATGTGCTAAACAGAACAAAACACTGCCCAAGCCTGTGCCATCCTCACAATTGTTAGGGTTGATCTCATTGCTGCTGCCACTGTGTCAATCCATCTCATTGGGGCTCTTCCTCTCTTTTGCTGATCCTCCACTCTACCAAACATGTTGACCTACTGCAGGGACTTGACACTCCTGATAACATGGGTGAAGTATGACAGATGAAGTCTTGCCATCTTTGCTTCTGAGGAGCATTCTGCCTATATTTCTCCCAACACAGATTTGTTTGTTCTTTCAATCCATGGTACTTTCAGTATTCTTTTCCAACATTACAATTCAAATGCATAATTCTTCTAAGTTCTTCATCATTCATTGCCCAACTTTCATATGCATATTAGACTATTGAAAATACCATGGCCTGGGTCAAGTTCACCTTGGTCCTCAAACTAGCATCTTTGTTCTTGAACACTTTAAAGTGGTCTTATGCAGCCGACTTGCCTAATGAAATACATCATTTGATTTCGTGATTGCTGCTTCAATGAGTGTTGATGGTGGATCCAAGAAAATGAAATCTTTCAATATTTTCTCCATTTATCATGATGCTATTTAGTGATTTAGTTGTTAAGATTTTCATTTTCTTTATATTGAAGTGCAATCCATATTAAATGTTGTGGTCTTTGTTCTTCATCAGTAAGTATTTTAAGACCTTTCATTTTCAGCAAGCATGGTGTTTCATCTGCATATCTCAAGTTGTTAATGAGTCTTCTTCCAATCCTGATGCCATGTTCTTCTTCATGTAATCCATTTTCTTGAATTATTTGCTCAACAGACAGATAGAAAAAGTATGGTGAAAGGGCTTATGTGTACATATAAAAAGATTTATCTTAAAGAACAGGTTTTGTACAATCACATGATTGTACAGGCTGGCAAGTTTCAAATCCATGGTCCAGATGCCAGGATGTAGGTTTGTCCTGGCTCATGTAGCTGCAGGGATAGGCAAACTCAAGATTGGCAGGTCAGGGGCAGACTGTTGGGTATGCAGGGGAATTATTCCAAAGAAAGCTGATATGATGTCAGACTGCTGACTCATAGGCTGCAGAGATGAATGATTCCCATCATCATCTGACAATGTGGCAGGCCATATAACGATGAACCAGATGCAGGTTTTAGATCCAGTAAAAATCAAGAGAGCTTACCAAAATGCCCATATATATTGGAAACAGGCCATACCCCTAATAATTGATTGTCTGATCACAGCAGGTCTCGCTGTGATTTGGAATCTTGGTTTGCTCATTGGATTCTTAGATATGACACCCAAAGCATGAGCAAAAAAAAAGACAAAAAATAATGTATGAAAATTGAACCTCATCAAAATTGAAAAGTTTGCATCAAAATACTTTATTGCTATGAGAAGGAAACAACTCCACGACACACAACCATCAACCATCTGGATGGTTATGATAAAAAAAAAAAAAAAA
>NW_006408688.1:3205677-3213393 GCF_000296735.1 Chrysochloris asiatica | reverse complement strand
AATTTATTGTTTTCTAAATTGTTTTAAACTGTAAAATCGTTTTCACTCACTCAACCAACTTGATGAAAACTATTAATGAAATGATAAATGTGACTTAGCTAAGCAAAACATTTTAAGCAGGTTTACCAGTTTGTCTTTTTTACTGAAACTAATATAAAATCATCTGAAAGTGAATCGTTGTATCTATCACAAGATGTTGGCAGTGAAGTTTATAATCTATATAAAATGAGCGATTGGGACCATACATTTCCTGGTTCTCTTCCACCACCCCTTTTCCCATTCCTACAAGGTATCTATGTGAAGGAAATGTCTCCAGCAGCACAATCTGCATGCATGCCTTGGGAACATTTTTCTGCAACTGAAGAAAGATCCTTTCTAAAGGAAAACTTTATGACGAATATATCCTCTATTTTGCAGGAAGCCATTTCTAGTATATTTCCCCCTAAGTGTCAAAGGGATAATAGAATTCTGTGAAATTATATGTTGCTCTCTTCCTGCCTAACTCTAGACTTGATACTCAAATAGGCCATTTTCTGGAATGAAAACCACATCATTTTATATTATGACCCTGAAAATTCCTTATTGTTCATAGTCAAAGATTATACTACAATTAAAGAGCTTTAGCTGAGATACTAAAACAGTTGGAAATCATGGCATCATTTATTCATTGTTATCTGTATTAAAATATAATTGGCAGATAGTACCACTTTCTGTGTGGCTGAATTTGTTGAATATTGAAATTTGAATCAATTATTTTTAATTAACTTGAATCAGAATTTCAGATGTACTTCCATCTAACATAACATGGTGGTTTTCTAACTTTTAATATCTCATTACCTGAGAATGTGGAACTGACTTCAGTGAAATAAGTTGAAACATGTGCGTTAACCATAGCTATTACAATTGGGGGAGAACTATAACTATTACCTTACATGTTTCACTTACATATGATTGAGGTGTCAATTTTATATAGATGACTGTTGTTATCATTCAAAAATTATAATTTCTTTTTACATATAAACTTATAGTAGAAAATAGAAGATTTCATAAATTTATTTTATATTTCTAAACTGAGACTATCACTTTTTTTAAAAGTTTTTATTTGAATTATGTGATCGTTTACATGGGAGAACATTAGCTTTACATTCATCCTATTTTATTTCATTTCATTGTAATGATTACAATCTCCTGCATTCATCATCAAACAACCAAATGGTACACCCCCCTAGCCGCCGCCACCCCTCCCCCCCCCGACCATCAGCACATAGCCCCTCTCCCTCCCTGAATTTAAAGTTCCTAGCCACTCCATCTCTCCACGTCATCTTCTCTACCTCCATCTCTGGTGTCACTGCTTCTCTGGATAAGATCCTGCACTTCACTTTTCTCCCTTTATGGTTCCAGGGACCTCCACTCCTAGACTGCAACATCTACACTCCCCTCCTTTTGTTACAAAATGTCTACCTTTACCTTTCCAACACTCACAGTCAGTCCTGATAACAATCATTAACTATTGAACCACAAGAGTCTTATCCTCATGCTTCTTTCATCAGTGGTTGGAAACCACTCAGTGGAGAATCTACCTTTCCCCGCATCCTCTGGAACTAGGTTCCCTATTGAAAACTTGTAAGCCAGTCATTTCTTGCCTTTGTATCCCCAAATTTTGGGTAGCCAATGTCTAAGTTTCCCATTCTTCTTGACCCTGTGTACCAATAGGGTGGGAATGCTCCGTGCTGTAAAGATTTGTTCTCTCCTTTGAACTACTGCATCAACAAGCATAGGTCAAGTTCATCAAATTATAGCGGATTACTCTTCATTTTTCCTGTTATTTCTTCCCTTAGGCAAGTTCTAATCATCCAACAAGTAAAGCCAGGTCAAGTGGGTACTATCTGCAAGTATGTGTGTTCTTGTGCATCTCACCTCACTTCATATCAACTGGACGCTTCACACTCTGCTCTGGTCCTCTGTGATCATCTCTCTGTTCCTGGGTCCAGGAGTCCCCAGGTCTCATCATACTGCTGGCCAACCAGGTCTCAATCCAGTTTAACAGGAGTCTATTGAATGTGGTCAGACTTAGCTCACAATTTCATTGCTGTTTTTGCCCAACTTCTCCTTATCAGTGACCAAAGTGGGTAGCAGCAAGCCCACGTGCCTGCTTTTGTATTTCACTTGAGTCTTAGTCTTGGAAGGGGGTTTGCCCTGAGGGGACCTGACGACTTGCCTTGATGGCTTCTGGGAGAACGACTTGCTTGTTCTTGTAGTAGTCAATCAGACTGCAATTGTTGCTTTTGGTTTTTTCTGCTGGTCTTTCTTTCAAGAAGTATCTTCTGTTCTTCTAGCTGCTCCAGGCTGGTATGCTTGTCTTTCAAGTAGAAATATCTCACCTCAGAAGATTCTGATTGGGGATCCAGATTCCATCTATGATCTTATGCAATGCAAAGGCTCCACAGGAAAACCCTTCACTGGGCAACTTCTAGTCCCTGGTACGATATTCCAATCAGTTACAGGCTGAAGACAGACATACAAGCTTTCTATGGTGATGTTTCTGGCTATTCCTTTCTCTCTCCCTCAAGTATCTGTTTTACAATAGTATATAAGGGAAACCAAGATTCAAAAGACAGCCAAGCATCTTTACGTTATTTCCCCACTTTTATTCATTCAAACCATGCCTGAAGCCTAGTATCCCAGAGCCCTGTTTTTCCAAGGTTGTGCTTACATCGTTATTTACCTCTGTCCTATTTAGTTTAAGCAAATGTGCCTAACTGTTCTCCCATCCACCTTGTTCTTCCTTTCCCCTCCCCCTTCTAGTGTATTACCCAGCAGCAAAACAATCCTGTGTCTATTCCCACCTTCCCCTCCCTCTCCTCACCCCACACCATAAACCCCAGTAACCAAACAAAGAATCCCCCCCCCCTTTTAGTGTGAGTGTTGTTGTTTGTTGTTATGTGCCGTGGAGTCGGTTCCGAATCAGAGTGACCCTGTGCAGGGTTTCTGAGGCTCTAAATCTTTATGGGATCAGTAAGCCTTATCTTTCTCCCACGGAACAGCTAGTAGTTTTGAACTGCTTACCTTGCGGTTCTCAGACTGATTCGTAAGCACTATGCTACCAGAGTTCCTTTTTAGAGTGGGTATTTTTCTTAAGCATTTACAATAATGGTCTTATGCATTCTACTTTCGTGATTGATTTCACTCAGCATAATGTCCTCAAGCTTGATCTATGTTATGTGGTAGCTTGCAGCTTCCTTGTTGTTCTTCAAGGTAGCATAATATTCCACTGTGAGTACATACCAAAGTTTGTTTTTCCATTCTTCCATTGATGGGCACTTAGGCTGTCTCCATCTTTTTGCTATTGTAAATAGTGCTGCTATGAACATTGGTGTGCATATATCTACTTGTGTTATGGCTTGTATTCCTTGTGGATAAATACCAAATAGAGGAATTGCTTGATCATATGGTATTTCCATTTCCACCCTTCTGAGGAAGCGCCATATTGCTTTCCAGAGAGGTTAGACCATTTTGCAATCCCACTAGCAATGCAGGAGCATTCGAGTCTCTCCATATCCTTGCCAGCATTTATTGTCCTCTACTTTTTTGATCTTTACTGTTATTGCTGGTGTGAGATGATGTTTCATTGTTGTTGTTGTTTTAATTTTATCTCTTTAATGGCTATATGCAGAGTTCTGGTATGGTCTGAGGGTTAATGAGACAGACTGTAAAACCATATGAACAGCAGAACGAAACACTGCTCGATCCTGTGCCAACCTTACTGTTGCCACGCTTGAGTCCACCAATGCTGTCATTTGGCCAATCCATCTCATTGGGTGTCTTCCTCTTTTTCTCTGACCCGCCACTTTAACAAACATGATATCCTTCTCCAGTGACTGGTCCCTCCTTACAATATGTCTGAAGTATGAGAGATGAAGTTTGGCCATCTTGGCCTCCAAGGAGCACTCTGGCTGCACTTCATACAAAACAGATCTATAGGTTCTTTGGCAGCCTATGGCACCTTTAAAATCCTCCTCCAACACCATAACTCAAAAGCATCAATTCTTCTATGGTCTTCCTTATTCACTGTCCAGCTTTCACATGCACATTAGGTTATTGAAAATACAATGACTTGGGTCAGGTACACCTTTAACAAGTTCCTGTGCAGCAGATTTGCCTAATGCAATACGTTGTTTAATCTCTTGACTGCTGCTTCTGTGAGTGTTGATAGTTGATCCAAGAAGAATGAAGTCCTTAACAACTTCAATCTTTTCTCCATTGATAAGAGTGTTGTTTATTGGTCCAGTGGTGAGGATTTTTGTTTCCTTTATATTGAGATGTAATCAGGAAACTGGCGCCCAGTGCCTTGTACAAAATCCCGAACTCTGGTGCTGCTTCAGGAAAGCTCATTCTCTTTTTTTTTTCTGCAGCTCTGAAGAGAAGCCTTTCCCACCTGTCTCTGCTTCACCTGCCCCCAAACGGGAAGTCCTTGAGACTGTCACTTCTTACTTATTAGCTCATTTTATTCTCAAAATGTAGTTTATCCAGTCAAGCTACAGAGTTTATAAATAATAGTTTCCATCTCTTTCCCAGAGAGAGGGTTATACATTCAACATCGTTAAGAAATTTTTTTGTTTTGTTTTTGTTGTTGACTTTGACCTACCTACTGGTTTTCATTCAATTACACAGGGTTCTAAGACTTTAAATAATGCCATTTTATACTTGATGCTTATACCTTTCAATACTGGTATTTTATTCACTTAATCCTATTTCTTCGTTATTTGCATTTACATAGATTTCATCTCCCTTATCCTAAAAATAAATACTAATGAAGATGCACTTGCTATTTAGGAACACAGAATTCCATGAGCAGTTGAATGAGATCTATTTTTTTTTCTTCCTCTTTGCTAATAGACTGAATGAGTGTTGCAAGATTAAAATAAAAGTCAGGACAAAAGAGTAAATAAAGAATTCAAAATCCAAACAATAGACACAATAAATTGTGGAGGAAATGACTTTGAGAAGAGAAATAAGTCAAACTGTTTCAATTACTATTTCTTACAAACATCTTTTCTCTGATTTTAGCTTTAAATAAACAAATATAAACATGTCTTTTTTATGGTTACTCTTGCTAATACCTTAAATATCATTGCACTTTCTTTTACCCAAATATTTAATTTTAAGGAAATCAGTTGTCTTCCAAAATAGTCATCAAATGGGAATGTTCTGACATTGTCATTCTGATATAATTAAAGTATTGTTGTTAAATGTCCCTGGAATAAGTTCCAACTCAGCCATGCAGTATAGGGTTTCCAAGGAACAGCTTGAGAGTTTGAACAGCTGACCTTGGCTCACAGTCCAAGGCTGATCCTACAGCGTCACACTCTGGTTACCTTAGAATTAGCAACATGAATCGTTCAATTAATTTATGTCATTTTATATGTATAATTTAAAAATAATAATTCAATTACAGATATAAAATTAACTGAATTGATTTTAAAAAATCATGCTACTAAGTCTAAGGTGACCA
This sequence comes from Chrysochloris asiatica, assembly GCF_000296735.1. Classification (NCBI taxonomy): domain Eukaryota; kingdom Metazoa; phylum Chordata; class Mammalia; order Afrosoricida; family Chrysochloridae; genus Chrysochloris; species Chrysochloris asiatica. Next base: position 3,207,881 of record NW_006408688.1, on the reverse strand, counting down.
TGAATACTGGTTCTCCTTGGATAGTTCTGATTTAAGTTTAGAAATAAGAAAAAGAAAATAAAACTCAATGACATAATGAGTTAAGCTGATTTCATGACCATTCAAAACTTTAGAACCTGATTGAATGGAGAAACAGTAGGCTTTGTGAAATGCTAAATTCAGATTACTTGTCAAAATATAACTCAGAATTAGTTTGAAACATGATTATGTAAGAGAACAATAGATGATAAATAAATAGATAGATAGATAGATAGATAGATAGATAAATGATAGTACCATTCAAGAAGATTGGTCAAAGACAAGGTTTTAATGTACAAAGATGAATTTTGCAAAATCTAACATGGAAAATTTATCTGATTGGTGGGTTTAAGCATGTCTTTTTCTTGTCAGTTCAGAACTTGTTGATTGTAGCAGAACCCAGGGCAGGCACCATCCTGTGAATTTTCTATGTTGAGAATCACAAACTCATCATTGCATTATTTTTCTGTCTGAACAGTGACCTGATCAATAGCTGCTCTTGTTGCTTTTGTGGATCTGGACTTGGCATACATGTTTATGTTGTTGTTGTTAGTAAGTACCTTTGAATCAGTTCTAAATCACAGCAACCTTGTATAGGTTTCCAAGGAGCAACTGGTGAGTGTGAACTGTCAACCTTACAGTTAGCAGTCCAGTGCTTATCCAACAGTGCCACATCAGGATGCCAAAATGCTTATAAGAGTCCCAAAATAGGTTATCAACATGCAATCACATGGGTACCATCTTGTTTATCTTCTCATGTATATTTCTTTTATTTTCTTTACATTCCTTTTAAACAAAGTTGTCTTAATTGCTGTTGTTGGTAGGTTCCCTCGAGTCAGTTCCCACTCATAGTGAGCCTTTGCAACACAGAGCGAAACATTGCCCGGTTCTGCAGCATCCTCACAATTGCTATTAAATTTGAACCTATTGCTACTGCCACTGTCACTTTATCTCATTGGAGGTCTTCCTCTCTTTCACTGACCCTACATTTTACCAAGTATAATGTCCTTCTTCAAGAACTGGTCCTGCATGATAGCATGTTCAAAGCATGAGATACAAATACTGGCCATCCTGGCTTCTAAGGAGCACACTGGCTGTACTTTTTCCAACAGAGATTTGTTTGTTATTCTGACAGTCCATGGTACTTTTAATATTCTTCTCCAACAATATAATTCAAATGTATTGGCTCTTTTACAGTCTTCCTTACGCATTGTTCAACTTTCACATGTATATGATTGGAAATACCATGGCTTGGGTCAGTCATGCCTTAGTCCTCAAACTGGCATCTTTGCTGTTGAACATTTTAAAGTGGTCTTTTGTAGCAGATTTGTCTAATGCAATAATTTGTTTTATTTCTTGACTGATACTTCCATGAGTGCTGACTGTGGATCCAAAGAAGAAGGAACGATTTAATAATTTCAATCTGTTCTTTATCATGATATTATTCATTAGTCCAGTTTTGAGGATTTCTGTTTTCTTTACATTGGTGGTATGGTGGTTGTATGCTGTGGATCATAGCGACTTCATATATGGCTGTATGCTGTGGGCTCATAGGCACTCTGTATACGGTTTCTAAGGATGTAAATATTTGCAGGAGCAGAAAAATCTCATTTTCTCTCATGGGGCAGCTAGAAGATTCAAACTACTGATCTTATTATAGTTTGCAGCCTCTTGTAATCCACTACGCTACCAGAGCTCTTTTTGCCTTGAATTTAGTAACCTTAATAGTTGCATTAAAAGCCTAAAGGGTTTTTGCCTAAATCCACTTTGTAACTCTGCTGTCTGCCAAGAAGTCATGAGAGACATTTGTGGTTAACAAACTTCTTCCTTATCATATCTGAAAAATGACTAGACTAGCAATAACTCAGTTCTTTTTATATAACTCTTTGCAGATATATCCTAATAAGCACTTGTGATCTAAATACAGAAGTCATCGGGACTAACTTCTTCCTGCTTCATGTAATGGTAGGAATATTATTCTATATGTCTATTCCTACTGGCCACTAAGTGTGCCATCAACCTATACCATGGCAATTTCCACAACCTGAGAGATGCAGCAAGCCATCATAGAATGGTTCTGAAATAAAGGGAAGGTACAGCAAATAAAATTTGAATTGTCTATAGTTATTATAAGGAGCTCTGGTAGCGTAGTGGTTACGAATCGGGCTGCGAACCTTAAGGTCAGC
>NW_006408688.1:3202453-3205577 GCF_000296735.1 Chrysochloris asiatica | reverse complement strand
ACCCTGTACAGGGTCACTATGGGTCGGAACCGACTCGACGGCACTTAACAACAACAACAACAACATATATTTTTAAAACAATAATGTTGTTGTTGTTTTAAGTGCCACTGCATTGATTCTGACTCATAGTTACCCTGTATAGGGTTTCTGAGGAGCAATTGGGTTTGAATTGCTGACCTTGTGGATAGCAGTCCAGTGCTTATCCTGTAGTGCCACATGAGGAGTCCTTTAAATACGATAAAACTAACTGTATATATTTTTTCTATTGTATTATCAGTATGCTCCAACAATTCTAAACAATGTCAGTGATAGAATGCTCCTTTCTGCTAGGGCTGGACACTTCTATCACCTCACCTCTTTTGTTATGGCAGTGGGTAGGACCTCCAGTTGGTGTGCAATGGTGAAGAACGCAGGATGCTAATTTTAGCGTACAGGAAATACATGTAAAATAGAAGCTAAAAACCAATGCCAGGGACCAAATAGAGAATAAACAAAATGCTCTGGCAAAAATCCCAACAGTTTATGCTTCATTTAAAAATGCATACTAATGTACATTTTTAAGAAAGCTGATTTCATCTATATAGAGAGCTTAGTGATACCAATGACTGCATAAAATCAAAAAACAAATACGTTAAGGAAGATTTACTTCAAACGTTAAAGTTAAGAATTATTTTAAGGAAATCAGCTGTCCTTAAAGATGATGTTACACCACATGCAGCTGCAGAAGATGGCTTTGTGATATTTAAATACTTAGAATTTAAATCAAGTGACCCTCTCTCTAAATTGTTTTCACTTATTTTCAATTGTAAACTTTCCACTACAAGTATAAAGCGAAACAATGACTGTTAATGTGTTGACTCCACAAACAAAAGAAGAAATTTGCAAACAGATAAATGCCAGTATTTGTATGAATATTTGTAACAGCAGGCACTCCAGAGAGAAAATAAGTTATTTGCAAGTTTTGAATTTTTTTTTTTTTTTGAGTTCATAAAATTGAAGCAAAGTTTTTGAAAGTTCTTTCTGTCAAAGATAACACATCTATGATTTCTGTGAAAGCTGTTATAACTTCAGTTTAAAGGCTCAATGTTGAAGATGATATTATTTATTATTATGAAAAAATGTAATTTGATGAAGAAAAGCTTAATTAAGAAACATAAGGAAAAGAAATACTTTGTAAAAAAAACAAACAAACACAAAACTGTGCTGTTGTTGATAAGTGCTATCCATCACTTTCAACTCACAGTGACCTTGTATAGGCTTCCTGAGAAGTAGTACTTATCACAGTAGGATAAGCACTGGGCTGCAAACTATAAAGTCTAGAAGATGGAGCCCAGTAGCCACTCATTGAGGAAAAAAGATAAGGCTTTCTGTGAACTAAGATTCATTATCTTGGAATTCCTATACAAAGTCCCTGTCTCTATGCATTGGAACTCAAGGGCACTTAACAACAACAAAATATAAGAAGTTCTGGTTATGTGCTTGGTTACTAATAGACTGCAGTTCTAAGTTACTATTTGAAAGACCGATATGACAGTCGATTTGCTTAGTTTACAGATTTAGAAACCCTATGATACATTTCCACTTTGTCCTGTAGAATCACTTTGAGTCAGAATCAATTTATGGCAACAAATTTTGGCATGACACTGTTAAATAAAAAGTGTACTGTTGACCACAAGGTTGATGGTTCAAATCCACCAGTCACTCCTCAGAAAACCATCACACAACCTCTATGATTTGAAACTGACTCAATGGCATATCTGCAGGCTGTTAATGAGTCTTCCTCCTTACTGATGCCTCATTCTTCTTCTTATAATCCAGTTTCTAAGATTATTTGCTCAACATACAGATTGAATAAATATATTGAAAGAATACAATCCTGGGGCACACTTCCCTGGTTTTAAACCCTTCGATATATTCTTGTTCAGTTAGAAAGACTGCCTCTTGGTCTATGTACAGGTTCCTCATGAGCACAATCAAGTGTTTGGGAATATCTATTTTTCTCAAAATTTCCCATAGTTTGTCATGATCTACACAGCTGAAAGTCTTTGCAGTCAATAAAGCACAAGTAACTTCTTTCTGCTATTCTTTGCTTTCACCCAAGATCCATCTGATGTCAGCAATGGTATGCCTAGTTATATATCCTCTTATGAATCTGGCTTTAATTTTTGGTAACCTTTATTAAATTACTTTCAGCAAAATTTTAATTATTTGTATTATTAATAATCTTGTTCATTTATTTATGCATTCTGTTGGGTTGCCTTTTTTGAAATGGGTACAACTACGATTCATTTCCAGTTCACTGGTCAAGTAGCTGTCTTCCAAATTTCCAGTGCTATATCAGTTTGTTGAAACATTTCTGTATGTATTCTGTCAGTTCCTGGAGTCACTATACCAAAAGGAAATGGACAACATGATCCACACAATTGAAAGCCTTTGCTTAGTCAATAAAGCACAGGTAACCATCTTTCTGATATTCTCTGCTTTCAGCCAAGATCCATCAGACATCAGCAATGATATCCCTCGTTCCACAGCTTCTTCTCAATCTAGCTTAAACCTCTGCAAGTTCTCTGTCAATGTATGCTTGCAACTGTTTCTGCATTACCTTTCATAAAACTTTACTAGCGTGGGATTTCAAAGAGATTTTCTGATAATTTCTGAATCCTGTTGGGTCACCTCTCTATGGAATGGTGCAAATATGCATTTCTTCCAATGAGTACGTCAGATAGTTATCTTCCAAATTTCTTGGCAGATTTGAGTGAGTGCCTCCTGTGCCACTTCACTTTCAATTTTTATTTCATCAATTCCTGGTGACTTGTTCTTTGCAAATTCCTTCAATGAACCTTGGACTTCCACTTGATCATAAACTATGTCTTGAAACGGTTGACATTTACCATTTCCTTTTGGTACAGTGACTGTATTCCTTCCATCTTCTCTTGATGCTTTCTGCATCATTCAATAATTTGCCCAGATAATCTTTCAATAACAAAGTTGAGGCTTGAATTTTTTCTTCACTTCCCCCATCTTGATGAATGCTGAGCGTGTTTTTCCTTTTTGGTTTTCTGATTTCAGATCTTTGCACATTTTGTTGTAATATTTGGCTTTATCTTTTCAAGCTGATCTTTGA
>NW_006408688.1:3201186-3202177 GCF_000296735.1 Chrysochloris asiatica | reverse complement strand
GTGGACTTGTTTTCATTTTCTTCAGCTTCAGTTTGAATTTGCATATGAGTAATTGATGGCCTGTTTCACAGTCTACCTCTGGCCTTTTTTTTTTACTGATGATATGGAGCTTTTCTATTGTCGCTTTCCACAGATGTACTCAATTTGATTTCCATGTATTCCATCTGGTGAGGTCCATGTGTATAGTCATCTCTTATGCTGTCTAAAGAAGGTATTTGAAATGTACAAATCATTGCTTTTGTAGAATTCTATCATGCAATCTCCAGAAGTATTTCTCTCACCATGCCATATTTTCCAACTACTGATCCTTCCTCTTTGTTCCCAACCAATTACCAGTAATGATCAATACATCTTGATTGCATGTTTGATGAATTTCAGATTGAAGAAGTTGGTAGATTTCTTCTATTTCATACTTAGTGGCTTTAGGGGTTGGTGCATACATTGACATAATAGAGGTATTGACTGGGCTGCCCTGTAGGCGCATGGATGTTATCCTATCACAGATAGCATTGTACCTCATGACTGATCTGGATATGTTCTTTTTGATAATGAATGCAACACCATTCCTCTTCAATGTGTCATTTCTGGCATTGTAAAACATGTGGTCACCAGATTCAAAATGGCCAATACCAGTCCATTTCAGCTCACTAATGCCTAAGATATTGATGCCATTTTTAAAAACTTCCAATTTTTCCAGATTCATACTTTGTACATTCCATGTTCCGATTTTTAATGGATGTTTACAGCTGTTTCTCTTCATTTTGAGTTGTGCCCCATGAGCAAATGAAGGTCTAACGGGCTTTTCTCCCATGGGCTTTACTCCATGCGCATCATCTCAGTCAACTCTACTTTGAGGAGGCAGCTCTTTTCCAGTTGCATTTTGAGTGCCTTCCAACCCAAGGGACTCATTTTCCAGCACTATATATGACAGTGTTTCTGTGCCATTCATAAGGTTTTCAGTGACTAAATATTCGGAAGTAATTCGTCACTC
>NW_006408688.1:3185401-3198056 GCF_000296735.1 Chrysochloris asiatica | reverse complement strand
GTCTTTGTTTTGTAGCTCATCTGAAACCTTTCCACCATGGGTGACCCTGCTGGTTATTTAAAACACCGGTGGCATAGCCCTCAGAATCACAGCAACTCAGACCACCACAGCACGACAGACAGACGAGTACCACATATGTAGTCAATTTTATTTCTGTTTATTCAGTCTGATGAGGTTCATGTGTACAGTGACTGTCTATATTGGTGAACAGAGGTATTTGCAATGAACAAATTATTGGCCTTTCAAATTCTATCATGTGCTCTCTAGTATCATTTCCATGATGGAGGCCACATTTTTTCCAACTATTTATCCTTCCTCTTTGTTTTCAACCTTCATCTTCCAATCAGCAATAATTATCTATAAATCTCTATTGCACGTTTGATCAATTTCAGACTGAAGTTGTTTTTGTTGAGTATTGTGGAGTTGATTTTGACTCATAGTGACTCTGTATAGGGTTTCCAAAGAGCGGCTGGTGATTTTGAAGTGCCAACAGTATTCTTTATCCCAGTTTCATACCAGGACTCCAAGAAGTTAGTTGAATTCTTTAATTTCACCATAACTAACTTTAGTGGGAGTTGTGTAAATTTGAATAATAGTGCTATTAACTAACTGGTCTTCCTTGTAAGCATTTTAAGTATTATCCTATCATGGACAGCATTGTACTTCAACAAAGATCTTGGAATGTTCCTTTAAAGATGAATGTGGTGTCATTCTTCTTCAATTTGTCATCTCAGGCATCATAAACAATATGATTATTTGATTCAAAAGGGCCAATATCTGTCCATTTCATTCACTTCACTAATGACTAGGTTTTTGATCTTTATGTGTTCCATTTCAGTTTTGAAAACTTGCAGTTTTCTAAATTTGTACTTTACATATTTCACATTTTGATCATTAAAGGATATTTGCTGCTGTTTATTCTCATTTTGAGTTGTGCACCATCATAAAATGACGTTCTTGAATGCTATACTCCATGCACATTATTAATGACAGTTCTACTCTGAAAAGATAAGTCTTTCCTAGTCATATTTTGAGTTTCTTCCTACCTGTGATGTTCATCTTATGACACTATATCAGACAATGTTCCACTGATAATCTATTAGTTACTTAGTGACTAATCATTCAGTAGCAGTCTTCTCCTTCTTCCTGTTTTCTTTTAGTGTTGAACCTCCACTGAAGGTTGTTCATCATGGGTGACTGGTATGAATTCCTAATATCAGTGGCGTAACTTCCAACATCACAGCAGCACACAAGCCACCATTGTTGTTGTTGTTAGGTGTAATCAAGTGGTATCAACTCATAACAAAACTACGTAAAACAGAACGAAACACTGCCTGGGGCTGGGCCAATCTCATTGCTGTGCCTGACCCCGTTGCTGCTGTCACTATATCAGTCCATCTTGTTGAGGGTCTACCTCTCCTTCTCTGAGCCTCCACTTAACTAAAAATCATATGCTTCTCCAGGGACTGTTCCCTCCTGATAGTATGTCTGAAGGATGTGAGACAAAGTCTGGTCATCCTGGCTTCCAAAGAGCACTCTGGCTGTACTTCTTCCAGTGCAGATATGTTTTTTTTTTTTTTCTTTTGGCCGTCCATGGTACTTTTAATATTCTCCTCCAACAGCATAAATCAAATGCATCAATTATTTTATGGTTTTCCTTATTCACTGTCCAACTTTCACATTCATATGAGGTTATTGAAAATGCCATGACTTGGGTTAGGCACACCATAATCCACAAACTGACATCTTTCTCTTGAGTACTTTAAAGAGGTCTTTTGCAGCAGATTTACGTAAAGTAATATGCCATTTGATTTCTTGACTGCTGCTTCCATGAGTGCTGATGATTGATCCAAACAAAGTGAAATCTTTGACTTAATCTTTTCTCCATTTATATAGATGTTGTTTATTGGTCCAGTTGTGAGGATTATTTTTTTCTTTACAGTGAGAGGCAAACCATAGTGAAGGCTGTGGTCTTTGATCTCATCAGTAAGTATTTGAAGTCCTTTCAGTAAGCAAGTGCATATGTTCACTATCATCTGCATATCAAAGATTGCTAATGAGTCTTCCTCCAAACCTGTTGCCACATTTTTCTTCACATAACCCAGCTTCTAGGATTATGTGCTCAGTATACAGATTAAATAATTACAGTGAAAGATTACAATCTTTGCACAGACCTTTCCTAGTTTTAAACCATTTAATATTCCCTTGTTCTTTTTAAACAACTGCCTCTTAGTCTAACTAAAGGTTCCTCATGAGCACAATTAAGAATTCAGGAATACACATTCTTTGCAATGTTGTCCATAGGTTGTCATGGTCCACACAGTCTAAAGCCTTTATATGGTCTATAAAGCACAGGTAAACATTTTTCTGGTATATGCTGCTTTCAATGAAGATTCATCTGACATCAGCAGTGATAGCCCTTGTTCAACACCCTCTTCAAAATATGGCTTGAACCTGTGGAAGTTCTTTGTCAATGTATGTTTGCAGCCATTTTGTATTATCTTTAGTAAAACTTTACAAGCATGGGGTATCAATGATATTGTCTGATGATTTCTGCACTTCTTTGGGCCACCTCTCTTTGGAATGGGCACAGATATGGATCTCTTCCAGCCAGTTGGCCAGGTAGATGTGTTCCAAATTTCTTCGCATATATGAGTGAGTGCCTCCAGTGCTTCATCAATGTGTTGAAATTTTTCAATGTGCATTCCATCTATTTTCAGAGCCTTGTTTTTTTGCCAATGTTTTCAATGCACCTTGGATATCTTCCTTCAGGATAATAGCCTCTTGATCATATGCTAGCTCTTGAAATGGTTGAATATTGACCACTTCTTTTTAGTACAGTGACTCTGTATTCTTTCCATCTTCATTTGATCCTTTATGCATTACTCAATATTTTGCCTATAGTACAACATATAGACAAGGGGGAGTAAAAAATTATCTGTACTCCAGTTATATTAAAACTTCTGTTGGCTGCACTGTTATCAGTGCATTCTTATGAAGGTCACTGCTGTGCAGGTGTGATATGGTCATCTATACACAAAATTTGAACTGATACTGGAAGAAAAGTAAAAGTTTCTTTAAAAAGTCATTACTTGCTATCACTGTGATGAAATGAAGTGTATGCTTTTTTGAATGTTAAACTGATGATCTTCTCTGTAAACCTTCAATCAATTCACAATAAAAAGTTAAAAAAAAAAAAAAGTCATTACTTATAAAGAGATATGGATTTGTCACCATGATCCTGAGAGTAAATGTCAGACTATGGAATAGTAACATCCTCAGTCTCCCACCAAGAAAAAGTTCACAAGTCAACCATCAGCTGAAAAAATTGAGAAGAATTGATGCTTTTGAGTTCTGGTGTTAGAGGAGAATATTGAAAGTTCCATGGGCTTCCAAAAGAACCAACAGTTCCATTTGGAAGATGTGCAGCCAGAGTGCTCCTTGGAGGCCAAGATGGCCAAACTTTGTCTCTCATACTTCGGGCACATTGTCAGGAAGGACCAGTTGCTGGAGAAGGGTATCATGTTTGGTAAAGTGGAGGGTCAGAGAAAAAGAAGATGACTCCCAATGAGATGGATTGGCCAAATAGCAGCATCGATGGACTCAAGCATGGCAACAGTAGTAAGGTTGGCCCAGGATCGGGCAGTGTTTTGATTTGCTGTGCATAAGGTCACTGTGAGTTGGTACCGACTTGATTGCACCTAAGAACAACAACAATTTTCTGGGATTTCCAAGGGCTAGTATTGGAACACTGTCAGGAGAAATATTTAACAAGCAACAGTATTCATTACAGTGAGATGCTCACTAAAGAGCTGAAACCTAAACTTCAGATTAAATGCAGAAGACTTATATCCAAGGGTTTTGTAATCTTGCATAACAATGCACATCCACACACCTCTGCCCACACTGTTCACTCTTTGCAAAAAATTCCCTTTTGATGTGTTCAAATATCCTCTCTATAGTCCTTATTTTGCTCCAACAGATTTTCACCTGTTTGGTTCCCTGAAATTAGCCTTTAAGGATAAAGATTCACCTGTGATGAAGAAGTGAAAACAGTGGTGCATTCACAATTCTCAGTTCAGCCTAAAACCTTTTTAAAAGGGAATTTGGAAGCTTGTTGACAGATGGACAAACTGCATTGAAAAACAAGGAGATTATGTCAAAAAGTGATGTATTTGTCTGTTTTAAAAGTTGATAAATATAAATTCTACAGTCAGAATAATAATTTTTGACTCATCCTCATATGTTGTTGTTATGTATGTATATATTGTTATTGTTGTTAAGTGCCGTGGAGTCGGTTCCGACTCATAGTGAGCCTGTACAGGGTTTCTGAGGTTGTAAATCTTTACAAGAGCAGAAAGCCTCATCTTTCTCCCATGGAACAGCTGGTAGTTTTAAACTGATGACCCTGTGTTAGCAGCCCGATTTGTAACCACTATGCTACCAGAACATATATGTTGTCATTTGTTGTTGTTGTGAAGTGCTGTCAAGTTGATTCCAATCTATAGTGACCCTGCATAGGGATTACAAGGAGAGACTTGTCATTAAATGCCATCAATTCCAACTCATAGCAACCCTGTATAGGGTTTCAGATGAGCAATTTATGGGTTTAAAATACTGAACTTATTCTTAACAATCCAAAGATTACACTATAGAACCTCACCAAGACTCTCTCTCTCTTTCTCTGTAGGATAAGCACTGGACTACTAACCATAAGGTCTGAAGTTCAAACATGCAAGCCCCTTTGGGAAAACCTTTACAGGGTTACTATGAGTCAGAACCAACTCAACAACAACTGTAGGATAAGCACAGAAGTGCTATCTACAAGGTTGGCAGTTCAAGCCCATTAGTGACTCTGTGGGTGAAAGATAAATTTTTCTGCTTCCATAAAGTTTTACATCCTTGGAAACCCTATGGAGCAATGCAGGGTCACTAATGATTGGAATCAATTCTAAGGCAGTGGGTTTCAATTTATATATATTTATAGTTCTCTTTCTCCAGAGAACCCTACCTAAGACTAGATATGTATATAAAGTGCCAAATTTAAACTTAACACGTTTATCACGCTGTTTTGACATAATCTACTATTAGCCAAAGAGTCAACACTCTTAGTATCAGCAGAAGACTTTTTATTTTGTGTGCATCTCAAACTTTCCTCAATGTGTACTTCCTCATATCTTAGAACCCTGGCATGCCACATGAAAACTGTATTGATATTCTATTATTATTCAAGTAAGGATCATTTGGTGCTCATTTTAATAATCTTTTTATTCTTATTTCTTAACTCCAAACTTAATTTGAATACTAATTACACATATTTATTGGAGGCACATCATGAAATTTCTGTCAATTTCACTGTGTAGCATTCTTTTGCCATTCTCAAAGCCAGTCATTTTGGTCTCACATTTTCAGAAATTGTCAACGTTGTATTTAGCTATATCTGAAAACTATGCTTGCTACAAAATTCTTATGTAGTGTGTTTTTCTGACACACATTAAGGATATTTCTATTACCTTGCCTACAGGCTGATGGTGCAAGTAAAATAAATATTTCTGTTGCCTACTGTAACTGTCAATTTTAGATTTAATTGAACCATGCATTCTTGGCTGAGAAGACATAAGAACATCTAAGGTAGATTCATCCCTTTCCATACATAACTACTTTTAGTGCAAAAACAAAGGATGATTTAAATCACATAGCCCACTAAAAATTATCAAACAAGATGTATATACTTCAAAAAATTTAAATGTTGAAAACTCTTAATGAAATATATTTTCAAGACTTGAAACTGTTTTGGGGAATAATAAATGAGAAATAGTTTACACTAGTGATTTCATAAATCAAATATATCAACAAGGATCAAAGTCATCTTTAACATGTTTTATTCCCTTTTTATTTTATTAAAAGATCACTAGTAATTTTAGATCTATAACTGATAAAATGCAAACTCTCTAATTACTAACTTATTTACCACTTCCACCCCATTCAAAACTCTGCAAAGTAAAACAAAGACAAATTAATGCTATAAACTATAATTTTCAGAAATGTAGAGAAAGAAAATTCTCAGAAATATTTCATAAAAATATTCTGTTTCAGACTCAGTATTAAGAACTTGGAATAAGAACATAAAAACAGTTGCAAAAGTAAAATGCAATATGAAATGCACTAAAAAATGAATACAAAAGTCTTGTTTTATAAAGACATTATACTTGTAAAAAATCTCTGTATTCCAAAAGGAGCTGCAAATATTACTATCAATTGTGCTTGACTTAAAGATAGAAGAAAAACAAAAACAAAACAAAACAAAACAGAAAGGAGAATACCATGAGAACCTCAACACATATTTGACAGAGAAACCATTAAACTAGATGTAGTGGGGGGAAAAAAAAAAAAAAGCACTATTATTCTACACATTTATTGCTTTTGCATTTTTTTTTTCTATTTCCTTTCCTATTTCTGCCATTATTTTCACTTATATATGGTCTTTACTATTTCGATTCATTTTCTTTTGTATCTTTAAGAGGCAAATGCAGATATGGTCTGGGGATCATTTGAGAATTTTGTAAATTTTGGGTATGTTCTAACTAGAAATATCATTTCTTCTTTTGAATTTTATGGACGTTTTTGAGTTGAAGTATATATTAGGTGTGGAAAGTAAAAAAATACTTAGTAAAAGAATTCATATGCTCTTGCTTCATAAAAAGGATCATTTGCATTTTGTGCTTCTGAGAATGTGATAGTAAACTGAATTGTGTATTTTTTAAGTGAAAGGATGCTTAATTAAACTTAACAAAATGAAAGTCTTGATGAATTAGCCCATTACATTATCCATCTATTTAGGAGTATTGCTGAGTTTTCAATACGCTTAATGGGTTCATCTGCTTAACTCTTCACATTAATATTATTAGCAATGGAATGACTAGAATTAGACTTCTTAGGGTCACTGAGGAATGACTACTTTAATTCTCATTAGCATCAGTTTCCTTTGCGATGTTTGACGCAAGACTAGTGTTTTTATCAAGTTAATTATGCTCAACTGTATGTGAAGAAAATTGCAGCCATTAAGTTTATCAAAATCAGGCATAGATATTATACCGCTCAGCTAACGCTAAGTAATGCTGCAGTAACAATCATTGCAAAATCTTAATGATTTAAAATAGAAAAGGCTTGTTGCAAGCAAGAATGTTCATTGTGGTCCAATCACGGCTCTGGTCACTGTCTTCTATATTTTGAGAATCTGTTTAAGAAACTTCCCCTCCTTATCTAAGCAATGTTGTCTTCTGACAGCTGTACAATAGGGAATACATATCATGGTGCTTTCACTCAAATCGGTTTGTTAGCTACGGTCACATTATAGTGGATTTGAGTTTTATTTTCCCAATTAAGTAGGGGCCAGTAGGGAGGAACAATCAATGTTTTGATAATATTATTTTATTTCAGGTACACAATAGAAAAATGCCTGCCTTATCTTAGTTGTTCTTGGTGACTTTTGACCAAACTTGTTCTTCTAGCAGTAATTAGTATTACTTGTATTTTAATCAATTGACAAGTAAGTCTATACATTTATTGGGCACTTTAAGGAGTCCTGGTGTGGAGCTGTAGGATAAGCACTGGACCACAAGGTCAGTTTGAATCTCAAGACTGGCAACTTAAACTCAACAGAAGCTCCTCAGAAACCTAGACAGGCCTGCTGTGACTCAGAATTGACTGGATGGCAATTAATACAAAAATTGCACACTTTATCGTTGATTTATAATTATCCATTCCTTCTTTACTCATGCAATTATTCTGAGGAACTTCATTCAATAATAACTCATTTAAAACAACAATAATAACAACAAAAAACATCATTGTTAAAATCTTCTTTAGCCAAAAATATTAATCTACTTTGCACTTCAAATATAATTCTGTGATTTTATATTGTATAATGAATGCAGTCAGCATATAAATATCTATCCCTCTGTCTGTAACCATGCATGACTTCACTATTAAATGTTTGCATTCTTTTGCAAAGAACCTAGAAAGTGACCTTATTGATTTTCTAAAGAGAGTATTTTAAGTGGGCACACCCAGGACAGAGATTAGTATTATTATTAACAAACCTATTTTCTTTCTTGGATTCCTGGTGTGGTGCTGTAGGATCAGCACTGGACTTCAAACCACAAGGTCGGTGGTTCAAACCCATCAGTGGCTCCTCAGAATCCTTATAGAGGTTTGCTCTGAGTCACAACTAACTCAACATCACTTAACAACAACATTTGCTTTCTTATTCATGTCCTTAACAATATTTAATCAACAAAAAATAACCCCTCTTTCCCCCTGAAATTCATTGTCCTCATATCTGTCCATATCACCCTATCCTACTTTCCAGTTATAGACTCTAAATATACCCCTACTCCCCTGACTTCTCTGTCAGGTTGTTCTAAGGTGGTAGTTTGTGTGTTGCTGTGATGCTGGCAGCTAAACCATTGGTATTTTAAATACCAGCAGGTGATGGAAACAACTATGGCTTAGATCAAGAGCACTTTAACACTTAAAAGAAGTCTTTTGCAGCAGATTTGTGTAATGCAAAACATCCTTTTATTTCTTGCCTGCAGTCTTCATGAATGTTGATTATGGATTCAAGTAATAAGACATCCTTTGGTAACTTCAATCTCTCCTCCATTTATCAACATATTGTTTATTGGTCCAGTTTTTGAGGATTTTTGTTTTCTTTGCATTGAATAGTAATTCATACTAATGGTTGTAGTCTTTAATCTGCATCAACAAGTACTTCAGGCCCTCTAGGCTTTCAGCAAGCAAGGTTGCGTCATCTGCATATAGCAGATTGTTAATGAGACTTTCCCCAATTCTGATGCCATGTTCTTGCATATAGCCTGAATTCCCTGATTATTTGCTCAATATGCAGATTGAATAACTATGCTGAAAGAATACAGCCCTAATGCACACCTTTTTTTGCTTTTAGAGCATTCAGTATTCCCTTTTCTGTTGGAGTGTCTGCCTCTTGGTCTATGTACATGTTTCATATGAGCACAGTGAAGTGTTCTGATATTCCCATTCTTTGTACTGTTAACCATATTTTGTTATGATCTACACATTATGATGCCTTACATGGACAATAAAACAGAAGTATTCTCTGTTTTCAGGCAAGATACATTCAACATGAGCAATAATATTTATTGTTCAACATCTTTTTCTGAATCTGTATTGAATTTCTGGTAGCTCCCTACTGATGTACTGCTGCAGCCTTGTCTTTTTTTGGTATTATCTTCAACAAAACATTATTGGCATTTGATATTAATGTTATTTTTCAATAATGTCTGTATTCTCTTTGGTAACATTTCCTTCGAATAGGCACAGATATGGATCTCTTCCAGAAAACTTAATTGTGCTCATGAGGAATCTGTACATGGACCAAAAGGCAACTGTTCCAACAGAACATGGGAACAATGAATGGTTTAAAATTAAGAAAGGTGCACAACAGGACTGTATTCTTTCACCATACTCATTCAACCTGTATGCTGAGCAAATCATCCGGAGAGCTAGGTTATATGAAGAAAAATGTGGCATCAGGATTGGAGGAAGACTCATTAACAACCTGCACTATGCAGATGATGCAATCTTGCTTGCTGAAAGTGAAGAGGACTTAAAATACTGATGAAGATCAAAGAGCACAGCCTTCAGCATGGATTGCATCTCATTGCAAAGAAAACAAAAATCCTCAACACTAGACCAATAAACAACATTCTTATCAATGTAGAAAGATTAAAGTTTTCAAGGACTTCATTATTCTTGGATCAGCTATCAACACCCATGGAAGCAACAGTCAAGAAATCAAACAACATATTATATTAGGCAAATGTGCTGCACAAGACCTTTTTAAAGTGTTGAAGAGCAAAGATGTCAGCTTGAGGACTAAGGTGCACCTTACCCAAGCCATGGTATTTTCAATAACCTCATATGCATTTGAAAGCTTGACAGTGAATAAGGAATGCCATAGAAGAATTGATGCTTTTGAGTTATGGTGTTGGGGGAGAATATCCAAAGTACCATGGGCTGCAAAAAGAACCAGTAAGTCTGTATTGGAAAAAGTGCATCCAGAGTGCTCCTTGGAGGGTAGGATGGCCAAACCTCGTCTCTCATACTTTGGATATATTTTCAGGATGGACCAGTCGCTGGAGAAGGATATCATGTTTGGTAAAGTTGAGGGTCAAAGAAAAGAGGATGACCACCAGAGAGATGGATTGGCAAAATGGCAACATCAGGGCCTCAAGCGTGGCAACAATTGTGAAGTTGGTCCAGGATCTGACAGTGTTTTGTTCTGTTGTGCATAGGGTCTCTATGAGTCGGTACCTACTCTATGGCACCTAACAACAACAATATGGATCGCTTCTAGTTGGTTGACCAGGTAACAGAAATACCACAAGTGAAAGTCTTTAACAACACTTTATTCTTTCACAGTTTAGAGGCCAGAAGCCCAAATTCAGACTACCCGTTCTAAGAAAAGGCGTTTTCTTTCTGAACTCTAGGGAAAGGTTCTTGTCTCCTTTCAGCATCTGTAGGCCCAGTGTTTCTTAGAGATCTCCATACATCTTGCCATCAACTCCACCCTGGATCTAGGTGTTTCACAGTGCAGGGGACCCATAGTTTATGGACATACTCCACTCAGTTTTTCTATCTTGATAGTAGTAGGTTCTCCTGAGGTCAGCACTCTTCTCTCTCTTTTTATATCTCTAAAGAAGTTGATTCATGATACAACCTAATCCTGTAGATTTTATCTAGCCTCACTAATATCATAGAAGTGAAGATTTGTAATGCATAGGATAATTCACTTAGATCACATCATTTTGCATCCCATCATAGTGGTAATAACTACATTTTAATTGTTAATCATTGAGAATTATGGCCAAGCCAAACTGACACAAAACCTTAACTATAACAGTACTAGAAATGTATATTACTTTTTTTATACTTTATTAGTTAGAAACTTGCATTTTTTATAATATAGCAAAAACTGAACTGAAATCTTAAACACATACTATATTAATAACACTCTCTTAGTAAGCATATGATTTATACATTGTAAACTATAAAACGTAAACATTTCTACTGTTCGTAGTACTATTATTATTACTAAAGCCTTTTGTAGAAATATTCTGAACCAACCCAATTAGAATACTCAATAATCTAATAAAAGCTACCAATTTGAATCATAAAATTATCATTCTGTTTATATAAGTTTGGACAAAAATGCATTGCATCATTTTTTCATATATCTTAAATATTATAAAATGACTTGTGATTAATGACTTACAGTTACTTTTCCTACTTTTTCTCTTTAATCCAATATACATATATGTTCATATTCAAGCAGAGATCCATTGAAAGAATAATAATCAACAGATGTTTATACTTTGGATAATAACATCTAAAATTTATTACTGTATCTAAAATGAGATTACTAGTAGTAATTCTAACTTTAGATATGTAATATGGCTATATTGTGCATACTTAGAGTTCTGTAATATTAAAATGTGCCATTCTCAGTAAATTCTACTTGTTTCTTTAAAAAAGCACATCTTAAGTTGAAAGAGCAGAAGTAAAAATTCAAACTTTAATTTACAATATTGAAGAATTTTTTGACAAAAATATTGAATGACACAGAAAGTATCAAAAGAAGATGAGATGAATGCATACAGTCACTGTACCAAAAAGAATTTGCTGACATGTAACCATTTCGAGAATGTGATAGTTTTGTGTCAACTCAACTGGGCCAGGATTTTTAGTGTTTTTGCAACTAAGATATAGGATTCCCCCAATGATAAGATCTAATATAATGTAATCAGTTCATGATGCAATCTGCGATGAACAGACAATCAACTGAAAGGAAATTTTCTCATTGGTGTTGCCTGTTTTTAATATATTAAACTCTTAGGAAAAAGCTTGCTTGCTTTTTGCTGGGTCTGTATTCTGTATCTGGCTTGTCATATTATCTCTGGTTTTTGGATTTGAGCCAGTAGCTTTATGTACTATCTACTGATACTGGGAGTTCTCACTAGTCTGCCATCTTACATGTTGATCTTGGATTAATTTGCCTCTGCAGCCAGAAGCCTGTCATCTGACCTTCCAATCTTGGATTCATCAGCTCCTGTAGCTTTGTGACTCAGGAGAAACCTTCATCTTGATATGTGGCCTAGGGGTTTGGAACTTTCTCTCCTCCTCAACTGTGTGAGCCATTCCTTGATTGGTACTTTATCAAGTTCAGGCAGCACTAAAGCCAAAATCCCGCTTCCATTGAGTTGATTCTAACTCCTAGTAGCTCTATATAGGACAGGGTAGAATTACTCCTTTGGGGTTCTGAGCCTCCTCTTATTCCTAAGGATCAGATGGTGAGTTTGACCATGCAGCGAGCAGCCTGATGCTAAAACAAGGCTCTAGAAGTTGATAGGATGCCCGTTGAGATGTTTCATCATTTGTTTTCAGAACAGTGACTCTGTGTATTCCTTCCATCTCCCTTTGGTGCTGTTTGCATCTTCAGTATTTAGTCCATGTTGTTGTTGTTGTTGTTAAGTGCCTTTGAGTTAGTTCCAACCCATAGCAACACTGTATAGGGTTTCTGAGGAGCAGCTGGTGAGCTTGAACTGCCGACCTTGCA
>NW_006408688.1:3178975-3184826 GCF_000296735.1 Chrysochloris asiatica | reverse complement strand
ACATCTTGATTGCATGTTTGATCAATTTAAGTCTGAAGAAATTGGTAAAATTCTTCACTTTCATAATCATTGGCATTATTTGTTGGTGCATATATTTGAATAATAGTGGTATTAGCTGGGTTTTCTTGTGGCATGGAAATTATCCTATTATGGACAGCATTGTACTTCAGGATAGATCTTGATATGTTCTTTTGATGATGAATGTGACACCATTTCTCCTCAACTTGTCATTCCTGTCATGGTAAATATGTGATTGTCAGATTCAAAATAGCTAACACCAGTCCATTTCAGCTCACTAAGTCTTACAATATCAATGCTTATTTCATTTTTGACAATGTATAATTTTCCTAGATTCATACTTTGTACTTTCTATGTTCTGTTTATTAATGGATGTTTACAACTGTTTCTCTTCATTTTGATTTGTGCCCCATCAGTAAATGAAGGTGTCTCAAGGCTTTACTCAATTCACATCATTATGGACCATTCTACTTTGAGAGATAGCTCTTTCCCAATCATAATTTGTACCTTCCAACTTCAGGGGCTCATCTTCAGGCACTATATCTGACAATATTCTGGTAGGTTTCATAATGTTTCAATACACAAGAATATTCTTGTGCTATCTGACAATGTTCCACTACTATTCATACTGTTTTCAGTGATTAAACATCTGGAAGTAGTCTGTCTCTCCTTCTTCCTAGTCTGTGTTCATCTGGAAGATCAGCTGAAACCTGTCCACCATGAGTGATCCTAATGATATTTAAAATATCTGTGGCATAGCTTCCAAAAGCATAGCAACACAAGCCACTACAGTATGGCAAACTGACAGACCAGTGGTTGTTCCAACACATAGCGACCCTGTATGTGATTTCCAAGAAGGGACTGGCGGGTTTGAACTGTTGACCATACAGTTATCATTGTTTATATAGTGTTTATTCTACAGTGAGTTAGATAGATCGATAGATCGATAGATCGATAGATGGATAGATAGAGTGAATGAGTGAGAGAGAGAGGTCCTGGTGTGGCACTGCAGGATAAGCACTACAAAATTATGTTATGTTGCTTATCCTACTATGTCACATCTATTATATTTTTAGGGTAAATTTCCAGAATGTATATAATTAATGCATATTTCCAGAATGCATATTAATAATTAATACAGATCTGGTTATAGACTAAATGGGCATGTAGTGGTGTTAATGTATTGCTGCTTCCAAAGGGTTTAGGAATTCTAATCAGCAATGTATGACAGTGTCTATTTCTTCACATTTGTTCTATAAGAGTGTATTATTAAACTTGTGTTTTTGTCTGTCTGACAGTTTAAAATGAGTTCTCAATGTAGCTTTAATTCTCATTTATTTTACTATGTGTATGAGTAACTTCATTTAGAAAGATAAGCTGGTCCCTCTGAGATTAAATCTAAAGATATCCAAAATGTCTGACTTTACAAGATGTTATATCACATTATCCTCCTGATATCAAACACCACTCTTCTTCCCAGTATTCTCACTTATGTCCCAGCATTTCTCCCAATTCACTGCAACATCTCACAGTACTCAAGAACTAACAAGGAAATGGCTTACAAGTGTGCGGAGATTTGTAAGTCCCAAATAAGTGGTTTGGATGTCAGTTTGGAGGATTCTCCTCACTCACACCAAATAAGGCTGTTAAATCAGTGGAAGTTCATTAATCAGGTCAGGCAGTAGATTGCCAATTTAAGTTGCAAATCATCAAGATGGTTCTCTAGGTCCTGGGCCAGGGGTTCTTTAGGGTGGTAATTAGTGCCTAATTGGTGTTCATCAGGGTGATGCAGCACAAGAATTACTCTTCTGTGCATCTTCACTCTGAAATGACCGTGGATCACAAAGATGGCAGATTACCTACCTCCAGGGTATTGACAAAGGTGTGTTTTCAGCCACCTGATGTCAGATTGATGACATGTTGTTTATTACTGCATATATAAAAAGAATAGGTCTAGTGTCAGCCATTTCTGTGACACCAGCTTCCTGCTTTTCTTAATTAAGAAAATCTTAATTTTAGGTGCTTTGATAAACAGGAACAGTTTAAAACAGAAAGTCAGTTCTTGTTTTAACAGAGATAGCAAAGATTATGGCTAATTTGCAGATGATATCTCTCAGGAGTTCTGGTAGCGTAGTGGTTATGAATCAGGCTGCGAACCTTAAGGTCAGCAGTTTGAAACTACCAGCTGTTCTGTGGGAGAAAGATGAGGCTTTCTGCTCCCATCAAGATTTAAAGCCTCGGAAACCCTGTACAGGGTCGCTATGGGTTGGAACCAACTCAACAGCACTTAACAACAACAATAACACCTCTCAGGAATTCAAGGGTAGTGATTTGAGTCACGCCTTCTAGTAAAATGGGACTCAAGATGTATTCCTTCCTTAATCCTATCTCACAAACATAACAGACAACTAACTCCAAAATGGAACCACAACCACAGGGGTAGAGGCTGGGATCCATAACACATCACACAATGGGGGACCATGGCTAGAAAGGCAATATTATGCAATTAACTCCACCACAAGGCATGTTCAAGTATTTTTCATACACATGGGTTGCTTTTATAGTTCTATAAAGCCTCTCTTCATTACTTTGTCCTATTATTGGGGAAAAATTTCTTCCAAATTATTAAATGTCTGTTTATATTTGATTATTAGACCTTTGAAATATGTGCAAAGGAGCTCTGGTAGCATAGTGGTTACGAATCGGGCTGTGAACCTCAGGGTCAGCAGTTCGAAACTATCAACTGTTCCATGGGAGAAAGATGAGGCTTTCTGTTCCCATAAAGATTTACAGCCTTGAAAACCCTGTACAGGGTCGCTATGAGTCGGAAGCGACTCCATGCACATAACAACAACAATATGTGTAAAAAGGACTTATTTTAAATTAACAATTTGAATATAATTGCTGGAACACCCACAGACTACTAAAAATCATCATAGTCTTAATCTTGACATATTTGCTAATTTGCTTTTAACAGCTTTGACTCTTTTTAAACAATGCTGTTAAAATTAGAATTATCTGTCTCTTAAATATTTGTTGATTACAGCTGAAGGATTTAAAGTAATCTAGTTTCTCATCTGTCAGTTTGTGGTTCTGTGGTGGCTTGCATGTTGCCATGATGTTGGAAGCTATGCCTCAGGCATTTTAAATATCAGCAGGGTTGTCCATAGTGGGTAGATTTCAGCTGAGCTTCAAGACAAAAACAAATGAGGAAGAAGGAGAGATGGACTACTTCTGGATATTTAGTCACTGAAAACCTTATGAAAACCAGAATATTGAATATAGAAATGTGAAGAAGAACACCGGGATATGATCAGATATAGTGCCAGAAGATGAGCCACTGAGTTTGGAAGGCACTTAAAATGAGACTGGGGAATTGCTGCCTACTCAAAATAGAGTTGACTGTGATGATGTAAATGGAGTTTTGCTGATGGGGCACAACTCAAAATGAATAGATATAGCTGTAAACATCAATGGATAATCAAAACATGAAATTTATTAAGTCCGAATGTAGGAAAATTGAAAATGTTTAAAACGAAAATGGAACGTATAAGCATCAATATCCTAGGCATTTGTTGTTGTTGTTGTTAGGTGCCATCGAATCAGTACTGACTCATAGCGACCCTATACACAACAGAACAAAACACTGCCAGATCCTGGGCCAACCGCATATTGTTGCCACACTTAAATCCATTGATGCTGCCACTTTGTCAATATATCTCGCTGGGGGTTTCCTCTTTTTCTCTGACCCTCCACCTTACCAAACATGATATCTTTCTCCAATGACTGGTCCTCCTGACAAAATGTCCAAAGTATGAGAAACGAAGTTTGGCCATCTTGGCCTCCACTAACACTCTGTCTGCACTTCTTCCAATACAGATCGGTTTGTTCCTTTTCCAGACCATGGCACTTTCAATATTCTCCTCCAACACCATAACTCAAAAGCATTAGTGAGGTGAAATGCACTGGCATTGGCCATTTTGAATCTGACAACCACATGGTTTACTATGCTGGGAATAACACATTAGGAGAAATGGAGTAAAAAAAAAAAAAAACATATCAAGATCAAAAATGAAGTACAACACTGTCTATGATAGGATGATATTCATACGCCTACAAGAAAGATAAATTAATACAACCATTATTTGAATTTACTTACGAACCACTAAAGCCAGTGAAGATGAATTTGAAGAATTCTACCAATTTTTTTCAGTTTAAAATAGAACAAACATGCAATCAAGATATATTGATAATTACTGGCAATTGGAATGCAAAATTAGAAACAAAGAAGAAATATCAGTTGTTGGAAAATAGGGCCTTGGTGAGAGAAATGATGCTGGAGGTTGCATGAGAGAATTTTGCAAGACCAATAGCTTTTTCACGGCAAATACTTTTTTAAACTAACACAAAAGATGATAATACACATGTTCCTCACCATATGAAATACATAGAAATCAAATTGACTACATCCTTGAAAAGTGATGTTGGAAAAGCTTCATATCATAAGACAAAACAAGACCAGAGGCAGACTCAGAACAGACCATCAATTGCCCATATGCAAGTTATATTGACGCTGAAGAAAATTAAAATAAGTCTACGAGAGCCAAAAGATGACATTGAACATATCCCACCTGAATTTAGAGATAGTCTCAAGAACACATTTGAAGTATTAGACACTAATGACCAAAACCTGGAAGAGTTGTGGGATGACATCAACAATGTCATTCAGGAAGAAAGAAAAAGGTCATTAAGAAGACTAAAAAAGAGGAAAAGACTCTGAAACGTGCTTTCCAGAGTAGAGATGCTAAAGCAAATGGAAGAAATGAGGTGGTAAAAAGCTGAATAGAAAATTTCAAAAGGCCACTCCAGAAGATGAAGTCAAATATTATAATGAAATGTACAAATACCTGAAGTTAGAAAACCAAAAGGGAAAAACATACTCAGCATTCTTCATGCTGATGGAACTGAAGAAAAATTTAAGCCTCAGCTTGAAATATTGAAGGATTCTATGGGCTAAATATTGAGTAATGCAGAAAGCATCAAAAGAAGATGGAAGGGATACACAGAATCATTGTACCAAAAAGAAATGGTCAAAATTTAACCATTTCAAGAGGTAGCATATGATCAAGAGCCAATGATACTGAAGGAAGAAATCCAAGGTACATTGAAGGCACTGGCAAAGAACAAGTTTCCTGAAATTGATGGACTACCATATGAAATATTTTAACAAACTGATAAAGTGCTGGAGGCACTCACTTATCTATGACAAGAAATTTGGAAGACATCTGGCCAGCTGACTGGATCAAATTCATATTTGTGCCCTGGAGATGATCAAAAAGAATGTGGAAATCATTAATCTCCCATGCAAGCAAAATATTGCTAATGATAATACAAAAACGACTGCAACCATACATTGAAAGAGAACTTCAAGATGTTCAAGCTAGATTCAGAAGAGGACATGGAATGAGGGACATCATTGCCAACGACAGACGGATCTTGACTAAAAGTACAGAATACCAGAAATATATTTATCTATGTTTTATTGACTATGCTAAGACTTTTGACTGTGTGGATCATGACAAATTATGGACAGCATTGTGGAGAATGAGAATTTCAGAACACCTAATTGTGTTCATGAGGAACCTGTACATAGACGAAGAGGTAGTTATTCAAACAGAACAAGTGGATACTGAATAATTTTAAATTAGGAAAGGCACCTACCAGGATTCTATTCTTTCAACATACTTATTCAATGTGTATGCTGAGCAAATGATTTGAGAAGCTGGATTATATGAAGAAAAAGATGGCATCAGGATTGGAGAAAGGCTCATTA
>NW_006408688.1:3176535-3177575 GCF_000296735.1 Chrysochloris asiatica | reverse complement strand
TTCTGATATTCTCTGCTTTCAGCCAAGATCCATCAGACATCAGCAATGATATCTCTTGCTCCAAGGCCTCTTCTGAATCCAGCTTGAACCTTTGGAAGTTCTCTGTCAATGTATGATTGTAGTCATTTCTGTATTACCTTTAGCAAAACTTTACTCGCTTGAGATATCAAAGAGATTGGACAAACCAATCCATGTTCAAAAAAGTTCATCTAGAATGCTCCCTGGAAGTCAGGATGACCAGATTTTGTCACTCATGCTTCTGACATATTCTCAGGAGGAACCAGGCCCTGGAGAACAATAATATGTTTGGTAAAATGGAGGGTAAGAGAAAAAGAAGACCCCAACAAGTTGGACTGACACAGTAGCAGCAGTTATGTGCTCAAAAGTAGCAATGGTTGAGAGTTTGCCACAGGACTGAGCAATGTTTCATTCTGTTGTCTATATGAGTCAGTAATGACTTAATGGCACCTAACAACAACAAAAATAATTTCTCAACAAATAAGATGCCAGTATTTTCAAAATTATTTTGTGAAGTGTACTATGCAAACAACCCTTACATTTTTTAGATATTTTATCACTTAGAAAGGAATTCAGATAATAGTTCAAATAAAATCACATCTAGCGTAGTGGTTAGAATTTGGCTGCTAATCTCAAGGATAGCAGTTTGAAACTGCTAGCCATTCTGTGGGAGAATTATTAGGTTTTATACTTCAGTGAAGATTTACAGCCTCAGAAACCCTATGCAGGGTCGCTATGAGTCAGAACCGACTCCACAGCACATAACCACCACTACCACTACCATTGCAAAAATAGGAGTCTTGGCATAACAATATAGGATAATCACTGGGTAGCTAACTTCAAGGTCAGTAGTTCAAACCAACCAGCTTCTCCTCATAAACCCTACATATGATCACTATGTAGACATAAAACCAAACGGCCACCACTCGTCTGTGTGTCATGCTGTGGTGGTATGAGTTGCTGTGATTCTGAGGGCTATGCCACCGGTGTTTTATATAACCAGCAGGGTCACCCATGGTGGA
>NW_006408688.1:3173558-3175104 GCF_000296735.1 Chrysochloris asiatica | reverse complement strand
TATTGTCCGGAGGAAACAATCGCTGGAGAAGGATGTCATGCTGGGTAGAATGGAGGGTCAGAGAAAAAGAGGAAGACCCCCAACGAGATGGATCAGCTAGGTGGCATCATTGATGGACTCAAGTGTGGCAGCGGTAGTGAGGTTGGCCCAGGATTGAACATTGTTTCATTCTGCTGTTCATGGGGTCGCTATGAGTCGGTTCCGACTCGATGGCACCTGACAACAACAACAACAATGATCACTATGAGTGGAACTGACTCAATGGCATTTAACAATAATATTGCAGAAACTGCTTGATGCTCTTTCTTCCCCTCTTTATTCTTAGAACTATAACTGTAATTTTGTTTAATGTAGAAAGCCATGGAAATAAACATACTATTCCCAGATGGCCAGACTTGGCCTTTCATATATAATATGTTAATAGACATATTATCAGGAGTGACCAGTCCCTGGAGAAGGACATCATGTTTGATAAAATGGAGGGTCAGGAAAAAAAAAAGGCCCCCAGTGAGATACATTGGCAGGTATCAGCAGCAATGGGTTTGGGCATATCTACGATTGTGAAATTGGAGCAGGATCCTGGTAGTATTTCACTTTGTCATGCACAAGGTCGCTCTGAGACTGTACTGACTCCACAGCACCTAACAACAACAACAACATACCCCTCTTTCCTTTTGCAGCTAATTGTATCATATAACTAACTTTTCCTAACCTGGAACTCAGGTGATGATTAGAGCTTGAACAATGATCTTTGATTATTAAATACATTTTAGTATAGAAACCATGTATAAGGATAAAAAAAAAAAAAAAAAAACTGTCAGAGAGTTGATTCCAACTCACAGCTATCTGTATAAGGTTTCTGAGACTATAAATCTTTACAGGAACAGTAAGTCTCATTTTTTTCCCTGAGGAATGGCTAGTAAGTTTGAACTGCCAACCTTGCATTTAACTAAAATAAAACAACACAAAACTGTGTATAACACTTCTTGGCTTATCTCTGAACTTAGAAATTAAAGAAAAATACATTTATCTTACTGATGAAATGTTTTTGATTATTTCCCCCAAAAATGTATTTGATTATTATTGCTCCATAGGGAGCAAATATTATCTTGAAGAGTTTTAGGGTTTGTTATTGCTGTTTTTTAACTCATCTAAAACAGAATAAAAGTGAATTCTAAGGAACCAGAACTTCATTTTTAAGACTGTTGTGACTGTTAAGTTCTGACACTTAGTGACCCTATGCACAACAGAATAAAACACTGCCTGGCACCGCACCATCTTCACAATTGTACGTTTGAGTCCACTGCTGCTGCCGCTGTTCCAATCCATCTTATTGGATGTTTTCCCTTTCACTTAACTCTCCACTTTACCAACCATGATATCCTTCTCCAGGAACTGGTTCCTCCTGATACCATATCTGAAGTAAGAGAGACAAAATCTTACCATTTTAACTTCTAAGGAGCATTCTTACTCTGTTGTTATTGTTGTCAGGTGCCATAGAGTCGGAACCGACTCATAGCGACCCCATGCACGGCAGAACGAAACA
>NW_006408688.1:3145627-3167450 GCF_000296735.1 Chrysochloris asiatica | reverse complement strand
TAATTCATCAAATCTGTTCTTCAGATGATCTCTAAATGATCTCTTCTCTTTCCACAGATGTAGTCAATTTGATTTCTATGTGTTCCATCTGGCGAGGTCCATGTGTACATTCTTACTCTACTTCTCCCAATACAGATTTATTGTTCACTGTGTTATTGTCCAGGATGACACTGCTAATATTGAAATCCAAAACTTATATGGAAAATACACTTTGGTAGTGGCTACATGCCATGGAGTATGTCTTTGACTCATAGCAACCCAGCATAATGTTTTTGAGGCTGTAAACCTTTGTGGGAGCAGAAAGCCTCATCTTTCTCCCAAGGTACAACTGGTGGTTTCAAACTGATGACCCTGAGGTTAACAGCCCAATTTGTACCTACTAAAATACCAGAGCACGTTAGAATATTTTAATAACCATAAAATTACATAATAAAAATCATTATATAATTCCATTTCTCTGTCTTCGATTAGTATTAGACCTTTATTATTCCTATTGATTTTATGTTCAACAGTCCCATTTTAATGTTGCAAGAATTCACTGTTTAATTTTCCTTTTATTTTGATGGCCACTTTACTGAAAAACCTTTGCATATTTTTCTGAATTCACAGGCAAGAATTTCTATTTCTATTATTAAGTTTAAATGTTTTTTCTTCTTCTTTTATAATTTGACCAGTAAAACCAATATTTCCCCTGGCTTTAACTAAGTTTTTATTTCCCTTATAGAAAAACTCTTTCTATGTTCCACATCTTTTACTTCCTATCTGTACCACAGATTAAGTCTCAAGTTAAATTGATAAAAACAACATATACATATATGTACATATTTAAAATTCACTCTATATTAATAATGTGCATTGAATTTTCAGAAATTTTTAAGTATTTAATTCATATATTGATCAGTAAGTAACATATCATATAATTTTGATTGATCATTTTTCATGTATAATATTTCTTATTGACAAGTAAGAACTCATGCAAATATCAAAATAATCTCATTATAATTCATATTACTTTTTCATTTTTAATATCAATATTGATTAATGAATGTTTTCATATCTTTAATTTATTCTAATTGAGTATCATTTTAAAATCTAATTTTAAATTATGAATTGGACACAATTTACAGAGTGGATCATTTTTTATGTCTTTTTACATCTATATTATTCAGCCCTGATTGTTTGTGCAATTATCCTTGGTACTTGGAAACTCCAACAAGCTTTAGTTTCAAATGAATTTTTTGCAGCCCAAGACTTGAAATCAGATATTTTTACAGGGGTTTTGGTCTCCTGAGGCTAACAAGGTTGGCAACTGCAAACATATACATATATAAAATAACTTTCTCTTATTCATTTCTACTACCTTTGGATATTTGGGTTAAAACTATACATTTTAATATTAAATAAATATACACTCACACTTGAAAGTTTGAAATTGTGTGAAAACCACTTTTTGTTAATACAAGATATGAACTGAGTCCATTTCTAGCTCATAAGTTATGGGCTCAAGCCAATGTTGTAAAATAACATCAAGAAATATTTTTACTCCAATTTTAAATCAAGTATTTAATATTGGACCAATAAACAACATCCATATAAATGAAGAAAAGATTGAAGTTGTCAAAGACTTCATTTTGCTTGGATCAACCATCAACACTCATGAAAGCAACAGTCAAGAAATCAAACGAAGTATGGCATTTTGCAAATCTGCTGCACATTCTTTAAAGTGTAAAAGGGCAAAGATGTCAATCTGAGGAATCAGGTGCACTTGACCCAAGCCATGGTATTTTCAGTAACCTCATATGCATGCAAAAGTTGGATGGTAAATAAGGAAGATGGTAGAAGAATTCATGCATTTGAGTTATGATGTTGGAGGAGAATATGAAAAGTACCATGGACTGCCAGAAGAGTAATCAGATTTGTGTTGGAAGAAGTTCAGCCAGAGTGCTGCTTCAAAGCCAGGATGGCCAAAATTCATATCTCATACTTCAGACCTATGTTCAGAAGGGACCAGTCCCTGGAGAAAAATATCCTATTTGATAAAGTGGAGGGTGAGAAAAAAAAAGGAAGGAAGACCCCTAGCAAGATGGATTGGCACAGTGAAAATAGCAATGATCTCAAACATAGTAACAATTGTGAGATTGGTCCACAACAGGGCAGAGTTTAGCTTGTTGTTTATATGATTGCTAAGAGTCAGTACCGACTTGATGGTATCTAACAACAACAATTAAATGTAAATTAGTGTGTATGTTTTTGATAACTTTTTGTATTTTCAGGGGAAGGGGAGTGATAGCTTCTATAAGACTTTATTTTTATTTCTACAAGCACAATTCTGGTCAGACTTTCTTATAATAACTTTGAATCTGAAAACAAACAAACAAAATATTATGTTTTAAAACCATAATAGCTTTCTTTTCTTGAGACAATAGCAATCAGTATATTTAAGAAATATGAATTATCTTGTAAAGATGGAGCAGTTCATTTTAACGTCTTATAATTTGAGCACAAATATTTTTCTTGCCAGAATTTAGAATGATGTTTCCTTTGGACACTAACAATTAATTCAAGTAGTTTCCCATAATTTGTAAAAATCCTCAACTAGAAACCAAGTTTATTTGTCTGCAAGGATATCTGAAGCACATACTTTAGAACATAGTTACTAAAAGCTTAAAATCATAATTCTTACCTCAATACTGAGTTATGTCAACTTTTGAAGTATTTTCCCTTGTAATCTGCCTCTTTGTAAAATTTCTTCACTGATATGATCTGTCAATGTAATCGTCAAATTGTATAATCTACCCAACATGTATGCTTGAAACCTTGTCATCTTTCATATTTCTATTGTTTTCAAGTCTCTATTCTATTGAAAGTTCAAAGGTATTTCTTCCATTTCCCATTGCATACAAAATCCTTTGTAAATGCTCTAGAATATTTCCTTAGTTGTCCTCTTGAAGTCTCCATCTCTTCAACTTTCAGGCCAGAGAAATGCTGGCCATAAACCTCTGAAGCGCAGGCAGAGACTATGAATTTTAAGCTTATGACACACACACACACAAAAGCCCAAAATGTGAAAAAATGGTAGTAAATAGATCTGGAAAAAAACACACTTGTTAACAGTAAAAAAAAAAAAATTAAATTTATCAAAAGAGGTACCAGAAAATTGCAATACCTTGATGAGGAAAATTAAAGAAGATATAAGCAAATGGAAAGATTTCATGTTCATAAATAAGAAAACTGGATATAGTAAAGTCAACAATCCTCTTCAAATTGGTATATAGCTTCAACAGAGTTTTTGAAGAAATTGGTAAATAGATGATAAAATTTATATAGGAAGGTAAAACATGTTATTATTATTTTTTTTCTTTTAACATTTTGGTAAATTTAAACCATTGCCATTGTGCATTCTTTTTTTTTTTTCTTTTTTTTTGTATCGTATGTGTGTGTTTATGTGTACATGTGTACTTTTCTTCTATATATATTAACTCTTTTTCCCTGTCAAACAGTGCTTGTGTATGAATTATTTTAAATTTTTTGTTGTCATTTCGACTAATAGCTATTGGGTATGCTTTTTAATATAAAGTATGTATATATCATTGTTGTTTTTGTTGTTAAGTGCTGTTGAGTTGCTTCCAACTCATCACGACATTCTACAAGGTTTCCAAGGAGCGGCTAGTCAGTTTGAATCAGTATTCATGCTGTTCAACACGACTTTATGGTCCAGTGCTTTATCCCACAGCGTCACACCAGGGTTACGTATCTATCATTACTTCTTGAGGGGGAAAAAATGTTTTTTCATTAGAATTGACATTCCCCTTTTTTATTCCTCTGACTTTTGATTAAAAAAGAGTTGGATGATCTGGATATATCCTATATATATATGCCACATCATAAGTTTTATCTTTTTATCATTGTGATGGAGTACAGATATTTTCTTTAAATCTTGATGTCTCAATCAATTCACTAATTGGATATGAAGCTGTGTCTATTCCACTATCTAATTATACTTAATGCATTATATTTCAAATATCTTATATTCCTATACTGTGGATTTTTTTTTTAGAATTCTCTGTATTTTTAGCTTTGAGTTTGTAGGAGTCTTGGAATCAATGATTATATTTTTCGTTATTTTTTTTTTCTTCCAAAGTAAGTTCTTGTTGGGATTTCTTCACTTATACAAAAACTGAAGGTTTTGGTGATCATTTGTAGACATTTATTTTCATTTCCCTGTAGTGTTATGAGTTTATTAATGGGGGAAAAAAATCTATACTGATAATCCAGGAGGAAAAATGTATGTAATTTCAATCATTATCTTGATTCAGTCTTGTTTATTCCTTGAAACATCCTGTGCCTTTAGAATTACATGATCTTTTATTCTACAATTTTCACTTGTACATTTGACACACTCTTCTCTTTCTCCTGGCGACTCTTCTATTCAACCTTTGAGTTCTGTACTTGACCCTTTAATGTCTTCCACTTAACCACTGTTCTTAAGTGAGATTGAAGTGAAACATTACTGTCTTTAAATAAATACTTGAAGTAATGCCTGGACGCTATCTGTCTTTTTCTTTAAACCATAAGCTATTTTTCCCTTTTTATTTTTATTAAGTGATTCAATTATTATTATTTCAAAAGTCTTCAAGTCCATAGACAGTTTATCATAGGAATAAACATTTTTCCATGGTACCCATTATCTTTTCTAGATAAAATGGGTGGTGCTTATTTCTTTGGATGAAAAAGCAGTCATAAAATTAGGTAGGAGAAACATATTCACAAGTCATGTCTTCCATAAAGGTAGAATACAGTATAGGAAAAATATATTTTAATGTAAATTGTGTATATTTTTAAGTGAACTGCAAATGTTATTGTTGCTGTTATGAGTGTTCGATTAGGTTCTAACTCTCTGACTCTGTCTAGGGTTTCCAAGGAGCAGCTGGTAAGTTTGACAAGGAACACAATAACTAATCTTTCCTCACTAGGAGTAATTTCCTTCAATAATGCCAAACTTACTGCTATAGCTCCTCAGGTAGTAGGAATCACAGGTAGAATGATGGTCTGGAAGTTGTATCGCTGCAAAATCAGACTTTATAAGCCTTCTGATCATCACTTGAATATTGCATTTTTGCTTGGCATTTATACTTCTTTGGCACCAGGTTGAGCATAACAGATGGTTTTCATCTTGAGGGCCATATCTTTTTGTTTTGCAGTGACTGCACAGTGTTTTAAGTTGAAAAGGATTCTAAGGTCAAATATGTATTATTTGGGGAAGACTATTGCAATCAATTAGCGATGTCAACCATGTATAATAGGAGAAACAAATGGAAAAATCATTGCTACATTCAATACAGGCTTTCACCAAATTTCCTGAAAACCAGAAATGTATTGTCATGCATTTATTCAGCACTGCTTCTTTTGACCCCTGTCAGTGAAATTTATTACTCTAAGTTCATTCAAAACTACTTCCTCAATAGTCTCTCAATGTTGATTTATTTAATTTTCTAAAATGTATGGTATAAAAACCAATATATATCCCAGAACCCAAAACTGGTGTGGTTTCTCTCTTTTTATAGTCTCTATTTGAGATTTCTAAAAGAGTGATTAAGATTTAATTCCTACTTACTGAAAAAAAAAATATTTACCTGCAGTGACTTAAACATGCATAGATTTTTCATCAACACATGTACTTAATTTGCTGAACTATACCATATAATTTAGATAAAAGTACTACTATTTGAAAATTTTATTAAATAGAAATATGCTTCATAAAATCATATATCTGAATCCAAAAGTGGTTGACACAAATTGTTTTTTATAAAAGTTATTAATGTATGTCTAATTTCAGACACAAGTTCAGTCCAACATTGCATTAAAAATAAACAATTTT
The DNA here is from genome assembly GCF_000296735.1 of Chrysochloris asiatica. NCBI lineage: Eukaryota > Metazoa > Chordata > Mammalia > Afrosoricida > Chrysochloridae > Chrysochloris > Chrysochloris asiatica. The sequence goes on along the minus strand of NW_006408688.1, from coordinate 3,161,572 downwards.
CATATAAGCCAATGTAGATTAGAAAGACTATTAGAAAACTTTTATTTATTTTCCATTTCCAGTGTAACTCACTGCTGAAAAATGAAGTTTTTTACAACACTAGTCCAAAAGACAGCTGTGTGACATTTTACATCAAATATTATAGATTATTATTCAATTTAATTTGGACAAAGGGCTTATAAGAGAGGGTTGATAGATTTCAGAAGGATATATGCATGGAGAGAAAAAAATAGACAATGATAAATGAAGACATACATCTGTACTAACTGTCAATTATATTGCAATGGGGTGCAGAAAAGATATTGATATTACAAACCCAATAATTCTATGCATATTTTATTTGGTTTTCATATACTTAGTTGGCAGTACACATTCTTATATATACAGTCTATCTTTGACCTTGAACTTGTTAATATTATACTATATTAAACCTATGAAAGAAAAGATCTGGGATTATCATGAATAATAAACAAAACTGATAGATCCTCCTACTCTCCTATTAATGAGAATCTTCTGTAATGTCACGGTGAATTGACGGTGATGATGTTCATATATAACTGGACCTCGTTTCCCAATGCAGACAGTACAATGTGATTACCATTATTTAGTCATCATACTTAACCATTTCCAGAAAAATTAAATTAATGACATTAATTTTATAAGGCTTCCCTAATTTTTCCTTAATGCTATAATAATCCAAATATATTTCACTTGGAAATCTACATTTACTTAGTATACTTATAATCCATTTGATTTCAGAATTCCGTAAGTATTTGTCTTAATACATGTTTACCGGTGTACTTAGTCTTAGTTCCATGGTCAGATTCAAAGCATCTTAATAATATGTAAATGATGTGACTGTGAAGGGCTGTCCATTATATGTAGATCTGTGTAGGGCATTTGCTGTGAGATTTACTACCATGATTTCTAGTTCAAATTTAATACAATGGACTGTTTAGTTGACTCCTGTTCATCAAAATAGATCTCTTGTTGGTAGGTGCTGTTGAGTTAGTATCAACTCATAGCCAACCTTATGCACAACAGAACTAAAAACACCCTGAACCTGTGCTGATTTCACAATTGTTGCTACACTTGAGCCAATTGCTGATGCCATTGTGCCACTACATCTTGTGGAGGTCTTCCTCTTTTTTGCTGACCCTCCACATTACCAAGCATGATGTCCTTCTTCAGGGTCTGGTCCATCCTGATAATATGTCCAAAGTATGAGAGACGAAGTTTGGCCACCCTGGCTTCTAAGGAGTATTCTGGTTGTACTGCTTCCAACGTGTTAATGGTTGATCCAAGCAAATGAAATCTTTGACAACTTCAATCTTTTCTCCCATTTTTTGGATGCTGCTTATTTGTCCAGTGGTGAGGATTTGTGCTTTTTTTACATTAAGGTGCAACTCATGCTGAAGGCTGTAGTCTTTGATCTTCTTCATTAGTATTTTAAGTCCTCTTCACTTTCAGCAAGCAAAGTTGAATCATTTGCATATGTCAAGTTGTTAATGAGTCTTCCTACAACCCTGATGCCATATTCTTCTTCATATAAACCCGCTTGTCAAATTATTTGTTCAGCATATAGATTGAACAAATATAAAAGAATACAACCCTGGCACACATCTTTCTTGATTTTAAAACAAAAGAATTGTTCCATTCTTTTGTTTGAACGTCTGCCTCTTGGTCTATATGCAACTTCCTCAGGAGCATAAATAAGTGTCCCTGAATATTTATTTTCTGTGATAGTGTCCATAGCTTGTCATGATCCACAAAAATGAAAGCTCAATAAAGCATAGATAAATATCCTTTTAGTATTCTCTGCTTTCAGTCAAGGTCCATGGCATGTCAGCAATGATATCCCTCATTTCACATCCCCATTTGAATCTGTTCTAAACCTCTGGATGCTCACTGTCAATGCACTGCTGCAGCCATTTTTAAATTATCTTTAGCAAAATTTTACTTGCATGAGATATTGTCTGATGATTTCTATATTCCATTGGATCACCTCTCTTTGGAATAGACACAAATATGTATCTCTTCCAATCATTTGGCCAGGTAACTGTGTTCCATATTTCATGACATAGATTTGGTTGAACCTCCAGTGCTCAATAATCAGTTTGTTGAAAGATTTCAATTTATATTCTATCAATTCCCTGAGCCTAGTTCTTTGCCAATGCCTTTAATATACCTTGAACTTCTTCCTTCAGTATTTGTGGCTCTTGATAAAATACTACTTCTTGAAATGATTGAACATTGACCTTTTTTTTTTTTTTTTTTTTTTTTTTTTTTTAGCACAGTGACTGTGTATTCCTTTCATTTATTTGTGCTTTTTGCATAATTAAACATTATGTTCATAAAATCATTCAATATTGTAAGTCAAGGCTTGAATATTTTCCCCAGTTCTTTCAACCTGAGAATGCTTAGCATGCTCTTCCTTTTTTGCTTTGACTCCAGGTCTTTGACTTTGTCTTCTCAAACAGTCTTTTGAAATTTTATGTTTAGCTCTTTTGCATCCTCATTTCTTCTATTTGCTTTAGCATCTATAGCAGGGAGAGAGAGTTTCAGTCCCTTCTGGCATCGATTTTTGTATTTTATTTCTTTCTTGTCTCCTTAATGACCTTTTGCTTTCTTCCTGTTTGATCTTCTTGATGTCGTACCACAACTTTTCTGTTCTTCAGTTCATTCATTAGTGTCTACTTCAATAAATCTGCTGTTGAGATGATGTCTAAAATCAAGTGAGATAAGTTCAAGGTCATATTTTGGCTCTCATGGACTTGTTTAGATTTTCTTCAGTTACAGCCTGAGCTTGCGTATGAGAAATCAATAGTCTGTTCCATAGTCTGCACCTGGTCTTGTTTTGGCTGAAGATATGGTGCTTTTCCACTGTGTCTTTCCCAAGATGCAGTTAATTTGATTTCTATGAATTCCATCTGGTGAGGTCATAGAGATACTCATCTTTTATGTTGCTAAATAAGGTATGTTCAAAGAAGTCATTAGTCTTGCCATATTCTATTATGCAATATCTAGCATTTATATCACCAAGGCCATATTTTGCAACTATGCCTCCTTCCTCTTTGTTGACAACCTTTATATTCCAAACATCAGTAATTATCAATACATCTTGATGATATGTTTAATTAATTCCAGAATAAAGAAGTTGGTAAAACTCTTCAATTTCATCATCACTGGCTTTAGTGGTTGGTGCATAAATTTGAATAATAGTTGTATTAATTTGTCTTCCTTGTAGGTATATGGGTATTATCCTATCACAGACAGCACTGTACTACAACATAGCTCATGAAATATTATTTTGGTTGATGAATGTGACACCATTTCTCTTCAATTTGTCATAGTAATGACATGATAACCCATTTGATTTTCAGATGAAAAATGGCCAGTACCAGTCAATTTCAGTTCATTACTGTCGAAGATACCAATGTGTATGTGATCCATTTCATTTTTTATAAACTCCCATTTTTCTAGATCCATATTTTGTACATTCCATGTTCTGATTATTAATGGGTGTTTATAGCTATTTCTCTCCATCAGTAAATGAATGTCCTGAAAGCTTTACTCCATTCATTTCGTAACTGTCCACTCTATTTTGTAGAGGCAGCTCTTCCTCAGTCTTATTTTGAGTGTTTTCCAACCTGAAGGACTCATTTTCTGGAATTATATCTAACAATATTCTGGTACTCTTCATCATGTTTCAGTAGTCAATATTCTGGCACTGATAGTTCAGTGACTAAATATTCGGAAGTAGTCCATCTCTTCTTCTTCCTAGTCTGTCGTTGTCCAGAAGCTCAGCTAAAACCTGTCCACCATGGATGGCCCTGCTGATATTTAAAATATGGGTGGCATAGCTCCCAACATCACAGCAACAAATAAGCCACTACTGTATGAAAAACTGACAGATGAGTGGTGATAAATATAGAAAGGTATTATCATTAATATTGTAGAAAATGTTCCTACTCTCAAGAGTAACATATATATATATATATACTTTCCAGAAATCTATTTTCATTGATTAAAGTACTCAAGAAGTTAAATAAATAAATTTTGCAAATAGATTATAGGGGAAAAATACTGTTCTATTAAACTTTGTTCCCTGGTAAGTCACTCTTAACTCTAAGAGTATACCTGACACAGATCAGAATATTCTTGTTTATAGTCTAGTATAATATATAAAGGAATTTCATGGAAATTCCTTGAAAAATTCCATTATCTTTTAGCTCCATTTTCTATGAAATTGTTGAAACTTTCTTGTATACTTTCACCTTACTTCTTTGATAAATCATAATATATTAGTGTCAAAGGAGCTCTGGTAGCGTAGTGGTTACGAATCAGGCTGCGAACCTGAAGGTCAGCAGTTCGAAACTACCAGCAGCTCCGCGGGAGAAAGATGAGGCTTTCTACTCCCGTAAAGATTTACACCCTCGGAAACCTTGTACAGGGTCGCTATGGGTCGGAACCGACTCGACGGCACTTAACAACAACAACAACAAAACCCAAGTCATTAGTGTTGTATGAAAAGAGTATTTCAAGATCTATCTTGAAATACAATACTGTCTATGATAGGATAGTATCTATATGCTAGCATGGAAGACCAGTTAATAAATTATTATTCAAATTTATGAATCAAACACAAAAGTCAATGATGAATAAATTGAAGAATCATACAATTTTTTTCAGTCTGAAATGGATCAAACATGCAATCAAAATGCATTGATAATTACTGATGACTGGATTGTGAAAGATGGAAACAAATGGAAGGATAAGGAGTTGGAAAATATGGCCTTGGTGATACAAATAATACTGGAGATTGCATGATAGAATTCTGCAAGATCAACAATTTATTCATTGTAAATACATTTTTTGAACAACATAAGTAGTGATTTTACACATGGACCTCATCTAAAGGAACACATTGCTATTCAATTGACTACACTTGTGAAGGAGTCCTGGTGTGGCACTATAACATAAGTACTCGACCATAAGGTAGGTTTGAATTGCAAGGTTGGTGATTCAAATTCAAAAGCCACTCCTTGGAAACCCTATACAGGATCACTATGAGTCAGAATCAACTCAACTGTCCCTAACAACAACAACACCACCTGTGGAAGGAGATGATGGAGAAGACCAATATCATCAATCAAAACAATACCAGATGATCAATTTCTGATAAGTAAGTTTAAGGTGAAGATCAAGAAAATTAAAACAAGCCCACCATTATGATATACCACTTTCAATAATGAACAGAACAACTAGGAAAAAACTCAAGACACAGAAGAACTAAACAACATAATCAGAAAAGTTGACCTCATTAGCATACATAGAACATCTACCCAACAGGATGGTATACATTATTTTCTAGTGCACATGGAATATTTCAGGATAGACTATTTGCCAGGCCACAAAACAAGCCTCAATAAATTTACAAAAAGCAAAATACTACCAAGCATCTTTTAATATCACAATGCTATAAAGTTATAAATCAACAATAGGGAAAACAAATAGAATAATAGGAAACTGAGTAACACACTGATTAAAGACCATTAATTAACAGAAGAAATAAAAAAAAAGAAACTAGTCAAATAAGAATGAAACTGTAAAGAAACATTTATTGTTGTTGTTGTTAAATGTCATTGAGTCAGTTCCAACTCATAGCAACCCTATGTACAATAGAATGAAATACTGCCCAGTCCTGCCCATCCTCACAATTGTCATTATGTTAGAGCCCATTGTTGCTACCACTATGTCACTCCATCTCTTCAGTGGTTGTCCCCCTCTTCACTGACTTCGCACTTTACAAGTATATGATGTCTCTCTTCAGGAACTGGTCCCTCCTGGTAATATGTCCAAAGTATGGCTGTACTTCTTCCAAGATAGATTTGTTTGTTCTTCTGACAGTCCATCGTACTTTTAATATTCGTATCCAACATTATAATTCAAATGGATAATTTTTTATGGTCTTCCTTATATGTTTTCCAACTTGTACATGCATTTGAGACTATTGAAAGTACCATAGGTTTTCTTGTCTCTCTTGCACATGCATTTGAGGCTGTTGAAAGTACCATGGCTTTGGTAGCTTGGTTTTGGTGAGCACACATTTGTCCTCTAACTGATATCTTTGCTCTTGAACACTTTAAGGAAGTCTTGTGCAGCATATTTGCCCAATGCAAAACCTTTTGGACATAGCAAATGCAGTGCTCAAACAGTGATTTATTGCAATAAATACTCATGTTAAAAAAGAAGAATGAACTAATATCATAACCCAAATCTGCAGCAATTAGAAAAAAAGAAGAAAAATAGGACAACATTCATCACAAGAAAAGTAATAATAAAGGTTAGATCAGAAACAAAACAAAACAAAACAAAAAACCAGATGATCAGTAGAAAGAACCAACAAAACTAGAAGTTGTTTCTTTTAAAGACTTAATAAAATAGACAAAGCACTTGAAAAGTGGCAAAGAAAAAACAATAATAAGAAATGAAATGGGCAGTGTCTAACAGAATCAATTGAAATTAAAAAGATAATTTGTTGTTGTTGTTGTTAAGTGCTGTTGAGTCGGTTCCGACCCATAGCGGCCCTGTATAGGGTTTCCGAGGCTGTAAATCTTTATGGGAGTAGAAAGCCTCATCTTTCTCCCGCGGAGCAGCTGGTAGTTTCGAACTGCTGACCTTGCGGTTCGCAGCCCGATTCTACTAAAGAACTGTATTCCAATAAATTTGAGAATCTAAAAGAACTGGGAAAATAACTAGCAACACAAATTTACCTAAATTGATATAGACTGATGTAGAAAATTTGAACAGACTCATGATGAAAAAATAAATTATTGGGCAATAAAAAATAAACTCCCAACAACAATTAAAAAGGCCTGGCTTAACTGGCAAATTCTACAAAATATGCAGAATGTTTTGCAGAAAGCATTCTGGAAAAACTGGCACCAAATCTACAGAACTACTATAGAATATAGTAAAGGAAGGAATGATTCCAAATTCATTTTATGAAGTGAGCATAATAACCCCGATACCAAAGCCAGGAAAAAATAGCACTGAAAAAGAAAACAATAGATCCCACATGAATATAGAAACAAAAATTCTCAACAATATTCTTGTCAGCATAATCCAACAATATATCAAAAAATAATAATACATTAAGACAAAGTTTTAGTTATACATGTTATGCAAACTTGTTTAAACATTATTAAAAACAATCAATGACCATGTAAAATAAAACCAAGGAGAAGAACCACATGATCATATAAATCAATGCAGAAAGGCATTTGAAAAAATCCAAAATCTGTTCCTATTTAAAAAAAGAAAAAGTTTAACAATATAAAAATTGAAGGTAAATTTCACAAGATAATTAATTCCTTGAAACCAATGGGCAACAACAGTTTCAACAGCGAGAAGCTGAAAGCATTCCCTTTGTGAATAAGAATCAGACAAGAAAACCCTTTTTCACCACTCCTATTCAATATTGTATTGGAAGTCCTAGCCAAAGCAATAAGGAAATACTAGACATCCAAATTGGCAAAGAAGACATAACACTATTACTATTTGCAGATAATATCATCCTACACAAGCAAAGACTAAAGTCTCAACAACAATAAAACAGTAGTAAAATATTGGAACTAAATGAAAAACTCATCAAAGTGGCAGAGTCCAAGATTATCATATAAAATCAGCCAGATTCCTTTACACTAAGAAAGAGAACTCTGACAGAGACAGACTAATACCATTTACAACAGCAGCCCAAATATGAAATAGTTAGGAATAAATCTAATCAGAGCAACAAAATGCCTATAAAACAAAACTACACAACATTATTACAAGAAATCAAAGGAGGCCTACTAAATGCAAGAATATATCATATTCAAGAATAAGAAGACTTAATCCTGTAAAAGTGTAAAATCTACTTTACTTAAAGTGATCTACAAATATAATGCAATCCCAATCTATATTCCAGCACAATTCTTCAAAGACATAGGAAAAACAATTACCTATTTATACTGAAATGAAAGAGACTCTGGATAAGCAGACCACTACAAAAGAACTTGTATGTAGGCCAAAAGGTAGTCGTTTGAACAGAACAAGGGGATACTGAATAGTTTAAAATCAGGAAAGGTGTACACGGGATTGTATTCTTGTGCAACATTTATTCAATCCATATGGTGAGCAAGTAATCTGAGAATTTGAATTATGTTAGGAAGAGCGTGGCATCAGGATTGGACAAAAACTCATTATATAACCTGTGATATGCAGATGATACAACCTAGCCTGTTGAAAATGAAGAGGACTTAAAATAGGAAGGTGAGTCAATAAATATCCACACTCTGGTTCTATTAACATGCCCATCCACATCCATGGCTTATGACAAAATTCAGTGTGCACATAAAGTGATTCTGTCGAATAGTTGAGTGACAGTGGATTATGTGACAAATCACCTATGGCTCTGCCAATAAAATAATGCAGAACAGATGGGTTTTGAACAATTTGTACGAGCTGGGTACTAAAACAACTCACGGAAGAGCTTAAACATTAATGTTTGGACAGTTGCAAACAAAATTTGGATGGAAACTAAAGAAAGTAAAAGTTTCTTTTAAAAATTGTTACTGGTGACGAGACATGGATTCATCACTATGAGCCTGAGAGTAAACAGCAGAGTATAGAATGGAATCATTCTTAGTCACAGGCCAAGAAAAAGTTCAAAAGTCAACCATCAGCAGGAAAATTGATGCTTATCATTTTCTGAGTTTCTCCAGTTCCAGAATTTGAGCACTGTCAGGAAAAAATGTTCAACAATCAATAGTGCTTGTTATAGTGAGATACTCACTGAAAAGCTGAAGCCTCAGCTTGAGATTAAACACAAAGGACTATTATCCAAGGGTGTTGTGATTTGTATGACAATGTATGTCCTTACACATGCACACGCACACCTCTGCCCACAATGTTGACACTGCAAAAGCTTCATTTGGAGGTGTTAAAGCATCCTCCCTATAGTCCTGATCTTGCTCCATCCAACTTTCACCTGTGTGTTCCCTTGAAAGCAGACTAGGATTCACTTCTGATGAAGAAGTGAAAATAGTGGACCATTATGGGTGGCTCTCAGGTCAGCCTATAACATTTTTTATTAAGGGAATATGAAAGCTTGTTGACAGATGGACAAAATGTATTTAAAAGCAAGGAGATAATGTCATAAAATGATGTATTTGTCTTTGCTAAATTTGGTTAAAATAAACTTTACAACCAGAGTGTGGATAATTATTGACTTACACTCACACTATGGACTTTGAATCTAGTGGAACAACAAATGCAACAGTTATAGAAAGTACTATGCAGGGTCACTATGAGTTGAAACTGACTCAATGCCATTTAACAACAAATATATTACATTAGAGTCATAGTGTGACATTTTAGACTGAGCCACAGGGTTGGCAGTTCAAACCCACTAGCTGCTCCTCAGAAACCCTATACAGAGTCGCTATGCATTGAAACCAACTGAGCAGCAATTAACACACAACAACAGTGCATGTGAGAGTTGGATAATGAATAAGGATAACCTAGAAATTTGATACATTAAATTGTGGTGATGGAGAAGAATAATGAAAGTATCATGAACATTCCAAAGAAAAATAGGTCTGTGTTGGAAATATAGTCAGAATTGTCCTTAGAAGCCAGGATGGTGAGACTTTTTCTCTCATACTTTGGACATGTTATCAGTTGGGACCAGTCCCTGGAGAAAGACATCATGCTAGGCAAAATGGAGGGTCAGTGAAACAGAAGTCCCCCAACAAGATGGATTGACACCATTACAGCAGCAGTAACGGGCTCAAGTGTAAAAGTAATTATGAGAATGGAGCAAGACAGGGCAGCATTTCACTCTCCTGTGCATAGGGTAGGAACCTATTTAATGGCACCTAACAACAACATTCAAAGAAGAACAAAGTAGGAGGCCTTTCCTTTGTTGTATAGCCATGGTAGTCTAAACAGCCTATTGTTATTAAGTGCTTTAGAGTCGGTTCCAACCCTGTATAGGGTTACCGAGGAGCAGCTGGTGAGCTTGAACCACAGACCTTGCAGTTCAAACAACTTTGCAGTCCAGTGCATTAACGCACAGTGTCACAGCAGGTCTCCTAAACAGCGTAGTTGTGGTCAAAAGACAGATGCATAAACTCAGCTAACAGAATTGAGAATTCAGAAGTAAATCTATCTACCTATGAACTAAGGTGCACCTGACCCAAGCCTTAGCATTTTCAATGACCTCATTTGCTTGTGAAAGCCAGACAATGAATAAGGTAAGAGAGGAGAATTGATGTATTTGAATTATGCTATTGTTAATGCATATTGGAATCAATTTGGAACACCAGAAGAACAAATTAGTCTTAGAAGAAGTACAGCCAGAATGCTCCTTAGAAGTGAAAATGTTGTTTTTGTTGTTCAGTTCCATTGAGTTGCTTCTGACTCACAGCAACCCTGACTAGGATTTCTGAGGAGTGGCTCGTGAATTTAAACCACCAACCTTGCAGTTCAAACTGACCTTGTGGCCCAGTGCATTATCCCACTGCACTGTACCAGGACTAAATCTCATATCATTTGGACATGTTATCAGGGTCATCAGTGTCTGGAGAAGGAAGTCATATTTGACAAAGTAGAGTGTCTGAGAAAAAGAGGAAGATCCTTAAACAGATGGATTAACACAGTGACTATAACAATGGGCTCAAACTTAGGGGTCCTAATTCATGGAATAAATCCATGATAAAATACTACTAACACCCCACAAAAAGCATAAGACGGACTTGATTACTGAATCCTCCTAAAAATTAGATAGTAATGTGAATCAAAAGATTTCTTCAAAAGTTGAGAGTAGACAGAGACTGTAAAAAATAATTTAGCAACAGCATATTATATAACAAATGAATCTCTAGAATCTATAGAAAACTTGAACACCAGCACAACAAAAGAACAAACAATCCAATTTAAAAAAATTGTAGAGGACCTAAATAGACTTCACTAAAGAAGAAGTACAGAAGATCAATAAATGCATGAAGAAATGCTTATGATCATTAACCACTATTGCTGCTGTTGTTTTTAGCTAGACCTCAGTCAGTTCAGACTCAAAGAGATCCTATGCACAAAAGGAAAACACACTGCTCAGTCCTGCACCATTCCAACAATTATTGTTAGGCCCGCTGTTGCTGCCATATCAATCTGTGTCATTGGGAGGGTCTTCCACTTTTTCATTGACCACCACATTACAAAGCTCGATGTCTTTCTCCAGGGGCAGTTCCATCCTGACAACATGTCCTTAGTATGAGAGACAAAGTCTCTTTGTCTTCTTTTTTTTGGACTTTTAAGGAACATTGTAGCTGTACTTCTTCCAAGAAACATTTTGTTCTTCTGGCAGTCCACGGTATTTTAAAAATTCTTTGCCAACACCATAATTCAAATGCATATATTATTCTATGATCTTTCTTGCTTACTGTCCAATTTTCAGAAGCATATAAGGTAACTGGGAAAAAAAAATCATAGTTTGAATTAGGTGCACCTAAGACCTGAAACTGACATTTTTGCTCTTTAATACTTCAAAGAGGCATTTTGCAGCAGATTTGTCTAATGCAATACAGTATTTGGTTTCTTGACTGCTGCTTCCATGAATGTTGATTGTGAATCCAAGAAAAATGAAGTCATTGACAACTTCAGTCTCTTCTCAGTTTATCATGATGCTAATTACTGGTTCATTTGTGAGGGTGCTGTAGGATAAACAATGGACCACAAGGTCAGTTTTAACCACAAGGTTGGTAGTTCAAACTTGCCCATCAGTTCTATCAGACCCTATACAGTGTTGCTATGAGTCCAAACCAACTCAAAAATATTTACCAACAACATACATTAAGGTGCAATTGATACTGAAGGCTGTAGTCTTTCATTTTCATCAGTATTTCTTTGCTTCATGTAAGCAAGTTTGTGTTATCTGCATATCACAGGTTTTTAGTGAGTCTGTCTCCAAACATGATACCACATTCTCCTTCATATAATCCAGCTTCTTGGATTATTTGCTTAATATACAGATTGAATATAAATTCTCGAGGTTGGCCCAGGATCGGACATTGTTTCCTTCTGCTGTGCGTGGGGTCGCTATGAGTTGGTTCCGACTCGATGGCACCTGATAACAATAGTACAGATTGAATAAATATGGTGAAAGGATACAACCCTGGCACACACCTTTCCTGATTTGAAACCATTCAATGGCCCCTTGTTCTGTTCTAGTGACTACATGTTGGTGGATGTGTAGGTACCTCATGAGTAAAATTAAGTGTCTGGAAACCCAATCTTTGTAATGTTATTCATATCTTGTTATGATCTGCTCAGTTAAATGTCTTTGCATACTCAATAAAACACTAATATAGTATATACTTCTTAGAACAATCAATATAATTGTTCCCTACAACTTAAAACAGTAAATTTTCACTTATCATTGTTGGCTTTGAAATTTATTTGATGATTGTGTGTGTTTGAATGAATTTTGTGTTTGTCAGTTGGTTTTTGTTGCTGTTGTTGTGTTTAAATAAAAATAATGAGCAACTTAATTAAATTAATGCTGTTCTACCCTTAGGTTTTATGTTGTTTTTCTTAAGTGGCATCTAGTCCATAACTGACTACATCTCAAAAGCACTTAACAACAACATTTACTAAGGTGCAATAAATACTGAAGGCTGTAGTCTTTGATCTTCAGCAATACTCTGACTCATAGCGGCCCTTATAGGACTTTCAAGGAGCAGCTGGTGGATTTGCATAACACCACTGTGTAGTTAGAAGTCTACTGCTTATCCAACAACACCACACTAGAAAAGTTCAATGTAAAACAATACAAATGGGTTAAGTCTACACCTTGTATCACTTTCTGCATTTTTTTTTTTTTTTTATCCACAAAGGTGTTTATGCTTTAACCAAGAAGTGCATAAAAATGGGAATCTTTGGTAAACTGTTGTTGTTTTCGAGTGCCATCGAGTCAGTTCCAACTCAGAGCGACCCTGTATAGGTTTTACAAGGAGCAGCTGGTGAGCTTGAACTGCCGACCTTTGAAGTTCAAACCAAGCTTGCAGTCCTAGAAGCAATATATTTCTAGGTTTGGGAACTTTAGTGCACTCTTGTCACAATCCAAAGTAGAAGTTCTAGCCTCTCTTTATAAATTCAGGGCTGACTTTGCCTACATGGGTTTGATTGTTTAATCATTACTTTTCATTATCTTTAATTGTATCAAATTACTTCATCCATTTTATAACATCTAATAAGTTTCTGGAATTTCAAAAACTAATTATCAGTAGTTGAATTGTGAAAAATGAAGATCATTTTGCTTAGTTTGAGTCTGTATTCAAGAGTTTTGATAGAAACTAATTCAATTCTGGACACTGTCCTAGATTATGCAGAAGTGGAGTTAGGATGAGGACATAAAAATTAATAACTATAGACACACTCTTTATGTCCCATAATAGTTCCCTTTCTTGATTTTAAATAGGGTTGGAAGCCTTTATACAAGCCAATAGATGGCTTGTTCCCAGCACTTCAAGCATCTTGCAACTATTAGCACAAAGTTGATTCTGGCTAGAAATTTTTTTGGGTTCATGTCAGAAAGCTATAAATGTTATAGTTATTATCATTGTCTACATCAGATCAATCTTAAATATTTTCAAAATGTATTAAAATAGTATCTTTACTTTTAAGTGAAGCTGGATTATTGAAATATAGATTTATTTGAAAATTTAATGGCAGAAATAAATGCAATTTTCCACTGAAAGTGGCTTAAATTATTCTGTCTACATCTTAAAGTTAAATCTAATAGTGTCATACAATAGAGAAAATTGTGTATATAATTTACAAGTTTATAAGAATAGCCATTGGTTAGAAATATATGGCTTACCGAAGCAATATTAACTTCTAAAATTATGTATTTTTCTTGACTGTTTATAAGCACATTCCTTATCTACTTCTTTTTCTTGAATTAAAATGTTTACTTATTACTAGTAATCATACTATATTGCTTCTCTCAAATGGATTTTAATATACTGTTGTTAAGTAACGTAGAGTTGGTTCCAACCCATAGTGACCTTGCTTCCAGGTAGTGACGGGTGAGCTTGAACTGCCAACTTTGCAGCTCAAGATGACTTTGTAGTGCAGTGCATTAACTCACAGCATAACAGCAGGAATCATTTATTCTATTAGTATATCGATGTTTATTAATATGTTAAATGTTGATATTTAATATATTAATACCTTATATATTTCCCACTGGCCCTTTTTAAAACTTCTTTACTATGGTTTCTTATGGATTTGTATTTGTTATCAATCAGATGTTAATCATTGTCAAAATTATTTTGTGGGAAGTATAACCTTTGATTAACTTACCCAATCACAGAAAAAAAATTTCTACACCTTTGCCGTATTAGTATTCTGTTCTTTATGTAAATATTCTCTTTAATGAAAGTAAGTAGTCAACAAAACCCTCAAAAGCTAATTTTATCTAATATCTTTCTGAAAAAAGAAATACATTATCTCAAATTTCTAGTTATCTTTGCACTTAGAATCAATAGTCCTTGTGATTAATTTATCATTCAATTAACAAATATTTTGGCCTCTATTACATAACAGTTAACTGTTTTAAAGCAATAAATGGGTAATAGACTTTTCAAACTAATGTATTTTTCTTAAAACAGATGAAACAATAAAATTAAATTCTTTACACTATATATTATACCTTACATTATTAAAATGTATAATATACATTACATTATACATTATTCTTTACACTTTACATCATTAATTCTTTATAATGACATTATTTTCTTAAAAACCAAACTTATAACCATTTCAGCCTGCTTGTTTATCTCTGTCACACTACAGGTTATATTTCTACAAGGTCAGAAGTTTTCTTTCTTGTTTGGGTTCCTGGTTTTCTGGAGCAAAGCTTGATAGATTCTGATAAATTTTGCATCATCTTATTTTTGTTGTTCAGTGCCATCAAGTCAGTTCTACTCATAGTGACCCTGTATAGTGTTTCTAAGGAGTGACTTGTGGGATTGACCTGCCACTCTTACTTGACAGCCTGTTGCTTATCCTAGGACATTAACCATGACTCCTTGTATTACCTAGCTAGCTGTAAAATAGGGTTTTTTTGGGGGTGGGGGGGCAATCAAACAAAATGCTATAAGTAATGATTCTTGTTGTTGTTGTCGAGTGAATTCCGATTCATAGAGACTCTGTACAGGGTATGCGAGGCTGTAAATCTTTACAAGAGCAGAAAGCTTCATCTTTCTCCCATGGAATAGCTGGTAGTTTCAAACTGCTGACCTTGAGATTAGCAGTCTGATTTGTAACTACTATGCTACCAGAGCTCCTTTAAGTAATGGTAACAATAAATAAATTGAATTATTTATTTATATTAGAAAACAGCATTTATATCTTAAAAACATGGACCAGGTGATCACACTGTTGCTTCTCCAATAGGCATTTCTTCGGTTCTCTAAAACATGTCTGTCAATATGGAAGCCGTGAAATGATATGGGTTAGTTAAGGAGGTATCTTGAGTAACATGGTATTGTTGAATTTGCATTAACTACAATAATCATCTCTTATCTTCAGATTTTAAAAATTCAATTCCTATGAGATACTTAACTATATAAAATGAAACCCATTGAAATAGACATGATTGCTATTGTTGTGATTAAGGGCATTCTTGTCAATTCCAATATTTAAAATATATCACACCTGAATTTAGAAATTATCTGAAGAACAGATTTGATACATTAAACACTAAAGATCGAAGACCAGAAGAGTTATGGGATGACATCAAGAACATCATACATGAAGAAAGCAAAAAGTCATTGAGAAGACAAGAAAGAAGGAAAAGGTCAAAAGGGATGTCAGAAGAGACACTGAAATTTG
>NW_006408688.1:3143415-3145015 GCF_000296735.1 Chrysochloris asiatica | reverse complement strand
AAGCCAGATTCAGAAGAGGCCGTGGAACTAGGGATGTCATTGCTGATGTCTGATCAATCTTGGCTGAAAACAGAGAACATTAGAAGGATGTTTACCTGTGTTTTATTGACTATGCAAAGGCTTTCGATTGTGTGGATCATAACAAGCTATGGATAACATTGCAAAATATGAGTATTCCAGAGCACTTAATTGTGCTCATGAGGAATCTGTACCTGAATCAAGAAGCAGTTGTTCGAACAGATCATGGGAACACTGAATGCTTTAAAATTTTTAAAAGTGTGCGACAAGGTTGTATTTTTTCACCATACTTATTCAACATGTATGCTGAGCAAATCATCCAAGAAGCTGGGATATATGAAGAAAAATGTGGCATCAGGATTGGAGGAAGACTCATTAACAACCTGCAATATACAGATGATACAACATTGCTTGCTGAAAGTGAAGAGGACTTAAAACATTTACTGATGAATATCAAAGAGCATAGCCTTTGATATGGATTACATCTCAATGTAAAGAAAACAAAAATCCTCACCACTGGACCAATAAATAACATTCTTATCAATGGAGAAAAGAATGAAGTTGTCAAGGACTTCATTCTTCTTGTACTACAGAAATTAAACTGGCCTTTCTGACACCAGTTCTTTTGTTTTGTTTTGTTTTTACTGTGATTTGACTGATAGTTTACATGGGGAAATACAAGTTTTACACTAATCCTATCATATTCATTTCATTGCAATGATTACAATCCCCTACATGCTTCATCATTCAATATTTGCTTCTATACCCTCCAGGGATTTTTGTTGATGTTTTTTCTTGGATGTGCACCAAAACACTCAGGAATATTTCTGAATAAACAAACAAACAAACAAACAAACAAATAAATAAAATCATTCAAGCAGCCAAAGGGCACACCCATAAGCCTGCTCCCTGGCCACCAGCATACATCCCCTCTCCCTCCATGAGTCTAGAGTCCTCAACTGCTCGTTTTTCTATGTCATTATCTCTGCCTCCATCTCTCATATCGCTGCTTCTCTGGGTAGGGTCCCACACTCCAGTCCCACTCTTCTCCCTTGATGGTCCCAGGGTCCTCTACTCCGGGACTGTAAAATTGACCACTCACCCCTTATTGCTACAACACTTCTACCTTTACAGTTGTAACAATCACAATTATTCATGATAAAAATTATTATTGAATCATGAAAGTCTTGTCCCCATCTCCTTTCACCAGACCTGTCTAGACAGGATGAAAACCACTCAGTGGGGATTCTAACATTCCCCACACACTCTGAATCTAAATTCCATCTTGAAAACTTGTAAGCCAGTCACTTCATGCTTTTACAGCCATTTATTTATTAGGTAGCCAATGTCTAAGTTGCCCATCCCTATCATCCTGTACACAGAGGAGATAGGAATGATCCTTGCTGTAAAGATTCTTTGCCTCTTGGTTGGTATTTTAAGCAACTACATCCATAAGTATCATCTGAATATCTCAGGTTGTTAGTGAGTCTTCCTGCAATCCTGACGCCACATTCTTCTTCATAGAACTCAGCTTCTCTTATTATTTGCCCAGCATACAGGTTGAATAAGTATGGTGAAAGAA
>NW_006408688.1:3112100-3142225 GCF_000296735.1 Chrysochloris asiatica | reverse complement strand
GAAAGAACCAATAGATCTGTTTTGGAAGAAGTGCAACCAGAGTGCTCCTTGGAGGCCAAGATGGCTAAACTTCGTCTCTCATACTTTGGACATATTGTCAAGAGGGAACAGTCACTGGAGAAGGATGTCATGCTAGGTAAGATGGAGGGTCAGAGAAAAAGAGGAAGACCCCTAACGAGATGGATCAGCTAGGTGGCATCATTGATGGACTCAAGTATGGCAGCGGTAGTGATAGGACATTGTTTCGTTCTGCTGTACATGGGGTTGCTATGAGTCGGTTCTGACTCGATGGCACCTGACAACAACAACAACATCCATAAGTATAGGTCAAATTCATCAGATTGTAGTGATTTATACATGTTTTCATTTAAAAAAATGTTTTCCCTCTTTTCCTTCCTCTGTTGGGGTCTGAACATCCAGCCATTGAAGCTAGGTCCAGTGGGCTCTATCTGCAAGTTTGGGTGCCCTTGTGCATATCCTCTCACTTCAAACCAACTGGAACCTTCACTCTCAGCTCTAACCCTCCATGGCCATGTCCTTGTCCAAGGGCTCAGGAGTCCTCAGGTCTCACTGTAGTTGGGGCCAACCAGCTCTTACCATAGTCCAGGTTGATGGGAGTTTATGTAACTTGGTTGGACTCAGCCCACCACTTCATTACTGCTTTTCCCCCACTTACTCTCATCAGTAGAGAACGTGGTTGCCAGCAAGCTTACATGCCTCTTCATGCATTCCTTTTGAGTTCAAGTCTTAGGAGGGGGTTTCTTTGAAGAGACTGGATTGTTTGTCTTGATGTCTCTGTGGGGAACAACTTGCTTCTTCTTGTAGTAGCCAATAAGTCAGCCATTTTTGTTTTTCCCTGCTGGTCTTTCTTTCAAGAAGTATCTTCTATTCCTCCAGCTGCTCCAGGCTGGTCTGCTTGTCTTTTCAAGTGGGAATTTCCCACTTTAAAGGTTCTGGATGGGGATCAGGATTCTCCCTAAGGTCTTACACCCTACAAAGGCTCTGTAAGAAACCTCTTTCACTGGGCAAGTTCTAGCACCCCTTTTAGTTATTCCAATCAGTTATAGGCTGAAGGTGTGCTTACAAGCTTTCTATAATCATGTTTCTACATATAACTTTCTATCACCCTCAAATGTCCATTTTGCAATAGTAGGCAAGGTAAACAAATATTCATAAGACAGTCAAGCATCTTAACATTATTTCCCCTTTTTTAACCATTCAGACTATGCCTCAATCCCTGTATCACAGAGCCCTTTTGTTCCAAGGTTGAGTGTACATCACTATTTACCTCTGTCCCGTTTAACCCATTCAAGCCTGCCTAAGTGTTCTATCTACCTTGTTCTTCTGTCCCCCTCCCCCTTCTTGTGTATTGTGCACCACAACTCCTGAACTGTGATCTGTGAAGTGTCTAACTCCTACCCTGTGTTTTCCCCTCCCCATAACCTCCCTCAGTCTTTTGCTTATCGATATCCAGTTCTGCCAGCATCATCTGTTGAAGAGACTATCTCTTCTCCATGGATTATACTTAGGCCCTTTATCAAAGATCAATTGGCTGTATGTGGATGGGTTCATTTCTGGATTTTTGATTTTGTTCCATTGATCTATGTGTCTTTCACTGTACCAGAACCAGGCTGTTTTAACCACTGTAGCCATGTAGTGAATTTTGAAATCAGGGAGTGAGAGGCTTCCAATATTGTTCTTCACCTTAAGCAGTGCTTAGCTTATCCTGGCTCTCTTTTCTTTCTATGTAAAGTTTGTTATTGCTTTTTCCATCTCTTTGAAGATTGTTGTTGGAATCTGGATTGGGATTGCATTGTATGTGTAAATTGCTTGGGTAGTATTGACATTTTCATAATGTTAAATCTTCCTATCCAGGAGCATCGTATATTCTTCCATTTTTGTAGGTTTCTTGTAGTAGTTTTCTTTGTATAGATGCTATGTTTCTCTGGTTATATTTATTCCCAGATATTTCATCCTTTGTGTGGCTATATATTGTAAATGGTGTTGCTTTCCTAATTCCTTTTCAGCACTGTCATTATTAGTATAGACTAATCCAACTGATTTTGGTATGTTGGCTTGTTCTCTACTACTTTGCTAAATCTTCCAATGAGGTCCAGTAGTTGTTGTTTTTTGTTTGTTTGTTTTTGCTAAGTCTTTGGGTTTTCTATGTATAGGATCATATCATCTGAAAACAGAGAGAGTTTTACTTCCTCTTTGCCAACTTGAATGCTTTTAATTTCCCTATCCTGACTTATAGCTCTGACTAAGACTTCCAACACAATATTGAATAGGAGTGGTTACAAAGGGTATACTTGTCTGGTTCCTGTTCACAAAGGGAAGACTTTCAGTGTCTCTCCATTGAGTGATGACAGTTGTTGGTTTTGTATGTATGCTCTTAATAATGCTGAGGACTTTCCCTTCAATTCCTACTTTGTTGAGTGTTTTTATCAGGGATGGATGTTGGATTTTGTCAAATGTCTTTTCTGCATCAATTAATATAACCCTGTGGTTCTTTTCCTTGTTTTTTAAAAATTTATATGGAGGATTACATTGATTATTTTTCTAATATTGAACCCTCTTTGCATCTCTGATATGAATCCAAATTGTTGATGATGTATTATTTTTTTAATGTGTTGTTGAATTCTGTTGGCTAGGATTTTGTTGAGAATTTTTGCATCTATGTTCATGAGGGATATTGGTCTATAATTTTCTTTCTTAGTGACAACCTTCCCTGGTTTTGGTATGACGGTTATGCTTGCTTCATAAAATATATTAGGAACTTTTCCAACTTCCCCTATAGTCTAGAATAATTTGAGTAGAATGGTGACAGTTCTTCCCTGAATGTTAGAACTCACCAGTGAAACCATCTGGGCTTGGACTTCTTTTGGTTGAGAGTTTTTTTTGATGACCTGATCAATTCTTTCTTTTGCTATGGGTCTGTTCAGGTTTTCTACTTCACTCTGTGTAAGTTTAGGTATTGCTGTTATGTGTTGTGGAGTCGGTTCCGACTCACAGCGACCCTGCACAGGGCTTCTGAGGCTGTAAATCTTTATGTGAGCAGAAAGCCTCATCTTTCTCCCATGGAACAGCAGGCAGTTTCCAACTGCTGACCGTGAGATTAGCAGCCCGATCCGTAACCACTACACTACCAGAGCTCCTTAAGTTTAAATAGGTCATGTTTTTCTAAAAATGTATCCATCTCTTCTAAGTTTTCAAATTTGTTGCAGTACAGCTCTTCATAGTATTCTGTTATTATCCTTTTGATTTTCTTTGGTTCCATTGTGACATCACCCATGTGGTTTCTAATGCATATTATTTGTGTCTTTTCCATCTTTTCTTTGATTAGGTTTACCAATGGCCTGTCAATTTAGTTAATCCTTTCAAAGAACCAAATTCTTGTCCTGTTGATTCTTTCTATAGTTATTCTCTTTTCTATCGCATTTATTTCTGCTCTAAAGTTTATTATTTCTTTTCTTTTGGTGGCTGTAGTTTTCTTCTGTTGTTCTATTTCTAATTGTTGTAGATGATGTGTTAATGTGTTAATTTTGGTTCTTTCTTAATTTTGGATGTGTGCATTTATTGCAATAAACTGTCCTTTCAACACTGCTTTTGCTATGTCCCAAAGATTTTGGTAAGTTGTGTTTTCATTCTTATTTGTTTCTAGGAACTTTGTGAATTCACGTTTAATTTCTTCTACTACCCAGTCACTTTTAAGCAGGGTGTTATTCAGTTTTCATGTATTTGACTTTATTTCTTTGGTCTTCCTATTGTTGATTTCTAATTTGATAGCATTATGGTCTGAGAAGATGCTCTGTAGAATTTTGATGTTTGTAAATTATGAAGGCATGTTTTGTGGCCTCAGACATGGTCTACTCTGGAGAATGTTCCATGCGCACTGGAAAAGAATGTGTATTGTACTGTTATTGGGTTGAATGCTCTGTATGAGATCAAGTTGGTTGATTATGTTGTTTAGTTCCTCTATCTTTGTCGAGTTTCTTTCTGGTTGTTCTATCCATTTTCGAAATTGGTGTATTAAAATCTCCCACTGTTATTGTAGATTTGTCACTTTCTTCAACTCTATTCAGGTTTGCTTTATATATCTTGGAGCTCTTTCACTGGGAGCATAGATGTTTGTTATGGTTATGTCATCTGGTTAAATTGACCCTTTAATCATGAAATAGTGTCCTTCTTTATCTTTTATGCTGGTTTTTACTTTAAAGTTCATTTTATCAGAGATTAATATTGCTACTCCTGCTTGTTTTTTATTGCAATTAGCTTGGCATATTTTTTACATCCTTTAACTTTTAATCTAGTTTTGTCTTTGTGTGTAAGTTATGTCTCTTGCAAGCAGTATATATTGAGGGTCTTGTTTTCTTATCCATTCTGCCACTCTCTGTATCTTCACTGGAGCATGTAATCCATTGACATTCAGTGTAATTATGGATAGGTATGACTTGATTTCTGTCATTATGTTAATATTTTAGTGGTACTATTAGCTCCTTTATTCTGCATGCTTTCCTGTGCTGAGTTCATACTTTTAATGTTCTTTCTTGTCAGTTTCTTCTTAGTTTTATTATTTCTATGTTCTTGGTTCTTCATTTTCTTAGTATGCTGTGAAGTAATAATTTTCTTTTAGGTTACCCTATGATTTACTAACTTTTTCCTCCATTAGAGACAATCTATTTTATCCTGCAATCTACCTAACCTCCTCACCACCTGGATCTCTGTTCCTATATTGTTTCCTTCTTTAGCGTTGTCATTCTTTTGCTCTTTGACTGACCTCCCAGGTCCTCTGAATCTGTTATTATAATTTGGTTCTATTCCTGACTCTTCTATCTGCCGACCTTGTTCAGGGTGGTGTTGCCATGCGTGTCAATCTCTGGTTTTTGTCTGTTCGTGTTGGTTTTCTGTTCAAAGAACTACCTTTAAGATGTTTTGAAGTGCTGAGTTGGCTTTGACAAGGTATCTTGGCTTCTGTTTATCATGGAATGTTTTGATTGCACCATCCTATATTATTGACAGATATGCTGGGTAGATGATTCTTCATTGACAGATTTTTTTTTTTTTGAACATCTTTTAGTGTTTTATATATGTCTCCCCATTGCCTTCTTGCCTCCATGGTTTCTGCTGAGACATCATAACCTAATCTGATTTGTTTGCCTTTGTAATAAACACTTCTCTTTCCCTGGCTGCTTTTAGCCTTCTCTCCTTTTCTTTAATTTTGGAGAGCTTGATTATGATATGTCTTGGTGATTTTCTTTTGCATTCTATCCTTCCTGGGGTTCATTTGGCTTCTTGAATACTTATTTTTCATCCTTCAGAAAAGTTAGGAAAATTTTCTGACAGACTTGTGTGATTCTTCCTGTTCCAGAATGCTAACAATTTTTAAGTTACTCCTCTTCAGGTTATCCACCATGAGTCTTAGACTCCCTTCAGATTTTATTATCCTTTTTTCTGCTTGCTCTTCTATATTAGTAGTATTGGGATATTTGTCTTCCAGCTTGCTCGTTCTGGCTTCCATCGCTTCAATTCTACTCCTTTGCCCTTTCAGTGTCTTGTCCATTTCTGATAATTTAGTATTAATTATTTGGACCTCTTTTTGAAAGTTTTGAATTGTTTCCAATGCTATATCTATCATATTTGGTTGCTCAGGTATCACTTTCCTGACATCTTCCTTATTTTACTCCACCCCTCTGTGAAACACTTGGGTTTGCTCAATATCATTTTCCAGAACTCCTTCTCAGGCAGATCCAAAGCCTGCTCTTCTTCTAATGGGAAGTCTATGCCTACCTCTAGGTAATTTTCTAAGTTACTCTTTTCTGTTTCTGTAGATATGCCGAGATCTTTTGTTTCTTGGACATTTTCAATAGTTAGGTGTGTTTTCAATGATTGAATGAATGTATGTTTCTGTATTATTAAGCATACTAAGTGCCTCCTTGTGAATGTGTTCTGGAGATAGGCTTCCCTTTTGGTGTGTTATTGCTCAACTGTGCATAATCTTAGCAAGTTTTGACTATCTATGTAATGTGTAACAGCTGGTATTGTCTTCTGCCCAGATGGTGGAACATTACAAGACATACTTCTAGCTTGGGTATATGGCCATGATTGCTATCTCTTCTTGGCTAATGTAGGGAGAGACAGCTCCCACCCCAAAGAAAAAAGTAGCACCAAAAGGGCAAAAAACCAGAAACAAAAGTAAAAGCAAAAACTTAAAAAAAGGAAACAAATAAAACAACACCAACAACAAAACCAGTAGCAAATTAGCCCAATAGTCTTTGCTGCGTAGATCAGTGTGCATGTACAGTGGAAAACTTCAGGGGTGGGTGACAGTGTCCATTCACAAAGACACCCCCTCTAGTCACCACCATGGAGGTACACAGACAGAGAAAGAGAAATGAGTGGAAGAAAGATTGTTCACACTTTTTTTCTCTGATGATCAGTTAGGTCTTTTTGTATCTTCAGGATCCTTTAGTGTATTTTTAACAGATACTGAGTTTGCACACTGATCTTGTATATAGTAGTTGGTGTTGGCTCTTGCCTTTTATGTTGGGGTTTTACAGGGTGCAAATACAGCTCAACTGTTAGGCCAGACTTGCTGTTCCTTCTTAGATAAGACAAGAATACAAGCTCCTGCCCAAGTAGGAGAGCCAACTTCCAGGCTAAATACCACAGTCAGACACCATAAGAACCACAATCAGACATCATAAGGAGGTTAGTCTCTGGACTTTCATCTGGAACGTTCAGCTACTCTGTGCCGTGGGATAATTGTGCCATGTGTGCACAATGCTGGACTTTCTTGGGGTGTTCGCCCACCTGAATGAAGACAACTGGGCTGGGCAGAGAGGGTATGCCAAGGCGGAGCTTAGGAGTTGAAGGAAAAATAGCAAAAGAAGGAAAAAAAAAATCACATCTTTTTCCATAAGTTACTGGGTGGTTTTTGCTCCCTAGCTGCTGGCTGTGGTCCCACCCTCTGACCTCCACCAAGACTGTGGGTCTGAGGCAGAGTCCTGATTGATTCAGCTATCTCTGCATTCCTTCTTGCTTCATTAAATTTTTCTGCCAGTAGGTCCCCTAAACTATTTTCCCTTACTTTATACAGAAATTAAAGTTCCAGGATTGTCCCCACAAAGCTTTTTTCCTGGCTTTTCCACACTTCTACCAAAGAGATTTTCCTGAGTCCCTTTCACTTCCTCTGCCCCCAAACAGGAAGTCTCTAACACCAGATCTTGTTTCTTCATTGTGTACCTCTCATTATCATCAGAGTGAACATTGTTGAACAAAGATGCCATCATGTAACTATTACATTTAAAATGTTCAATGAGTTGCCACAATATTCAGTAAAAAACGGCAAATACCTTAATATGACTTTTGAGCTTCTTTATTCTTTAAATAACTTCCCAACCTTTCTTCTACCTCTCTCAAATTTCTGCTCCCAATTCTTAATCTATATTTAAGCATGCCAAATGATTTATGCTCCCAAATTAAACCCTTCTGAGTGACAGCACTTTGTATGTTCTTCTATAAGCCTAGGTTGCTTGTTCCCAAATTATCTAATAAAAGCTATTCATCTCTGGAGACCCACCCCGATATTCTGGAAACTCACAGCATTGTGAGACATTCCATTTTCTAAGTGTTTACTTAGCATAGCTCCCTCTCACTATTATGACATTTTTGCATTATTTGCTTATATGAATGTCTTTTGCAGTTAATATATGTGTAGAAATAAGACACAAAATCTGTGCTGATAATTAAAACATTGCAGCATTTTCCATATCTATGAAAATGCTCTGCTCAGTTAAGTTATATGTTTATGGTGGTGGAGGTGTGCCGTGGAGTCACTTCCAACTCAGTGACTCTGCATAGCATTTCCAAGACTGTAAATCTTTACAGAAGCAGAAAGCTCATCCTTCTCTAGTGGAATGGTTGGTAGTTTTGAACTGATGACCTTGTGTTATCAACCCAACTTGTAACCACAGTGATACAAGAGTTCCTTATGTTATATGTTAGTCATGGAAAAAAAAAAAAAAAAAGAAACAAAGCTCTGCCTCCTCTGTGCACTAGGAAAGAGAATGACACCTAAGGTCACATATCTTGGTAAGCCAAGTTTTCCTTATCGATCCGCATATAACATATTAATGTATCCATCACCACATTAAAGAAAATAATGATATATAATACTTTCATTATATAACATATTATTATGATTGCTTTCTTATGAAAAATTATCATGATTTTTGTTTTAACATTAATTGGGGCAAACCCTGTAGGAGCTCTGAACAAATGGTCCATTCTGTATAAATTCACATGGAAATGGTTTAGCCAGTTCCGTGCTAGGTTGGGCTGATTTTGAGGGACTATTTATTCAGAAGAGCAAATGGAAATTGTAGTTGAGAAGATTGAGGGTTTGAACTATATCATATATTGAATCTTAGTGTTTCAGACATGACAGGTATCAGAGTTCAAGAAGGGATGAAGCTAAATAGCAAATGTAATTTGCAAAGAAGAAAGCTAAGGTAACAGTAGGTTGTACCTTCAGAATGTTCTTGCAGTATGAAAGTGCATGTCAGTGACATATTAAACAGAACCCTCCTTTGAAGCAAGAACCCTGACATCCTGAGGTGGCACATGAAAGGCTCCCTTATTCTTTAAATAGATGGATAAATCACAGGCGTGATTATGTGCACACCAATACATTTAAGTAAAATTAGGTAAACAACATTAAACATTTTTAAATAAATATAAAAGTTACAGTCATGTGATAATGAAATCCAGCATTTTATTCAATAATGGGCTTCATAGTTGAAGTTATTATCTAATGCATGCACAAAGTAATCTAAGTTATGTATTCTAAGCTTATTTGCTATAGATGTATTGTGAATATTTAGTAAATCACTCACTGACATCTAAAAAGAGAACACTAAACAAAACTATTCTAGGGGTTTGAAAGTGCTAACACATCATCAAAATATAATAATAATAATAATGTAAAAATCCAGAAAAAAACTATCTTAAACCTACATCATACCTTCATATTATGAATCAAGGTAAATTTGTACAGAGGACAGAAAGGAACCTTGGAAGACATTCCTATTCATGATATCATTATTGTTAGTAAATACTGTCAAGTCAATTCTTATTCATAGTGACCCTGATAACAGAACAAAACACTGCTGCATTTTCTAACATCATCATAATCAGTTTGATTATTCTTCAATTGCTTCTCTTTATTCACTGTCTAACATTCACTTGTATATGAAGCTGTTAAAAATATCTTGGCTTGGGTCAGGAGCAATCCTCAAACTGACATCTTTGCTCTTAAACAGTGTAAAGAATTCTTGTGCAGAAGATTTACTATGTAATATGAAATTTGATTTCTGGACTGCTACAACCATGAATGTTGATAGTAAATCCAAGCAAAACGAAGTCTTTGACAACTCCATTTATGACGATGTTATTTATTGATTCAGTGGAAGGATTTTTTTCTTTACATTGAGATGCAATCCATAGATAAGGCTGTAGTCTTTGATCTTTATTAGTCAGTATTTTAAGTTCTCACTCTCAGCAAGCAAGGTTAGATCATCCACATATCGCAGGTTGTCTATGAGTCTTCCTCTAATCCTGATACCATGCCCTTCTTCATGTAATTCTGTTTCTTGGATTATTTGCTCAGCATACAGTTTGAATAAATCTGATGAAAGAATATAACTCTGGTACACACATTCTCTATTTATAAAGCATTCAGTGTCCCCTTATTCTATTCAAACAACTGCTTCTTTAACTATGCACAGGTTCCTCTCGAGCACAGTTAAGTGTTCTGGAATATTCATTCTCCTCAATGTTGTCCATAAGTAATCACAATCAAAATGGTCAAAATCCATTGTATAGTGAATAAATCACAGGTAAGATCTATCTACTATTCTCTGCTTTCAGCCAAGATCCATCAGACATAAGTAATGAGAACCTTCATTTCACATCCTTTTCTGAATCTGACTTAAATCTCTGGCAGTTCCCTGTCAAAGCACTGTTGCCGCCGTTTCTTAGCTATCTTCAGTAAAATTTTACTTGCATGTTATGCTAGTGATAGTGTCTGGGGATTTGTGCAATCCTTTGGGTCATCTGTCTTTGGAATGGGTACAAATATGGAAACGGTTGAACAGCAACCATTTCTTATTGATAGAGTGGCACTGTATATCCCTTCCATCTCCTTTTGCTGTTTTCTGCATCATTCAATAATATGCCCATTATTCTTGTTGTTGTTAAGTGCCATCAAGTCATTTGTGACTTATAGCGACCCTGTATAGGGTTTACAAGGAGCGGCTAGTGAGTTTGATCCTCTAACCTTGGAGTTCAAACTCATATTAGTGTCAAGTGCTTATCCAAAAGTGCCATACCAGAACTCCAATTTGTCTATAAAATCCTTCAAGATTTCAAGTCAAGGCTTAATTTTTTCTTCAATTATTTCAGTTGGAGAAATGCTGAGCACATTCTTCTAACTTCTAACTTCAGGTCTTTACATACTTCGATAAAATAATTGACTTTGCCCTTTTGAGCTGTCCTTTCAAATGTTCTGTTCAGCTCTTTTACCTCCTCATTTCTTGCATTTGATTTGACATCTTTGCACTGCAGAACAAGTTTTCAGAGTCTCTTCTGACATTAATTTTGGTCTTTTTCTTCTTTCTTGTCTTTTTAATGGTTTTTTGCTTTCTTCCTGAATGATGTTCTTGATGTCATCCCACAATTCTTCTGGTCTTTGGTCATTGGTATCTAATATATCAAATATATTCATGGTCTGATCTCTAAATCAGGTGGGATATGTCGAGGTTACATTTTCACTATTCAACTTCTACTTGCATAAGAGCAATTGGTAGTTTGTTCCATAGTCTGTTCCTGGCCTGGTTTTGGCTAATGATATAGAGGTTTTCTACCATCTCTTCCTACAGATATAGTCGATTTGGTTTCTGTGCATTGCATGTGGTGAAGTCCTCATGTATAGTTTTTTCTTGTTGTTGTTTAAAAAAGGTATTTGCAATGAAGACATCATTGGTCTTGCAAAATTCTGTCATGTGATCTCAAGCATTGTTTCTATCACTAAGGCCATATTTTATAACTACTGATCCTTCCTCTTTGTTTCTAACTGTTACATTCCAATCCCCAGTAATTATGAATATATCTTGATTGCATGTTTGATCAATTTAAGACTGAAGAGTTTGGGAAAATTCTTTGATTTCATTATCACTGGCTTTAGTGGTTGATTCATAAATTTGAGTAATAGTGGTATTAACTGGTCTTACTCATAAACATTTGGATATTACCTTATCAAAGACAGCATTATACTTCAAGATAGATCTTGAAATGTTATTTTAGATGATGAATGTGATGCCACTCCTCTTCAATTGTCATTGCCAGCAGAGTAAATCACATGGTCAGATTCAAAATAGTCAATAACAGTTCATGTCAGCTCACTACACATCAGCTCACTAATGCCTAGGCTATCGATTTTTATGCATTCCATTTCATTTTTGATTCTTTCATTTTTCACAGACTCATACTTCATATGTCCCATATTCCAATTATTAATGGATATTTACAGCTGTTACTTCTCATTGTGAGTTGTTGCTCATCAGCAAATAAAGGAACTGAAAGCTTTACTCCATCCTCATCATCACAGACAACTATATTTTGAAGAGGCAGCTTTTCCCCTGTCGTATTTTGAATACCATCCACATTGACCAACTCATAATCTGGCACTATATCTAACAATACTGTGGTGCTCTTTATCATGTTTCACTATTCAATGTTATTGTGCTATCTGACATTGTTCCCCTGCTAGTCACACAGTTTTCAGTGGCTATACATTCGGACTAATCAGCCTCTCCTTTTTCCTAGTCTGTCTTAGTTTGGAAGCTCAGCTGAAAACTGTCCATCCTGGGTGTACGCTACTGGTAGTTAAAATATTGGTGGCTTAGATTCCAACATCACAGCAACACTCAAGCCACCAGAGCATGACAAACTGACAGACAAGTGGTGGGATTTTAACTCTCGGTTACATTTGATGGTTACACACACACAAAAAAGTGGTAATCAAGCATTATATTTTTGAACCTATCTTGTTATCATTATTTCCATTATTCAGATGTGAAATGGAGATTAAGAAAGTTGATAATTTGCCTTTCACACTGATACTAAGTGTAATTTGTTGTTGTTGTTGTTATTAAGTGCCGTAGAGTCGGTTCCAACCCATAGCGACCCCAAACAGGGTTTCTGAGGCTGTAAATCTTTACGGGAGCAGAAAGCCTCATCTTTATCCCGCGGAACCGTTGGTAGTTTCGAACTGCTGACTTTGAGGCGCGCCGCCCGATTCGTAACCACTACGCTACCAGAGCTCCTTAATAGTGAGGATGTTTAAAGATCCAAATCCTTTATTTATTTTTGTTAAAAATACTGCCTCCTTCACACTGACTCTCCATTTATTCTTTGTGTATATGTCTACCTATGTGTGTGAAAGAGCATTTGTATTTGCTTCTGAGGACAAAGATTAAACTAAACACATATAAAATTTAAATAACCATATATATTAATTCATCCATCCATTGTATACGATCACTACACAATTACTGGAAAGAATGTTGTTGTTGTTAAGTGCCGTCGAGTCGGTTCCGACCCATAGCGACCCTGTACAGGGTTTCCGAGGGCGTAAATCCTTACGGGCGTAGAAAGCCTCATCTTTCTCCCATGGAGCTGCTGGTAGTTTCGAACCACTGACCTTAAGGTCCGCAGCCTGATTCGTAACCACTACGCTACCTGAGCTCCTGGAAAGAATGTTGTTGTTGTTATGTGCCGTGGAGTCGGTTCCGACTCATAGCGACCCTGTACAGGGTTTCCGAGGCTGTAAATCTTTACGGAAGCAGAACGCCACATCTTTCTCCCGCGGAACAGCTGGTAGTTTCGAACTGCTGACCCTGAGGTTCGCAGCCCAATTCGTAACCACTGCGAAAGAATAGGCATACATTTTCCTATGTTGAGAGACTGGGTATCTAGAAAGTCAGAATCAAGAGCAAAATGTATTTTCATCTAATTTATGAGAACATATTTCTTAATATCCATCCTGTTATTCAATTGTATTGTGTATTCGTACAGTTTATGATTACATTTATGACCATTTAACACTCAAATAAAAATTAGGCTTGTGTATACCATTTTGTACCTATTGATTTCGAACAAGATACATAATTTCTATGAATCTGAAATCATTTATTTGCAAATGGATTGCAGTATTTGTATCACAAAATTATTTCAAATTGTTTAAACAGGGTATAAATTGCTAAAACAATATCCTGTAACAATTTAGAGCAACATCAAACTCAGATAAGAAATAGAATTGATCTCCACACATTAAGGAAAAGATGTTAATTCTCTTTAATGAAATTGAAAGGTTTGTATTTATTTATCTTTATGTTCTATCTTCACCAAGCAGGCAAAAATCAATTACTGGCTTTTAGAAACTTTGTAAAAATATGACTTAAAATGTTATTCTAAAAAGATATTCTTGACAGTAAATTCATTTCCCATTTTGCTCCATGACATAAAAAAGAATACCCAAGAGCCGAGTCCCTACTGACGACTTCAAAGGAAGTACATACTTACATTAGCTCTGCAATGTGCAGGACAAGATAAGCAATGACCCATTTGGTTCTATAAATAGAAACCTACAGACAGCCACAGAAACTTAAAATCTATGCATCTATTTTTTCAGAGGCCAGATTCAATGTTCATTTTTTTTTCTTTTTAACATTTTATTGTGAAGTCAATGAAGGTTTACAAAGCAGGTCATCAGTTAGTTCTACATTCAACAAATCACATACGTTGCTTCATTACATGGTTGCAATCTCCTCCATGTACCAACAATGAACAACATTTACCTCTATCCACTTTAACTATTCATTCCTCCCTGTGTTTCCTGCTACTTTCATCATTCCTCTATTAACCTCCCACTTGTTGTATATTGTCTGCTTGTTGTATATACATATAGCAATTTGTGTATGTTGATATGTGTCTACCCTCTAGCCCATGAGTAACTTTCCCTCCCCCGTAACCATAAGAGATTTTTTTATATTAAAAAAAAAACTTTTAAAAATTACAATATTGATCTTATACAATGTTTGTCCTTTTGTGATTGATTAATTTCATTCAGCGTAATGTCCTCCAGGTTCAGCCATGTTGTGAAGTGTTTCATCAATTCATCACCATTCTTCAATATTTTGTAATATTCCATTGTGTGTATAAAACAACATGAGATTACCATATATGACAACACCACCCAAAACTCAACCCAATTACAGAAAAGTATTTAAAATAAAGCAAACCTACAAGACTGAAATAAGGAACCAGAAATATCAATACGTAATGAAGTCAGCTACAAAGCAAAAAGAAGGAATAGTGTAGACACAGAACTTACAAATGGTAAAGGTTCAGGCTTTGATATCAACTTTATTGATCTTGGAAGTGTGCAGGATAAGCACTAGATGGTGAATTACAGGGTCAGTGGTTCAAGATCACCACCACTCTTCAGGAGAAAGAGGAGGCTTTCTGTTCCCAGAAAGATTTACAACCTCAGAAACCCTATACACACATTAGTTAGAAACACCTTGACAGCACTTAACAACAATAACAGATTGATCTTAGTCTCATAGGAACATATCAATATTTTTCGATGACCTCAAATGTGTAAAATTAAGATGTTAGGAACAGGTTGAAATTATTTTCTCTATAAAATGTGAATTTCAGATGTAAAATAAGTTTTGGTAAAATAAAGAGGGCAGTATTAGTTGACCTAACAGAGGGTAGAAAGAGTTTTCAACTGGATGAGCTGATGTTAAGAGTTATTTGTTTGTTTCCCCAGAAGCAAAACTCTTTTACATTGTCAATTTTTGCATATTTAATTTACAAAAGGAGTCCTGGTATGGTGCTGTATGCTAATGCGTCAGACTGCAGTTGTTTGTACTGCAATGTCAGTGGTTCATGCTCACCAGCTGCTCCTTGGAAACCCTATACAGGGACGCTATGGGTTGGAATCGGCTTGATTGGCACCTAACAACAACAATTTACAAAAGATAAAAAAGTATTATCAGCTTGATTGAAAATTACTGTAGGAACAGGGTAAATAAATTTGAGAAAACTTTCCCATTTTCACCTTTAAAATATTGGGAACATACTAAAATTGAAGTTAATTGTGCATATTTCTTAATTACAATAAGTGGCAAAATGAGAAAGTTGATAAATATGATTAATTGATTTAGACATAAATAGTAATTGTTCAATTTTGAGAAATATTCTTTTTTTTTACATTGATTGTATTTATATTTTGGTTAAACTGTTTTTTTCCTTATTAAATTTACTTTTACATGATACATAATAATGAGTGTAAATGTGTGTGTTTCCAAGTTTTCCTTGCACCAATAAGTTAATATATTTCTGTCCCATTTTTTTTAAAACAACCACAAACAAAATTTTACTCTTCTGTGAAATCTATTTGGCAGGTGTAATGAACTGTCTGGTATAACACCCAGACCCACACACTTTTCTACGGTTAGGAGCAGCGGTTACTAACAGCTCACAGCTGAGTCTCTCTCCAGAAATTGAGAATGCCCTCAATTTCTGGAAAGAGACTCAGCTGCCTTTTGGAGCGAAGCCTTTCTCAAGGCTATGCCTTTCTCCACAGCAGCATACTTACAATAACTGATCTGTTTGTTGTTGTTAGGTGTCAGTGAGATGGTTCTGACTCATAGTGAGTGACCTTATGCACAGCAGAACATAGCACTGCATGGTCAGTCCTGCAGAATCATCAGAATTATTTTTATGTTATACTTGAGCACATTGCTGCTGCCACTGTGCCAAGCCATCTTGTTGGGGGTCTTCCTCTTTTTCGTTGACACTCACTTTACCAAGCATGATGTTTTTCTTCAAGTATTGCTCCCTCCTGACAATATGTATGAAGTATGAGAGATAATATCTCACCATCCTGGCTTCTAAGGAGCATTCTGGCTGTACTTCGTCCAACACAGATTTTTTTGTTCTTCTAACAGTCCATGGTACTTTTAATATTCATCATTAACATCATAAATAAAATTCATCAATTATTCTGTGGTCTTCTTTATCCAATATGAAACTTTCACATATGAAACTATTGAAATTATCATGGCTTGGGTCAGGTGGACCTTAGTCCTCAAACTAACATCTTGAACTTTTAAAGAAATTTTCTGCAGCATATTTGTCAAATTCGGTACTTAGTTTGATTTCTTGACTATTGCTTTCATGAGTGTTAATAGTGGATCTGAGCCAAATGAAGTCTTTGACAACTTCAATCTTTTCATCTTTTATCATGATGTAATTTACTGTCCAGTGGTGAGGATTTTTGTTTTATTTATATTTAAGTGCAACCCATACTGAAAGTCATGGTCTGTAAGTATGAAATCCCCTTCATTTTCAGCAAGCAAGGTTGTGTAATCTGCATATCACAGGTTGTTAAATGAGTCTTCCTCCAACCCTGATGCCATGTTCTTTTACATATAATCTGGCTTCTCTGATTATGTGCTCAGCCTACAAATTGAATATGTTTGGTGAAAGAATACAGCGCTGGTACACATTTTCCCTAATGTTAAACTATTCAGTGTTCCTTTGTTGTACTTTCTCATGGTGTATGTTCAGGATCCTCATGAGCACAATTAAGTGTTCTGGAATTCTCATTTTCCCCATTGTTATCCGTAGTTTATTACAATCCACACAATCATAAGTTTTGCATAGTCACTAAAGCACAGGTAAGCATCTGTCTGGTATTCATGCTTTCAGGCAAGATCCACCTGACATTAGACATGATATCACTCATTCCATGCTCAATTCTCACTCAATCCTACTCAAAGCTCTTGCAGTACTCTGTGCATGTACTGTTGCAGTCACTTTAAATTATCTTTAGTAAAATTTTGCTTTCAAGTGATACTAATGATATTGTCTAATTATTTCCTCATTCTGCTGGGTCACCTTTATTTGTAATGGGCATAAATATGGATCTCTTCTAATAGGCTGGCCAGGTGGCTGTCTTCCAAATTTTTTGGCATAGATGACTGAGTGCCTTTACTGCTACATCCATTTGTTGAAAGATTTCAATTTGTATTCCATCAATCCTTATCAATAATGGGAAACAAAGAATGGCCCACCTTGTCTTAAGGGTAGCTTTAAATGTATATCCTTGCTACAGAATACTTCATGGAACTGGTCAAAGACTTTTTTACAACTATGTTTGCAAACGCATAGGAGTTTCTTTCCCTTCTGCCTATCCACTTTCCTTACCACCCTTCAAGTATTTATTGAAGGTCACAGAGAATTTATTAATAATGAACCAAAATACAACTCTACGTGTCTCTTTCCAAGTCAAACTGACTTTGACTACAGGACTGTTTTGGAGGTTCCTACAACCATAACATTGCTATTTTATTACCTCATTTCACATTAAGCAACATTGAATTATAAAGGTAATAAAGGTTATGCACTTGGAAAACTAGTGTCTTACGGTCGTCTGTATCTTAACTATTACTAAGGTGGCAATGAGCGTAAACTTGTAAAGCAAGTCTTAACTAATGTATAGCTTAATAAATGATAAGGGATATTGTTGATAAGTAAATTCTAGTCAGATTATTCAACCTGTATGCTGATCAAATAATCCTAGAAGCTGGGTTCTATGAAGAAAAACGTGGCATCAGGATTGGAGGAAGACTCATTAACAACCTGCTATATGCAAATGATACAACTTTGCTTGCTGAAAGTGAAGTGGACATAACATATTTACTGATGAAGATCAAAGAGCACAGTTTTCAGTATGGATTACATCTCAATATAAAGAAAGCAAAACTCCTCACCACTGGACCAATAAACAACATTCTTATCAACGGAGAAAAGATTGAAGTTTTCAAGGATTCATTCTTCTTGGATCAACTATCAACACTCACGCAAACAGCAGTCAGGAAATCAGAGGATGTGTTGCATTAGGCAAATCTGTTGCACAAGAACTTTTTAGTGTTGAAGAGCAAAGATGTCAGCTTGAGGACTAAGGTGCACCTGACCCAAGCCATGGTATTTTCAATAACCTCATATGCATGAAAAAGTTGGACAGTGAATAAAGAAGACTGTAGAAGAATTGATGCTTTTGAATTATGCTCTTAGAAGAGAATATTGAAAGTTCCATGGGCTACCCAAACAACCAATAGATCCATTTTGGAAGGATTGCAGCCAGAATGCTCCTTGGAGACCAAGAAGGCCAAACTCCATCTGTCATACTTTGGACATATTGTCAGGAGGGACAAATTGCTGGAGAAGGATATCATGTTTGGTAAGGTGGAAGGTCAGAGAAAAAGAGGAAGACTCCCAATGAGATGGATTGGCCAGGTGGCGGCATCAATGGATTTAAGTGTGGCAACAGTAGTGAGGTTGGCCCAGGATCAGGCAGTGTTTCAGTCTGTTGTGCATAGTTTGCTATAAGTCAGAGCCAACTCGATAGCACCTAACAACAACAGTAAGATCTGACGCACCAAGTTTATGCACAACAAAAGGAAACACTGGTAAGTTTTGTGCCAGCCTCACAATTGTTATGCATAAACCCATTATTGCTTTCACTGTGTCAATCCATCTCCTTGAGGATCTTTTTTTCAAAAAAACTTTCTCTTTGCTAAGCCTAATGTTCTTCCTAACAACATATCCAACACAGAAAGTATGTCATGCTCACTTCTAAGGAGCATTTTGGCTATACTTCCAAAACAGATTTCTTTGTTCTGGTAGTCCATGGTACTTTCAATAATCTTCACCATCACCACAATTCAAATTCTTTGCTTCTTTATTCATTGTTAAACTTTCATAAACTTACAAATCAATTGAAAATATCTCACCTTTCTCTTGAGTGTTTTTAGGAAGTCTTGTCAAGCAGATTTGCCTAATGAAACATGTCATTTGATTTCTTGACTGCTGTTTCCAGGAGTGTTGATTATGGATCCAAGCAAAATGAAATCTTTGATAACATCACTTATCATGATGTTACTTATTGTTTCAGTTGTGAGAATTTTTATCTTCTTTACATAGAGGTGTAATCAGTACAGGAGGCTGTAGTCTTTGGTCTTCATCAGTAAGTAATTAAAGTCCTCTTTGTTTTTCCAATAAATCTGTGTGCAGGTCTATGTACAGGTTCCTCACGAATATACTTAAGTGTACTGAAATTCATCTTCACAATGTCATCCATAGTTTGTTGTGATCAAAATGGTCAAATATCTTTGTATAGTCAATGAAACATAAGTAAACATTTTCCTATTACATACTCTGTTTTCAACCACGATCCTGGCACCTTCCTGCTAATCTATTGCTGCAACTCTTTTTAAATAATTTTGGAAAAATTTTACTTCCATGAGATATTAATGATTTTGTTATATAATTTTCACATTCTATCGGGTCACCTTTCTTTGGTATGGACACAAAAATGAATCCTTTAAAATTTGTTGCACAGGTAGCTGTCTTAAAAATTTCTTGATGAGTAAGTGCCCGAGCTCTGCATCAGTCTGTGAAAACATTTCAATTTGCACTCTATCTATTCCTTGAGTTTTGCTTTTCACCAACATTTCTTTAATGTCATCAATTCTTTATCGTATATTACCTCTAGAAATGGTTGAACATCAATAATTCTTTTTGGTGCAGTGACTTTTGATTCTTCTTGCATCATTCAATATTTTGCCCATAGAAATCTCCAATATTCCAACCTGAAGCTTGAGTTTTTTCCTTGTTTCTTTCAACATGAGAAATGCTGGATATGTTCTTCCATTTTGGTTTTCTAACTACAAGTATTAGTATAATTCATTATAATTTACATTGTCTTCTTAAGCTTTACTTGGGAATTTTCTGTTCAGTTGTTTTACTTCATAATTTCTTCCAGTTATTTTAGCTTCTCTAAATGAAAGAGTAAGTTACAGAGTCCCTTTTGACATCCATTTTGATATATTTTTTAATTTCCTGTATTTTTAAGGACCTTTGGCCCTTTCATGTATTATATTCTTGATGTCATCCACACGTCTCTGATTTTCAGTCTTTAGTGTCTAATGCATCATATCTCTTCATGAGGTGGTCTCTAAATTAAGGTGGATAAGCTCAAGATCATATTCTGGCTCTGTGGATTTTAATTTTCTTGAGTTTCAGCTGAAGTAGCTTATGAGTGATTGGTAATCTGTTCCACCATTAAGTACCGACCTTGCTTTGGCTAATGAAACTGAACTTCATTTTATCTTTCCACAGATGTAGTCAGTTGATTCTTTTGTATTCCATCTCATTGTCCATGTGTATAGTCACTGTTTATGTTGCTGAAATAAGGTATTTGTAATGAATGAGTTATTGGTCTTACAAAATTCTATAATGCTATCTCCAGCATCTCCAGTATTAACACAGCCGTAGCGTAGTGGTTACGAATCGGGCTGCGAACCGGAAGGTCAGCAGTTCGAAACTACCAGCTGCTCCGCGGGAGAAAGATGAGGCGATCTGCTCCCGTAAAGATTTACAGCCTCGGAAACCCTATTCAGGGTCGCTATGGGTCAAAACCGACTCAACGGCACTTAACAACAACAATGTTCCAATTACTGATCCTTTCTCTTTATTTACATCCTTTGTAATTACCAGTGCATCTCAATTGCATGTTTGATCAATTTCAGATGGAAGAAATTGTTGGTGATAACAGTTGTGTGTCATGAAGTCACAGCCTGTATAGGGTTTCAGAGACTAAATCTTTATGGGAACATAAAGTTTTCTCTTTCATTCCTGGAGCAACTGGTAGATTTGAATTGCTGAACTTGTTGTTGTTCTAAAGCACTATTGAGTCAGTTCTGACTCACGGCAACCTGATACAGGGTTTCTGAGTAGCAGTTGGCGGGTTTGAAGCACCAGACTTGTTTTTGGCAGTCGAGAGTTTATTCTACAGCATCACAGATGGAGTCTTTGTGTTTAGACATTATGGGTAGTAGTCCAATTTGTAGCACATGATGCCACCATGGCTCCTTAGAGAAACTGATAGAGTTCTTTAATATCTTTATCATTGGCTTTATTGGTTGGTGAGAAAATTTGAATAATAATGATAGTAACTGGACTTCCTTGTAGATGTATGGATATTATTCTATCACAGATAACAATGTATTTCAAGACAGATCTTGAAGCTAATTTTTTTTAAACTTTTTGTTGTGAATTGAGTGAAGGTGTATAGAGAAGGTCATCAGTTTTACCTTCAACAAATCACACACGTTGTTTCATCTCTATGATTGCAATGCCCCCCCCACCCCCCCGAAATCCACTTCCTCCCTGTGGTTCCTATTTCCATCCCATCATCCTTCCCATCCCGTCTAAGCTTTGTCTTTAGGTAAATGTTGGCCCTTTTGATCATAAATGATTGACCATTCCATGGTGTGCATGCCATACTAGTATTGTTGTCTACCCTATATGACTATCTTCTGCTTGGCTGAAAATTGGGCCACATGGTGAGTTCTGTTCCATACCTGAAGAGTTATAAAGGGCATTAGTCTCATATTCTTCCAGTCTCTTTCTGACCAGTAAACCTGATCTTTTTATTATTATTATTATTATTATTATTATTATTATTTTGAGTGTAGTTTCACATTTTCTCCCACTCTGTCTAGGAACATCTACTATGATCCCTTTCTGAGCAGCTGGTAGTGGTAGCTGGGTACCATCTAGTTCTTCTGGTCTCAGAGTTGTGGAGAATGATGTTCACCTGCTCCACTGGCCCATTGAACTAGTAGATTCCAAACATATTCTATAGTCATCACTCTTATTTCTTTCTCACATGGATCGATAAATATTTTCACCTTAGATGGCTGCTCGGGAGCTTTT
Organism: Chrysochloris asiatica; assembly: GCF_000296735.1. Classification (NCBI taxonomy): domain Eukaryota; kingdom Metazoa; phylum Chordata; class Mammalia; order Afrosoricida; family Chrysochloridae; genus Chrysochloris; species Chrysochloris asiatica. Next base: position 3,120,307 of record NW_006408688.1, on the reverse strand, counting down.
AAGATCTTACTACTCACCAAAATAGGATGGTCTTTGTGGACTATACTATGCCAATTGACCACAGTGTCCCCTGAGACTATGGTCCTGAGTCCCACACCCTAAACTCATTGCCTTAAGAAGTTTGATAATATCTAAGTTTTCATCATTTTGACCCCTGTATGCTACATCACAAGGAGCTCTGGTAGAGTAGTGGTTATGAATCGGGCTGCAAACCGCAAGGTCAGCAGTTCGAAACTACCAGCGGTTCTGTGGGAGAAAGATGAGGCTTTCTGCTCCCTTAAAGATTTATAGTCTCAGAAACCCTATACAGGGTCGCAATGGGTCAGAGCTGGCTCTATGGTGCTTAACAACAACAATAAATGCTACACCACATTCATAGATACATTTGCAGCAAAGGTAAATACCCATGTACAAATATCCTCTTTTAAACACATATATTTGAGGGTTTGCTTCTACTATCCTTCCCATTCAGCCTGTCTAACTGCAGACCACTGTTGTTACAGGGATGTGTATATAACAGTATTTCCCTCTATCTGCTTTAACCCATGCATACTTCCCTGTGTCTTCACCTTTCTTTGCCAAGCTCCCCTTTTTTTTTTTTTTTTCTGTATATTGACTTCCCATTCCAGAGTTAATATGTGTTTACTCTCAAGCCAGTGAATTACTATCCCTTCACTCCCACACCTGTCAATCATCAAAGAATGCTTCTTTTAGTATGAAAACTCTTTCTTCAGTTTTTACAATAGTGGTCTCATACAATATTTGTCCTTTTGTGATCAACTTAATTTCACTCTGTGTAATATCCTCCAGGTTCCTCTACATTATAAAGTACTTTGCAGATACATCATAATTCTTCAACATTGTATAGTATTCCATTGTGTGTTTCCATTTTGTTTATCCAGTTATTTTATTCATTGTTCCATTGATGGGCATTTAGGCTGGCTCCATCATTCTGCTATTATGAATAGAGCTGAGATGAACATCAATGTGCATACATCTACTCCTGTCATGGCTCTTATTCTTGTGGATATATACCAAGTAGAGGGATTGACAGGTCACATGATATTTCTGTTTCCATGCTTTTGAGAAAGCATTATACTACTCTCCATTGTATTTGAACTATTTTATAGTCTCACAAAAATGTAGGAGGGTATCAGTCTCTCCACATTCAAGCTATGCAGGGTCACTATGAGTAGAAATGGACTCAATTGCACTTAACAACCACAGCAACAATAGGATCAACAATGGACTGTAAACTATAAGGTTGACAGTTCAAATTCACCAGCTGCTCCTCAGAAACCCTACGCAAGGTCACTATAAATTGGAACTGACTCAACAGCACTTAACAGCAATAATATCTAATGATGTTGAATATTCCTTTGTATGTTTATTGGTCACCTAATTGTTTTATTTGATCAAGTGTTGGTTCATATCCTTGGCCCCTTTTGTAATTATGTTTGTCTTTTTCATGTAGAGGTCTTGTAGTTTTCTAAAAAAATTAGAGATTATCCGCATGTCTGATATGTCACTGTAATTTTTTTCCCTAATCTCTAGTGTGGTGGTGGTTATGTGCTGTGGAGTCGATTCCAACTCATAGTGACCCTGCACAGGGTTTCCGAGGCTGTAAATCTTGATGAGAGCAGAAAGTCTCATCTTTCTACCGTGGAATGGCTGGTAGTTTCGAACTGCTGACCTTGAGATTTTCAGCCCGATTCGTAATCACTACGCTACCAGAGCTCCTTCTGTGGGTTCTCTGTTTATTCTTTTGTCAAAATCTTTTGATGAACACGTGTCCAGTTTTTAGGAGGTCCCAGTCATCTATTTTGTCTTCTGTTTGTGTTTTTGTTTTGTTTGACAGTGTGCTTTTATAATGTATTAGAGCCCCTAACTTGTTCCCTATTTTATGTTTATAGTTCTAGGTTTTACATCGAAGAGACCATTTCTTCTCTATTTAATGTGTTTGGGCCCTTTGTCAAAGATCAGTTGACTGTAAGTGGATGGATTTACTTCTGGGTTCTCATTTCTGTTCTATTGACCTATATATTTTTAATTGTACCAGTGCTAGGCTGTTTGACCACTGTGACAATGTCATAGATTTTGAGATAAAGAGGTCTCCAACTCTGTTCTTCTTAAGTGATTTGCTTATCTGAGGTGTCTTTCCTTTTCATGAAAAGTAAGCAATCAATTTTTCCAGCTCATTAAATAATGACATTGGAATCTGGAATGGGCTTACATTATATTTATAGATTGCTTTGGAGAGTGCTGATGTTTTCACATTGTTAAGTCTTCTTATCTATAAGCATGGTATATTCCTCCTTTCTTGTAAGTCTCTTAGTTTCTTATAATAGTGTGTTTTAGGTTTTTTTGAGTATGTCTTTCTTTTCTGTGGTTAGATTATTTCCAAAGTATTTCATCTTTTGCGTTGCTATTGTAAATGGTATTGTTATCCTGAATTCCTTTTCAGAGCTGTCTTTATTAGTAGAGAGGAAAAAAATTGAGTTTTGTATATAGCTCTTATACCCTTCCATTTTACTGAATATTTTAATAAGTTCCAATAATTTTCTTTATAAGTCTTTGGGATTTTCTATTTATAAATTCATATTATTTACAAATAGAGTTTTATTTCTTTGTTTCCAATTCAGATATATTTAGCTTCTCTTTCTTGCTTTATATCTCTGACTAGACTTCCAGTGCAATATTGAATATGAGTGGTGATAAAGGGCATTCTTATGTAGTTTCCGTTCCCAATGACAATGCTTTCAGTTTCTCGCCATTGACAGTAATGATGGTTATAAGATTACGGGTTCAGAAAACTTCATCTTTCTCCCACGGAACAGCTGGCAGTTTCGAACTGCTGACCTTGTGGTTCGCAGGCTGATTCATAACCACTACGCTACCAGAGCTCCTTAAAAGATTAGTATATATATAATTAAATAAGCTGAAAAATTTCCCTTCTATTCCTATTTTGTTGAGAGTTTTTAGTAGGAAGGGATATTGGATTTTGTCAAATGCTTTACTGTATCAATTAATATGATCCTGTAGTTATTTTCCTTTGTTTTACTTATGTGGTGGCTCGCACTGATTGTTTTTCTTACACTGAATCATATTTGCATCTCGGATACAAATCCAACTTGGTCATGATGCAATTTTTCTTATATATTATTAAATTCTACTGGCTAGGGTTTTTTGAGAATTTTTGGATATGCGCATGAGGGATATTGGTCTATATTTTTTTAGTGAAGTCTACCTTGTTTAGGCATAAGGGTTATGTTTGCTTTGTAAACTATATTTGGAAGTGTTTCATTCTTTGCTATATTCTATAATAGTTTCAGTAGAATTGGCATAAGTTCTTCGCTGAATGTTTTGTAGAAATCACCAGTAAAGCCATTGGTGTCAGCTTTTTTTGTTCGTAGATTTTCAATGATATCAGTTTCTCCTTTTGTTTTAGGTCTGTTCAAGTTTTCTACTTAATCTCTGTTAGTATCTCTAGTTTGTGCTTTTCTAAAACTTTGTCCATTTCTTCTAGATTTTTTACATTTTTTGCAGTACAGTTCTTCATAGTACTCAGTTATTATCCTTTTTAATTTCTGTTGGTTTTGTTGTGATGTCATCCATATTATTTCTTATGTGTGTTACTTGCATTTTTCTCCTTCCTTTCATTAGATTTGTCAAAGGTTTGCTATTTTTTTAATCCTTTCAAAGAATCAATTTCATGTTTTATTGATTCTATTGGTTTTCTGTTTTCTATTCCACTTATTTCTGCTCTAATCTGCATTGTTTCTTTTCTTCTTGCAGCTGTAGAGTTATTTTGCTGCTCTTTTCCTAATCACTGATGATGTTGTGTTAAGGTGTTGATTTTAGTTCTCTCTTCTTTTTGGATGTGTGCATTTGTTGGTATAAATTGCCTTCTAAATGTTGCTTTTGCTGTGTCCCAAACATTTTGGTATGTTGTACTGTTGTTCTTATTTGCTTCATGGATTTTTTTTTTTATTTCATTTGTATTTGTTCTATTATCTAGAAGCTTTTAAGTAGGTGTTATTCAATTTTCATATATTTATTTATTTTCTAATTCTTCTTGATCTAGCATTGATTTCTAATTTTAGAGCACTGTGATCCAAACAGATGTCGTGTAGTATTTTGTTTATTTTAAATTTGTGGACACATGCTTTGTGGTCTAAATTATGGTCTATCCTTGAGAATGTTCCATGTGAACTGGAAAAATATGTGTATTGTAGTGTTGTTGGATTGAATAATTTGTATAAGTCTTTGAGGTAAATTTTGTTGATTGTGTTGTTTAGTTCTTCTGTATCTATGTTGAATATTTTTCTTATTATTCTTCCCTTCTTCAAAAGTGTATTAAATTCTCCTACTATTATTATAAGGAGCTCTGGAAGCGTAGTGGTTACGAATCGGGCTGCGAACCTTAAAGACAGCGGTTTGAAACTACCAGCCGCTCCGCGGGAGAAAGATGAGGCTTTCTACTCCCTTAAAGATTTACACCCTCGGAAACCCTGTACAGGGTCGCTGTGGGTCGGAACCAACTCGACGGCACTTAACAACAACAACACAACAACTATTATTATAGAACTTTTCATGAAATGCTATTTTTGACAATGAAAGCAATACATTTTTTCTTCAATGTTTTTCATTACTGGAATAACAAACCATATGACTGTCTGATTCAAAATAGGCAATACACATTCATTTTAACTCATTAATGTCTAAGATATTGATCTTTATGCATTCCATTTCAGTTTTCAAAATAAGAAATAGTATTTATCTAATATTTCCTTGTGCCACATAATTATACATTACCTTCTTTTATTTCTCATTTTAACAATGAGAAAGTCAGAGTTTTGAGTTATGTGTTCAAAAAATGTATAGGGCCAAACAAAGTTCTTCTTTATTTATAGGTGTAAATTTTCTTCCTTAATAGCTACATAAATTAACTAGGATCAGATAAGTAGAGGTATATTGGCAATATGTGGTGTGTGTGAAGAAATAGTGAGTAAGAAAAGTGGATGAACTGTGGGATCCACAACACAAGCCTTTTGAGAGTCCCATAAGAAAAGTGAACATTGTTAGAATATTCTACATCAGATAAAAGCAGTACGGAGCAGGGTAGATACATCCCAATCTATAATTGTTAGCAATTTTATGTTCTCAGCCAAAAATTAGGCTGAACCATCAACAATTTCCTCTAGCTACCATCAATAAATCTTATTTGGCTGTTGTTGTTAAAACATTTATTTATTTTATTGTTCATTTGTGATACTGTATTGTTACATTTATTCCACTAGGAAACAGTCAGCTCATTTAATAAAAAATGCTTTGCAGGCTTTAGGGGATGGAGTCTGCCATCCCAGACATACCACAAATATTTTAACGGTCCTTTATGGCTCTCATATTTGATATGACTTGTTTATAATAATTCTTATTCAGTTTATGTGTCCCTTTGGTATCCTTAAAAAGTTCAGATAATTTGATAATTTATGGCATTGTTATATTTACAATAGAAAGCAGAAATAAAAAAGTAGATCCTTTTATAAACAATACTACTCAACTTTTCCATGAGCTATTTTTAAAAATGAACAATGCAAGAAATACTGAATGGGATTGGGAGTGTATCACTGTTTACACTAACTAATCAAGCATGAACAAAATGTCTTGCCCTCTATTATACTGTTTGTTAGAAAAGTGCTTCTGATTTAATTTTGAGGCAAAATTCTTAAAATCCCTGTTACAGGCAAGGATGCTTATAATACTTTAGACATACATGAGTATATATAATGTACATAAGTCTCTAAAATAGTCAAAATGGAAATACACAAAAAGTACTAATATCAATCACCATGAAAATATTTTCTTAATTATATTTTTCTTTTTGAAAAATGACACCTAAATCTATAATATTTTTAACTTTTATTGATATGGCCATGATTCAAGTACAAACTTGAGGATGCAGATAAGTTGATAAACATGTAATTCTGTATACTAATAGGAGTCCTGGTGTGGCACTGTGAGATAATGTACTAGACTATAAGATCTATTTGAACCACAAGGTCAGAAGTTCAAACTCACCAGCTGCTCCTCAGAAACCCCGTATAGAGTCAGAACCAACTCAACGGTTCTTAATAGCAAAGACAACATACTAATAAGGCAAATTCATGTTTTGAAAGCTTCTCTAAGATGTACACAGATGAATAACACAAGAAAATTAAATTTGAATATGACAAAACTGGGAAAAATTGATCAGCAGGAGTTGTTGTTGTTAATTGCCATCGAATCGGTACCGACTCATAGAGACTTTATACACAGCAGAATGAAACACTGCCCAGTCCTGGGCCAACCTCACAATTGTTGCCATGCTTGAGTCTATTGATGCTGCCATTTTTCCAATCCATCTTGCTGGAGGTCTTTATCTTTTTTTGTGACCCTCCACCTTATTAGACATGATATCCTTCTCCAGCAACTGGTCCCTCCTGACAATATGTCCAAAGTATGAGAGACAAAGTTTGGCCATCCTGGCCTCCAAGGAGCACTCTGGCTGTTCTTCTTCCAACACAGATTTGTTTGTTCTTTTGGCAGCCCATGACATTTGAATATACTTCAAAAGGAGCAGAGGGAGAAAAATATTAGAATTAGTGGGGCTAGAATATTTTAGTTAGATGGAACAGGTGATACAGATGTCCTAATGTGGGAACACACCTGCAGAACATGACTATAAAGGAATGAACATAAAGTAAAAGAGTAGGAGAAATAGTTGTGGATATTAGTAGATCATTTAGATCATTGTTAGTCATGGTGGATACTTTCGAATATCATAATTCTATAAAGTCAAGGAAAATGTCAGTGAAATTTGTCAGTCAATATGAACTGTATTAGATTTGACATCTAAATCTTAACTAAGAGAAACATGCACCACCCCAAGTATAATAAAAAATCAGATACTTAAAAATATCCCCTGACTATAAATATCTTGGTAATAGGATGCAGCTAGTCCTCAACAAGTCCTTAAAAATGTGCTCTTCGTTCTCCCGTGATTCAATGTTAGACTATCAGGATATAAAATGCTATTTTACAGAGGTAGGGGCTTGCTGGCAGATAGGGTAGAAGTGCAGCGAAGATCTCAGTCGGCAATACCACAGAATACCAGATGAAGTGGGTGTAGGGGAGAGCTCCAAAACTCTGAACAACAAAAGTAGGAATATTTTAAAAGTGTTAAGTCTTATAGCTAGTGGAACTTGTAGCAGAAATAAGAAATCTCGTACTTTCAACTCTGCCAGGCTCAGTGCCTGGAGCCGACAACTTGGGCAAGACCAAATGGCAGGAACAAGTGGGAGAGCAAGCAGACATGGCAGGAATTAATGACTGCAGTAACCTTGGAGCAAAGGTGACAGTATTCTCTGGTTTTTCTTTGTTTTATATATATAGCTGTTCATTGATTCAGTAAAGTGGCAGGATATAAGATCAACATACAAAATCAGTTGGATTCCTCTATACCAACAATGACAGTGCTTAAAAGGACATTAGGAAAGCAATACCATTTACAGTGGCTGCCCAAAGGATGAAATATCTGGGAATAAATGTAACAAGAAAAGCAAAGGACCTAGAAAAAAAAAACAAAACTACAAAACACTACTACAAGAAGCCAAAAGAGACCTACAAAAATGGAAGAATATACCATGCTCCTGGATAGGAAGATTTAACATTGTGAAAATGTCAATACTGCCCAAAGCAATCTACATATATTATGAAATCCCGATGCAGATTCCAATGACATTATTTAAAGAGATGTAAAAAAGTGTTACAAAGTTTACATGGAAAGGAAAGAGACCCAGGATAAGCAAAGCACTGCTTAAGAAGAAGAATAAGGTTGAAAACCTCTCACTTCCCGATTTCAAATTTTATTACATAGCTACAGTGGTCAAAACATCTTGGTACTGGTACAATGAATTATACATTGATCAATGGAACAGAATTATGAATCCAGAAATTAACACATCCACATACAGCCAAGTGATTTTCAACAAAGTGCCTAAATATACTGCATGGGGAAGTTATAGTCTCTTCAAGAGATGGTGCTGGCAAAACTGGAAGGTGATATTCAAAAGATTGAAACAAGACCTTTACCTCACACCTTATACAAAAACCAACTCAGCACGGATTAAAGACCTAAATGTGAATCCCAGAATTATGAAGGCCAT